>NC_044991.1:17027137-17384455 GCF_008728515.1 Papio anubis | reverse complement strand
AGAAAAGAAATAAGACAGAACAGAGGAGTAGGAAGAGTGCCTTTTTATGTGTCTGCCCACCAGCCAAATGGAAACTACTTGCAGAGAATGCTTATACTTTGTTGGTGGGAATGCAGATTAGTACCTCTATGGAAAACAGCATGGAGATTTCTCAAAGAACTAAAAATAGAGCTGCCATTTGATCTAACAATCCTACTACTCAGTATCTACCCAAAGGAAAATACATCATTGTATCAAAAAGAGAGCTATACTTGTGTGTTTACTGCAGCACTATTCACAATAGCAAAGACACAGAGTCAGCCTAAGTGTCTATCAATGGATTAATGGAGAAAGAAAATGTGAGATGTAGGTATATATATATATGAATACTACTCAGCTGTGAAAAAGAATGAAAACATGGATGGGACTGGAGGCCTTATTTTAAGTGAAATAATCAGAAACAGAAAGCCAAATAACCACATGTTCTCATTTTAAGTGGGAGCTAAATAGTGAGGGCACATGGACAAAGAGTGTGGAATAATAGACATTGGAGACTCTGAAAGGTGGGAGGGTGGGAGAGGGGAGATGGATGAGTAATTACTTAATGGGTACAATGTACATTATTTTGGGTGATGGTTATCGTGAAAGCCCAGACTTCATCACTATGTAATATATCCATGTAACAAAACTGCACTTGTACCACTTAAATTTATACAAAACAGAGGCCTGGCACAGTGGCTCATACCTGTAATCCCAGCACTTTGGGAGGCTGAGACAGGCAGATCACCTGAGATTGCGAGTGCGAGAACCAGCAGGACCAACATGGAGAAACCCCATCTCTACTAAAAATACAAAATTAGCCGAGTATGGTGGCCCATGTCTGTAATCCCAGCTACTCAGGAGGCTGAGGCAGGAGAATCGCTTCAACCAGGGAGGCGGAGGTTGAGGGGAGCTGAGATTGCACCATTGCACTCCAGCCCAGGCAACAAGAGTGAAACACCGTCTCAAAAAAGAAAAAAGATATATACACAAAAGAATAATAGGTTTACTAGAATGTCTCAAAGCCTTGTACTATTTTATGTATTGTCCCTTTTAAATCTTTCCATCTCTTCTATAAAGTCATGAGGATGACTTTACAGTCATGAGGAAAAGTTCCTAGCTTTTCAGATGAAAAGACTTGTTTAGGGTAAGCTAAAGAACTCAGTGACAGCCTGGGCCAGAGTGGGTACTCTGCCATGTCTGCTGGGGGAATGAGAGATCCCTGCGTACAAGCCACAGGGCAAGAGTCCCAAAGGACAGGCTACTTAAACAGGAGCCAGCTGCCTCATATTTCATCCTGAGGACTCCTTGAGTTTACTGGTCACAGCAGTGTACACAGAGATCATAAAACACTGACAGCCCTTGGACGTAGGTCATGCAATGAAATGAAATCGGCACTGGCCTGAACTGAAAAAGAAGTCTGACTGGAAGCTAGTAATTCGAGATTTTAGATCTTCTCCCCCAAACCAACTGTTTTTTTTCTTCCTTGATCCATCCCAATCCTCCAAAATCAGCCTTAACATTCATCATTCTTATTACCCTGTGTTTTCCCTGCCTCATTTTTCACCGTAGTCTGCTTAGCTGTGACATGTTCAGTACGCTGATATATGGTAGCCCCTCATTTTCCCCCAAAGATGTAGAAACTGACACAACTCTAAGTATTATAAAATGTTTCAGTGCTTGAGTTATGGGCTACTCTTTTTATGCAAATGCTACAAATTGCCCCTAAGAAGATACATCATTTCCTCCTATGGCTGGCATGTTTTCTCTTGGTTTTTCTCTTCTGCTTTAGGATTTTTCTTTTAGGTGTACTCAATTCCCAATTTATAAATGGACTGGGGTCTAAAATTCAGCCTCTGAGTCTGTTGTTTAAAATTCAAATGTCCTGGCCGGGCGCAGTGGCTCATGCCTGTAATCCCAGCACTTTGGGAGGCCGAGCCAGGTGGATCATGAGGTCAGGAGTTCAAGACCATCCTGGCTAACACGGTGAAACCCCGTCTCTACTAAAAAAAAAAAAAAATATTAGCTGGGCGTGGTGGCAGGTGCCTGTAGTCCCAGCTACTCGGGAGGCTAAGGTAGGAGAATGGCGTGAATCCGGGAGGCAGAGCTTGAAGTGAGCCAAGATTGCACCACTGCACTCCAGCCTGGTGACAGAGTGAGACTCCATCTCAAAAAATAAATAAATAAATAAATAAAATAAAAATAAAAAATAAAATAAAATAAAATAAATAAATAAATAAATAAATTCAAATGTCCTTTCAAGGATACAGTGTTATTAAGGGTCTCTGTTCTGGAGTTAACCCTCGAAAATCTACTTAATCCAAACAGAGTTCACGTAGAATAGCCCTACACAAGAGGACTGCATACAGTTCCCACACAATACTTCTATGTCGTCATGTTATATATCATGTTTTAATCGGAAAACATTTTCTTTTCTTTTTTTTTTTGAGACAGAGTCTTGCTCTGTCACCCAGGCTGGAGTGCAGTAGCGTGATCTCGGCTCACTGCAAGCTCCGCCTCCCGGATTCATGCCATTCTCCTGCCTCAGCCTCCCAAGTAGCTGGGACTACAGGCGCCCGCCACCACACCCAGAAAGTTTTTTGTATTTTTAGTAGAGATGGGGTTTCACCGTGTTAACCAGGATGGTCTCGATCTCCTGACCTTGTGATCCGCCTGCCTCAGCCTCCTAAAGTGCTGGGATTACAGGCGTGAGCCACCGCGCCTGGCCGGAAAGTATTTTCAGATAGAAACTCACTGCTGTATCAGACGAAAATGCTGCGGACTTTTGAATCAGACAGATGTGAGTTGGAACCTCAGCTCTGTCATATTTAGCTGCGTGACTGGGCAAGAAAAGTGACTTCAACTGTGTGATCCTTCATTTTCTGACTTACAAAACAAAACAAGATTTACCTTGTGACACTTGGGAAGATTAAGTGAGGCCATGCCTGGAACACTATTCCCACCCAATCATCCTGGAAAACTCCTTTTCATCTTTTGAGGCCCACAATGAAGCTGTGACAGCTTACTTCTGTAGGGTAAACACACCTGAGAACAGCAACTTAAGCATACCCTTAGAATGACCCTGTATGGCAGACTCATCTTAACGTGTGCTCTGAGCTAGATAATCTAGGAGTGGCCAACCCAGAGATTCCTTCCTTGTCTCTAAGGAGCATCTGAGCCCATATATGGGATCAAAGTCCGGAGTTTTGGGTTAAATGAAGGTTGCCAGTTAGAGTTCTGTGTTAGTCCATTCTCACATTGCTATAAAGAAATCACATCTGTAATCCCTGCACTTTGGGAGGCTGAGGCGGGCAGATCCCTTGAGGTCAGGAGTTTGACACCAGCCTGGCCAACACAGTGGAACTCCGACTCTATTAAAAATACAAAAATTAGCCAGGCGTGGTGACGTGTGCCTGTAGTCCCAGCTACTTGGGAGGCTGAGGGAGGAGAACTGCTTGAACTTGGGAGGTGGAGGTTGCAGTGAGCCAAGACCATGCCACTGCATTCCAGCCTAGGCAACAGAGTGAGGGTGTGTCTCCAAAAACAAAAACAAAAAACCCTCAGAGCTGGTAATTTAGAAAGAAAAGAGGTCTGATTGGCTCATGGTTCTGCAGGCTGTACGGGAAGCATGGTGGCATCTGCTTCTGAACATGCCTCTACTGGAATTTTCCATTACTCACCAGTTAGGTCTCACTAGAGACTTTCCTGAGAGCAGGAACCATGGCTTACTCAGTTCTGGCACTCTAGAAACCCCTAGAGAGACCCATTGGTAGACCCTCTGCCTGCCGTTTCCTGATCATTAACAACTGATTCTGACAAGAGCTTCATTCCCTAATGGTCCATCAAAGGTGCAAGAACTAGAGCAAAGTTGCACAGAATCTCTCTCGTGCTCCTTTCTCTAAACCAGCACACTACACAGTCTGGTCTCCTAAGAGTTTGTGCTACTGGTAAGTGATAAAAAGATGCTCCCTTGGGCCTTTCCCTTCTCTTCTTAATTTAAGACTCAGCCAGGGAAGGCTGAGTCATCAAGCGTAAGGACTAAAGAGATAAAAATGAAGGTCTCTGAAACACAAAAGAATGAGGTAAAGTCAAGTGTATTTCTATGGACCACTCAAGGGGCATGGCCGAGAATGGGGCAAAGAATAATGGCTTCAATTTTCTCAATAATGTAACTGAACCTGGGAGAGGTTAAGTGATTTACTCAAATCCCTCAGTTGGTAAGAAGCAGAACTGTCATCAGAATTTACAAGATTGCTTGGCTCCCAAAGGATATACACTTTTGCCTCTTCAGTGAAAACACCTCTCCCCTCAGAAGTTCTCTTAACCAACCTCTACTTAGCACAAAGTTCTCCATGGACACCTAGGGCAGACTAGATGCCCCAGGCTGGTAAGTCTCTCGTGAACAGGATGTCAGAGGAAGTCTGTTCCTACAAATGGGCTCTGTGCTCAGCAAGAGTGAGCTGTGATTGTTACCGAAGGTGTTTTTATATCTTGTAGTTCTAACGCAATTTGAAATCTAATTAGATATTATTTGAGTTCATGGCATGTAACTGTAAAGAATTGCTGTTTCCCTGAAAGGCAAACTAAACGCTTTGCAACAGCTCAATGAAAAGAAGTCCCTAAACAAATTTGCCTTTGCGTTAGGTGTGGGTGAGACTAAAGAGGGGGGAAAAATAGAACTAACCCAGGACTGTCCTCCAATTGTTTTGGAAGAGTCCTTGAGTTCTTGTTTCACTTTGAATGAAAGGACACTGATAACCATAGAAGATTCATTAGGGTGGTTTATGCAGGTTAATACAGCACTCAATTAGCAGACCAAAAAACCTGGCCTGTGGATGAAAAGAAAGCAAATCAAGGTTAAAATATTTTTATGATTCTTGCTTTAATTGACATTTTCAATCATCTGACCCAGCATTTCCCACAGGTGGGCTGTGCAGGTTGACTTTCCTTTGAAGTAGCAGAGTGTGAGCTGAGGGAGACCAGGAGAGGAGGGGTCTCCCTGACTACAGTAGTATCTGCACACATTCCAAGACCCAGAACGGGTGCCTGAAACTATGCAATAGTGCTGTATAATTCCGTTTTCACACTGCTGATAAAGACATACCCAAGACTGGGTAATTTATAAAGAAAAAGAGGTTTAAGGGAGAACTCACAGTTCCATGTGGCTGGGGAGGCCTCACAATCATGGTGGAAGGTGATGGCTTAGATTGGCAACAAGCAAGAGAAAGAACGAGACCCAAGTGAAACAGGAAACCCCTTATAAAACCATCAGATCTCGTGAGACTTATTCACTACCATGAGAACTGTATGGGGAAAATCGCCCCCATGATTCAATTACCTCCCACTGGGTTCCTCCCACAACACCTGGGGCTTATGGGAGCTACAAGTCAAGATGAGATTTGGGTGGTGAGACAGCCAAACCATATCAAGTCCCTAACCCCATACCACGTTTTTTCCTGTACATGCATACTTATGATTAGTTTAATTCATAATTAGGCACAGCAAAAGATGAATAACAATAACATAATAAAACTGAATAATCATAATATGTCAGCGCCACTGCTTTTGTACTTTGGGGCCATGACGAAGTAAAATTAGGGCAACTTGAACACAAACACTGTGATGCCCAGAGAGTCAATCTGATAACTAAGATGGCTACTAAGTGATTCGCAGGCCAGTAGTGTAGACAGCATGGAGATGCTGGATGAAGCAATGATTCACCTCCTAAGTGGGACTGAGCGGGATGGGGAGACCCTCTAGGTCCTCTCAGTGCCTAGACATTTCCGTGGAGCCCTCAGGGATGACCTAAGAACTCCGTGTGTCCCACCAGGCCAATCTGGGTCTCAGAGTCCTGGTCATAGTGCATCTTTGCTATTTTCATTCTTTTCCCTGCTTTCTCCCATCTTTTGTTTTTTTTTTTGAATCCGGTTCCACATTTATGAAGGACCGCCTGTTTGCTGTTTTTTATGTTCCTCCCTTGGGAGTACAACAGCCCCTCCTTACTTGCGGTTTTGCTTTTCTCCACTTCAGTTACCAGCGGTCAACCGCTGCCTGAAAATATTAAATGGAAGATTCCAGAAATAATTCATATTTTAAATTGCATGCCATTTTAAGTAGCATGTTTCATGCCACTTTACATAACTCATTTAAGTGAAATAATACAGTATTCATCCTTTTGTGTTTGGCTTAGGTCACTTAGCATAACGTCCTCAAAGTTCATCCAAGTTATAGCATATGTCAGTTTTTTGTTTCGTTTTGTTTGTTTTTGAGACAGGGTCTCACTCTGTTGCCCAGGCTGGAGTGCAGTGGCACAACCACAACTCACTGCATCCTCTGCCTCCTGGGTTCACAGGAACATCCCACTGCAGCCACCCAAGTAGCTGGGACTACAGGCACACGCCACCACGCCTAGCTAATTTTTGTGTTTTTTGTAGAGATGGGGGTCTCACTATGTTGCCCAGGCTGCTCTCAAACTCCTGGGCTCAAGCAATCCACCTGCCTCAGCCTCCCAAATCTCCCAAAAGAGATTACTGGCATGAACCACCACGCCTGGCCTTCAGAATTTTATTCCTTTTCAAGGCCTGCCAAAGTTTTTAGTTGTACTTATTTTTATGGAATTTTTACGTTTTTATTTTTGATATAAAAAGACTTGAGAGTTTAGAAGTCTCCTGTGCCCTGCCTGGTCAAGAAATGTCATTTATCAGGAAGACACAGGCCTTCCAAAGCACTACTTCTATCTGTTGTAATTTGCTCACTGATAGCTGAATCTGACTTTCTTTAGAAAGTCATCCACTTCTCCATTTGTGACCAATTACATCCAAGACCCAGATTGTAAGGTATATTCCACTTCAATTTTTCAATATAGTGCCAAAGTGTTTTCCAATTTGGTGTATCCATACACACTCCTATGGGTAACTTAAGAGACCACCACTGATCAACTAAGACTTGATAGTATCACTCTTCCAATTTGGTGGCTATAACATTATTTATGATTTTAATAATGTGGTCTTCCTTTTCATTTCCCTGATTAACAGTGAGGCTGTATATCTTTTCATGTGTTTATTGGCCATTTGCCTGGCAACTAAGTAAAAGGACTGTTTACATCTTTTACAGATTTATCACTCATTAAGAATTGTTTATATATTTTGTTTACTGCTCTTCTGTCAGTAACATGTGTTGAAATATCTATCTTTTGCTTTTCTCTCTCTCTTTTTTTTTTTTTTTTTTTTGAGACGGAGTCTTGCTCTGTTGCCTAGGTGGGAGTGCAGTGGCATGATCTCGGCTCACTGCAACCTCTCCACCTCCTGGACTCAAGCAATTCTCCTGCCTTAGCCTCCCAAGTAGCTGGGACTACAGGCCTGTGCCACCACGCCTGGCTAAGTTTTGTATTTTTAGTAGAGATGGGGTTTCACATGTTGGCCAGGCTGGTCTCGAACTCCTGAGCTCAAGTGAGCCACCTGCTGTGGCCTCCCAAAGTGCTGGGATTACAGGCGTGAGCCACTGTGCCTGGCCTGCTTTTCTCTTTTTAACGCCCCTTTGATGGAGTTATTAATATCAATGTGATTGAATTTACGGATTCATTCATTTATGATATGTATTTTTGATGTCTTGTTGAATACATACTTTTCCATTCTGGAGTCTTAAAGCTAGTTTCCCTTTTCATTTAAAAAATAGTTTATTTTAGCCCTTCACTTTCTAAGTTTCTAATCCATCTGGAATTAATTTTGTGCATGGTATGAGACAGAGATCCACTTAAATTTTTTCCATGTGGATAATCAGGTGTCTCAGCACCGTTTATGGGAAACTTAATCATTTATTCAGTGATCAGGTATGTCGCCTCTTCATATACCAAAATACTTCCATAAATGTGTGTGTGCTCTTGCACGTTCTCCTCTTTCCAACTGATTAATTGGCACGACCCAGAGCAAATGCTCGCAATAGTTTACTGTAGGTTTTCACTAGTTACTATTTATGAGTTTTATCATGAATGAGCATGTAATTTTGTCAAATAACTTTGCTTCATCTGTTTAGATTATTTGGTATTTCTCCTTTAATCTATTAACATGCTGAACAACACTTGTGGATTTTTCAATGCTAAATCACTCTTGTCTTTCCTGGAATAAACTCAACTTGGCCATGATATATTATCTATTTTATACATGGCTAGATTTGGTTTGCTAAATATTTTGCTTAAGATTTTTCCATCTACATTCATGTGTGAGACTGGCTTGCAATCTTCCTATCTTGTGAGGTGACTTTGCTCCTCTTTTGCCTTCCGCCATGATTGTGAGGCCTCCCCGGCCCTGTGGAACTGTGAGTCCAACATGATTGTGAGGCCTCTCCCGGCCCTGTGGAACTATGAGTCCGCCATGATTGTGAGGCCTTACCCGGCCCTGTGGAGCTGTGAGTCAATTACACCTCTTTACTTTATAAATTACCCAGTCTTGGGTGTGTCTTTATTAGTAGCATGATAACAGACTAATACACTTTTTTTTTTGTCTGATTTTGGTGTTGATAATATCCTGCTTGTGGAATGGGTTAAAAAGTGTTCCTCTTTTCATATTCTCTAGAAAAGTTTATTTAAAATTGGAAATGTCCTTGGATTAAAAAAATGAGTAGAACTTATTTCTACTTACTGTCTAGGGGTACTGTTTTCAAAGGTTCAATGGCCAGAAGATAATCTAAACTTTATATTTTTTTCTTGAATCGGTTTTGGTAAATAACATATTTCTAGGAATTTGTCCATTTAACAAAAATTCTCAAATTTGTTGACATAATGTTCACAATATTCTATTTTTTTTCACTTCTGCTAATTGATTGAACGCTCCACCAACTGAGACTGATTGCTTTAATCTTTGCTATATATCTAAAACTCAGAAGTCACTTGCTCAAAAACATTGAGAGAATGAGTAAATGGACCTGGAATTATGCACCCCTATTCATTTCTTGGTGAATTCACTTTCTTTTTTCTTGACGACTCTCTCACCATAGTTTTGTCTATTTTACTGGTCCCTTTCAAATTTTTGACTTTATTGAACCATTTGCTGACCAACTTCAATTTTATTTTATTTGAATTTAATGTTCTGTTTTATTGTGCTTTGTTTTTAGAGACAGAGTCTCATTCTGTTACCCAGGCTATAGTACTGTGGTGCAATCATAGTTTACTGCAGTCTGGAACTCTTGGGCTCAAGTAATCCTGCCTCAGTCTCCCTAGGAGCTGGGACTCAAGTAGCTACCACCACTGCCCCACCCCCAATCCCGCATTTATTTATTTTTTTGTAGATATGGGGGTCTTGCTATATTGCTGAGGCTGGTCTCAAACTCCTGAACTCAAGGGATCCTCCCATCTCAGCCTCCTGAGTTGCTGGGATTACAGGCATGAGCCACCATGCCTGGCCGACTCTAACGTTGTTTATATTAATATATCATCTTGATTTGTAAACTTGGCTTATTAATTTTCAACTTTTCTTCTTTTCAATATAAATATTTAAGGATATACCTTTCCCTACATGTTATTTTATCCCATTAATTTTGACATATTATTTTTATTTTCATTTAGGCTCTAAGTAGTTTTCAGTTTAAATTATGATTTCTGTTTAGAACCATGAGTAATGTAAAAATATGTTTTCAATTGTAATCAAATATATTTTTTAAAATTTTGGCCGGACACGGTAGCTCACGCCTGTAATCCCAGCACTTTGGGAGGCTGAGTCGGGAGGATCATGAGGTCAGGAGATCGAGACCATCCTGGCTAACACGGTGAAACCCTGTCTCTACTAAAAATACAAAAAATTAGCCGGGTGTGGTTGTGGGTGCCTAGAGTCCCAGCTACTCGGGAGGCTGAGGCAGGACAATGGCGTGAATCCGGGGAGCAGAGCTTGCAGTGAGCCGAGATTGGGCCACTGCACTCCAGGCTGGGCAACACAGTGACACTCCATCTCAAAAAGAAAAGAGAAAAAAAAAAAAATTATTGTTACTGCCTTCTTATTTAATTTTGCTTTCTTCAGAGAACTATGGTATAATATCATTCTTTGAAATGTACTGATGTCTACTACTTGGTTTCTTTTATTTAATGCTCCATATGAGCCTAAGAAGGATGTATACTCTCAGGTCATTAGGTACAAGGTTCCTTATTTGCCCAATAAGTCAAGCGTATTAACTGTGTAGTTTAAATCTTCTATAGTCTTAGTAATTTTTGTCTTTTGATATTTCAACATTTGAAAAAAAATATGGGCTGGGTGCGGTGGCTCATACCTGTAATCCCAGCACTTTTGGAGGCCGAGGTGGGTGGATCACCTGAGGTCAAGAGTTTGAGATCAGCCTGGCCAACATGGTGAAACCCTGTCTCTACCAAAAATGCAAAAATTAGCCGGGCATGGTGGAGGCCACCTATAGTCCTAGCTACTTGGCAGGCTGAGGCAGGAGAATCGTTTGAACACGGGAGATGAAGGTTGCAGTGGGCTGAGATCATGCCACTGCACCACAGCCTGGGCAACAGAGTAAGACTCTTTCTCAAAAAAAAAAAAAAAAAAAGAAAAAAATAAAAAAACATGTTAAATATTTCACGATGAAAATGGACTTATGAATTTCTCCCTGGAGTTCTAATGAGCTCTCTCTGAGTGTGTGTGTGTGTGTGTGTATGTGTGTGTGTGTATTTGGACAGATATATACATATACAGGCATAACTTGGACATATTGTGGGTTTGGTTTCAGACTACTGCAATAAAGTGAATACCTCATGAGGCAAGTCACATTTTTTGGTTTTCCAATGCATATAAAAATTGTGTTTAAACTACACTGTAGTCTGTGAAGTGTACAACAGCATTATGTCTAAAAAAATATGTACTTTAATTAAGAAATACTGTATTTCTAAGAAATGTTAATGATCACCTGGCCTTCAGTGAGTCACAATCCTTTTGTGGGTGGAGGGTCCTATCTTGGTGCTGATGGCTGCTGACTGATCAGGGTGGTGGTTGTTGAAGGTTGGGGTGGTTGTGGTAATTTCGTAAAATAAGGTAACAATGAAGTTTCCCACAAGGATCGACTCTTCCTTTCATGAAAAGTTTCTCTGTGGCAAGTGATGCAGTTTGATAATTTTTACCTACAAGAGAACTTCTTTCAAAATTGGAGTCAATCTTCTCAAATCCTGCCGCTGCTTTGTCAACTAAGTTTATGTAGTATTTTAAATCAGATATAATAATAATGAACATTACCAAAATGTCACAGGAAGAGACACAAGTCCAAAATCCTGACATTCTCTGATAGGATTTATGGAATTTTCTTTGCTCTCAAGAGATTGATAAGAAATAGAATGGGATTCTCCAACATGAAGATGTGCCAGGTTTTCAGATTCCAGCCAATTACAAGGCTTTCCTCATGCATGTTTTTGGATCAGCAGTCACAACACGGATCATCTGAACTCCCCAAGCTTCTTTTTTCTTGTTTTTTTTTTTTTTTTTTTTCCAAATTAAGAGTTTGTGATTATATGGATAACACATAGAGCCTTCTTAGTTCTCTATCTCTACTTTTTTTACTGCCTACTTTAAATCTGTTGACTTTTTTTCCTTTTCTTTTTTTTTTTTTTTTTGAGACAGAGTTTTGATCTGTCGCCCAGACTGGAGTGCGGTGGCACAATCTGGGCTTACTGCAACCTCTGCCTCCAGGGTTCAAGCAATTTGCCTGCCTCAGCCTCCTGAGTAGCTGGGATTACAGGTGCACACCATCACACCTGGCTAATTTTTATATTTTTAGTAGAGACCAGATTTCCCCATGTTGCCCGAGCTGGTCTTGAATTCCTGACCTCAAGTGATCCACCTGTCTCGGCCTCCCAAAGTGCTGGGATTGCAGGCGTGAGCCACTGCACCTGGCCTAAATCAGTTGACTTTTCTGCTGGTGTTGAGATAAAATTCAGTGCTTATGGCATTCTAGCCAAGATTAAAAACAAAAAAGTGTTAAAGGGCTTTCAAATAAATGGCTTTACATATTAAACAGCTCCACAGTAACCAACAACCTATACATCTTTTGCAAATGTAAATTTGGGTTTGCCTGGCTACCAATTGCTTAGGGTGCTAGAGCACTTAATTAAGGGGATTGACAGCCTAAAAGAATAAAAATTAGATAAGTGATTATGAAGGTTAGGCTCTCAGGTCAAAATCTTGAGGTCAGAGCAGTAATACAAGGTATCTCTTTCCAGCATAAAAACTGTTGTGTCTGCCATACAGAGGCCGTTAAAAAAAAATAGCTGGAAAACAAAACTCTTGTTAAGATGCCTCCCCATAACCATTGACTAGCAAAGGGGATCAGCGAACAAAAGATAAATGTGTTACTAATTCAAGGCCACTGGAGATTTTGTTTTTCTTATACAATTCAGTCAGTCCCAGCTAAAATGTAAACTCATTTGAAGCTGAAGAAAGCAAACAAAAACAGGTAAAAGAGGTTTTTTAAAAAACCAAACTGCTTTACCCAAAACTTCGATCCATTCAATTGCTTTGATAGCATTCAATTGTTAGCCTTCATTAGATTAGCAATTGAAGCAAATAAAGTTTAGCCATGTAAAAAGGTGCCAGTTTTGTCGGAAACATAATTTGAATCCAACCGTTGTTTTGTAAACAGGTAAATTTGTATTACTATCTCATGGCTAAAATTCTAAAATAAAAGCAGTAAGATCTTTGTGTATGATCTTTGTGTATGTGTGTCTATGTGTTTAGGTGTGGTTACCAACATGTACAGGTATTATGTTATATAATATGATGTATTTACAAAGTAAAATCTGGAATAGTTGTTATAATAATACATGTTATTATATAACATTATCATATTATATTATATTATATATGAATAATACACATAACAATGAATATTATGTTAATATAACAATGAATAATATTCATAAAACATAACATGAATACATGTTATTATGTAACATTTATGTTTTATAATGTTATGTTATATCTACATAGTAAAATCTTAGAAATGTATAATAAAATGTATAATGAAATATATTCATAGTATATTATTCATATAACATAATGTGAATACATGTTATATAACATGTTATATGAATAATACATACTATATAACACATTATGTTATATAATATATGTTATGCTATAATCTACATAGTAAAATGTGGAACAGTTGGTCAAAAAAAAATCTAAGAAATTTTATTTTGATTGGCTTAGATGAATTATCACACATATAAAATACATAGTAATTAACCCAAATGCCTTTTAGTTCCTGTGACTTAAATAAAACTTTGATAAACAAGTTGGTTTTTAAATCACTGGTAAAGTAAAAATACAAATATCTTCAAAACTGGTAGCATACATTTTTGGCTGGGTTTTGTATTTGTTTCTGCTACATGTTTTAAAGTCATGAAACTATGAACTCAACTTGAAAACAGAATAATCTTTGTGTAACTCTTTGATAAGTAGGGCTAATTTAATATTATTGGTTTAATAAAAACAGTTGTAGCTTCTGAGTTATACGCAAAATACTCATGTATTTTACTTTCAGGTTCTTAAGCAAACACCTGGTATTCACAAAGTACAAAAATGGTTAACAGTAATATAACTTGAAATGATGATTTGCTTTGTGTAATATTTCAGTTTTCATAAGCAATGTAGGTGAATTGTTAAAAATAAGTAAATCAGGTAAATGTAAATGGAGTAAATGTTTATAAAATAAACATTCAGAATAAATGGAATGTGGAATAAATGTTTATAAAATAACTTTTCATATACTTTAAAATCATAAGGTTATGCTATGTTATAATAAATAATAAACACTCATCAAATGTCTGGGTCATTTCCATAAAAATAAGAACAAATTGCTGAATATAAATAAATAAAAGTTGTTTTTGGCTTCTTAAATATATTTGAGTCTATTAAAACATGTTTCTAAAAATTATGAAACGATTCTTATTATAAAATGCTGACATGTGACAAAGAATTCAAAATTTTGGCTTCCTAGATTTTCACTAGAAATTCAGGTTACTAAGAATAAAATCCTAATTAATGTATATATAATTCTGTATACAAAGTGTATTAATCCATTTTCATGCTACTGTTAAAAACATATCTGAGACTGGGTAATTGATAAAGAAAAAGAGGTTTAAGGGACTCACAGTTCCACGTGGCTGAGGAGGCCTCCCAATCAAGGTGGAAGGCAAAAGGCAAGTCTTACATGGCAGCAGGAAAGACAGAGTGACAGCCAAGCAATAAGGGAAATCTCTTATGAAACCATCAGATCTCGTGAGACTTATTCACTACCATGAGAAGTTTATGAGGGAAACTGCTCCCATGATTCAATTATCTCCCACCAGGTCCCTCCCACAACATGTGGGAATTACGGGAGGTACAATTCAAGACGAGATTTGGGTGGGGACACAGCCAAACCATATCACAAAGTATACCAAAATAAGATGTGTTTTTGATGAGCAAAATTACAATGCATAAAAAATATATTCCTTATTGAGAAAATAGAATAATTTTGTCCAGTTCAGAGGTTACTTAAAGGTTGCCTTGAAAAGTAAATTTAAAAAAGAAATAGAAACAAGATAGGAATCAGTAAGCAGGAGAGTAATGTGAAGAAAGTTATGGATATAAGGATGTATTTTTGGTAAGGACGGTTAAAAAGAAAGGAGAATTTTCTATGAGAAAGAATCTTATGTGGTAAATTTTTGTCTTAAAGTAAAATGACTGGTTATTTAATAAAGAGAAAGTAAACACAGCAGAAAGCTTAAGCATGTTGTGAAAGGTCTGAGTAAGTCATGATAAAGTTTGTAAAGGATGAATTTATAAAAGAAATTGTGTGTGTGATCAAGTTGCCTGTAATTAGAAGGGAATTGTTTCTAAGTCTTCCTAAAGATTGAGCTTTGCTATCAACAAAATACATTAAAACAAAACTAAAAATTTCATCCCCTATGTTAGAACAAAGTTTTCTTGAGGTACTGATCTGCTCTTAGTAAAACCCCAAGAGATTATAATTTTTAATTCTGAAATCTGTTTAACTGCCATCTTCTGAAGTGCAGTTTCTATTTCCGCAAAATTTCTTCCTGAGATATATTTAATTTCCCCAGTTTCAGGTCAGAAATGCTGTCTTCTTCACACGTATAATCCAGCACTTTGGGAGGTCAAAGCAGGTGGATCACCTGAGGTCAGGAGTTTGAGACCAGCTTCAATATGGCAAAACCCCATCTCTACTAAAAATACAAATTTTAGCCAGGCGTGGTAGCACATGCCTGTAATCCCAGCTACTCAGGAGGCTGAGACAGGAAAATTGCTTGAACCTGGGAGATGGAGGTTGCAGTGAGCTGCAATCGTGCCACTGCACTCCAGTGTGGGCAACAGAGCAAGACTCCATCTCAAAAAAAAAAAAAGAAAAAAAGAAAAAAAGAAAAAGAAATGCTGTCTTCTTCATTTAGAATGGTAATTTCACTTCTTGAGGTAGAGTTTTCCTCTGGAAGCTTTTCAGATTCATCTCTCAGAAGTTCAACTTTTGCTGTATCTTGCTGCATGTGATTTTCAGGTCTTACATCATTGCCTTCTGCTCGTCCTCTTTCTACCGTTGAAAAGGCCTGGGATAACTCTCTCCTTTAAGTTTTCCATTCCTTCCTGTAACTTCCCACCCCCACCCCCACCCCCCACCACCTGTTCTAACTCTGCTGTTACAGCTTGTCCATTAAATGTTTATCTTGGGCCAGGTGTGGTGGCTCACACCTGTAATCCCAGCACTTTGGGAGGCAGAGGTGGGCTGATCATGAGGTCAGGAGATCAAGATCATCCTGGCTAACATGGTGAAACCTCATCTCTACTAAAAATACAAAATATTAGCCAGTGTGGTGGCATGCACCTGTAGTCCCAGCTACTTGGGAGGCTGAGGCAGGAGAATCGCTTGAACCCGGGAGGCGGAGGTTGCAGTGAGCTGAGACTGCGCCACTGCACTCCAGCCTGGGGACAGAGCGAGACTCCATCTCAAAAACAAACAAACAACAAAAAAGTTTATCTTGAAGGTCTAAAAAGGCAATGTTTTCGCCAGTATACCTTGATTTTGTACCCTTGCCTTTTCTTGACATGTCTGAATTATCCCATGTAACCAAGAAACTTCCCATGCTATTACTAAGGGCCATGTATTCCCCTGCTCAAGGTGCTAGTTTTCTTGTTTACATTCCTGTATAATATGGTCTGCACTCATAACCTTGGACCCATTCCTTCTGTGTCAGATTAAACTCAAGTACCCTTTTCATCAGGTCGACTACCTGGTTATCTACTATACATTGGCTTCTCAGAAGGAGAAGCAATCAACCTGCAGAAGTTGTTTTTCACCGTTTTAGTAACTGGCCTGAGAAACAAACATTTTATATGTTATCAATATAATTTCCTGTGTTATCTTTCTTCAGTATTTGATTACTTAGGAAAATGGAGTTTTGAAAGCACTAAGCTTCCACGTAAGTTTCCGTATTGTCTTTTGATAATCGCTCTGGGTACATGAATGACTATGACTTCACAGTAACGTCTCATCAAGTGCTTTCAACCTTTTAAAATCTTTGGCAGGGTTCCCTGAATCAAAATTCTAACTTAAGTTTTATTGACCTGAAATTAACTTTTGGATTTTCCAGAAGGACCTCTGGAGAGGCTCAAAGAATGTATCTCTTATCTTGTAGAAATATTAAATGATTAGTCTTATTTTGTGAACTGCATGCTAAATGCTATCAAATAATAAGTGATGCTAGATATTTGCATTACATTTATGGGTATGTACCCAAATTATATAAAATTCTTAAAAATCTAATATGACATTAGTTAAAATTCTAGACATGATGTCGTGTGGCACAAAAATAACTAAATTTCCATGTTAATTGCTTATTATAATGAACTCCCATCAGATTTTTAGCCATGGGTATTCTAAGTTTTTATTCACAGCTATTGTTTTGAATTCTTCTTTAAAGGCATTTGCAAACAAATTTATGGAAGCGACTCCAACAAATACTCTTAGATATAGGTTAATAACTTTAAGATCAATGGACTAAATGCAAATGTTTGAGAACTCTAATGAAGAAACATGAATTTATGAAACTACTAATCAAGCTCAAGCAGAACAAAAATAAACTGCATGAGATTAAGTAACTGATAATGTTTTTGACTTTTATTTAAAACACGGTTAGTTCTTCACTTAAATGTTTTGTTTTCCAGATTGAAGGAAATTTTCTTCCCTAAGCTATCTATAGCACACAACAATTTGGTACACTATACATTTGTGAACAAGGTAGAAGCATTTCCTTTTTCTTCCAATTTTATCTCTCCAAAGTTTGGAGAGTTTTTGTGAGTATTCTTATTTTTATGGCAATATGGTTATTTGTACAAGTTCAATAACATTTGCTCTCTCCACTTGCCACAGTGGCTCATGTCTGTAAGCCAGGTGGGCAGATCACTTGAGGCCAGGAGTTTGAGACCAGCCTGGCATACATGGTGAAACCCTGTCTCTGCTAAAGATACAAAAAAAAAAAAAAAAAAAAATTAGCTGGGTGAGGTGGCACATGCCTGTAAAGCCCAGCTACTCAGGAGGCTGAGGCATGAGAATCACGTGAACCCGGGAGGTGAAGATTGCAATGAGCCAAGATTGCACCACTGCACTCTGGCCTGGGTGACAGAGTGAGACTCCATTAAAAAAAAAAAAAAAAATTACCCTCTCTTTATAGCAGGATACAATGGAAACAATTTGTTATATTATCAAGGCTTTGACTGAAATGTCATATCTGAGAATATGTATAAACTGCCTGACTTCTAGGGTTCTCAGCCTTATAGTAAATGAATAAAAATTATCAATTCCTGGCAGGTCCAGGAATCTTAGGACTGTAAGTATAACCTAAAGTCTGTCTTGGGTTATCTTATTAACCTCAAGAAGTTTTTATTTATGTTTATTATTTATTTTTTTTGAGACATGGTTTCTCTTTGTCACCCATGCTGGAGTACAGTGGCACAATCACAGCTCACTGTAACGTCAAACTTCTGGGGTGAAGCAATTCTCCCACCTCAACCTCCCCAGTAGCTAGAACTACAGGCACTTGCCACCAGCTTAACTTCAAAAGGTTTTTAGATCTGAGATTACTCTGTGGTCAAATCACTATTCTTGCAGGCAATATTTGATAAAAACTAAATTTATTTTAGAAACAAATTTGTCTTACTCTATTTTTGGAAAAGTCAATATCACCGTAGGAAGAAAAAGTTATGTTTCTTTTCTTTTTTTTCTTCCAGAAATATTTTAATAAAAATTGATCATTTCCAAGAAACATTCACTGCATGCCCATCAATAAAAGAGAACCACAACAAAATAGAAAATTTACCATATGGCTATGATTTAAAGAAAAAAATGCAGACATGAGTTATGTTGCTAAAGAAAAGCTAGAATACAACTGTTATTAGATGATAGCTGTGTGCACTGTTTTCAAGTTATTTGCCTATACAGCAATTTGCTATTTGTTATTTGCCTATAGAACTCTTCTAAATTTCTACAATCCTACTTTCTTCCATGCAGTTACCAAAAATGGCAATTTCTGTGTTTTGGAAGCCCTATAAGCTGAAACTAGATGAATTTTAAGAAATAAGTCTCATGCCTGATGTCTGGGCCACACAAAGTTCACTAAACTGCCCGATGCCATTACCAGAGACATTCAAACTGCAAAC
Organism: Papio anubis; assembly: GCF_008728515.1. Lineage (NCBI taxonomy): Eukaryota > Metazoa > Chordata > Mammalia > Primates > Cercopithecidae > Papio > Papio anubis. Next base: position 17,365,754 of record NC_044991.1, on the reverse strand, counting down.
CAGGATGAGAGTTGATTGTTTCCATGCTGTAGATAGCTTTTTGCAAGATGTCAGAACAAGACTCTATGTCATAATGATATAATAATACCCACCTTTTTCACTTGGTAGGTTAATGGTCATTTTGTTTATTTAATTGGTTGTCTTTAAAGCCTAGGTTTATTGCTCAAAGTCCCTATGCAAATTGTTCTTGTCACATCACTATTAATTTTACTTTGCATTTTCTTCTTTAATTTTGTATCTGTTACTTGTTCAAGTTTTTTATAGAAGTACAAATCCTAACAGTATAATGCTAACCCAGCACTTTGAGATGGTAACATAGGCCTATGGAACAGACAAAATTGAACTTAATTACAGACTCCAAGTAGACAGCCAGGGAGCACCACGCTTAAACTTCCTCAAGCTTAAACTTAAGCTCAAATGTGGTTAAAAAGGTTTGGACATTGACTCCTAGCTGCCATTCATTCTCTCCAATATGAAACAAGACCAGAAACCTGGGAGAGGTCCATCCTGGCATTGAAAGACATGAAAACCTAACTAAAGGATGATTGATCAGTGACACTTTTGGAGAAACATCTTGATCAAAAGGGTGAAATGTGAATGTTGCCAAAATAAAAATGGAGTCATTTGTGTTAACAAAACCCTGACAAACAGAACCGGGAAGGCCATGGAGATAGGCTTTTCATCCATAAGTGTCTGGTAACGAGAATGATCACAAAAGACTCCGTGAAAACCACAATCTTGCACAAATGCCATCGTAACTTTACACACACAAAATAAAAACTTTGGCAGGCATGTCTGCCCAGCAACTGCCTGTCCAGTCTTGGACTGGTGTCAACTTTGTTACTGATCCTTTGGCCAAAGATAATTATCTCCAATTATAAAAGCCTCTTCATTTTTCCTTTAAAAACCTTTCTCTTCCTTTACCTCCCTGGGTATGCACATAGTTTGCTATGGCATGTATATTCCCATTGCAATGCACTATTCCAGAATAAATATAATTTTCTTTTAGAGAGAATCTCTTCGTTATTAAGGCTGACAATACTTTAGAAGTTTCTTTGCATGTTTGCAGAAAATTCTCTTTGTTATCTTATGCTTGAAAGATTATTCTTATAGGTATACAACCTGTTATTGTTTCTTGGCATACTTAAGATATGCCTCACTTCCAATTTTCTCTATTATCTCCTTCTGATAGTCCAATGAGACATATCCCAATTTCTTTGCTTCTTTCTCAGTTTTTCTATCTCTTTTTCATTCTGTGTTGAATTTTGGGTAATTTCTTATACCTCTTCCAGTTCACTAATTCTCTCTTCAACTGTGTTTAAGCTATTGCTTAACATATCCATTTAATTTCAATAATTATATCTTTCACTTCTAAAAATACTATTTAATCCAAAAGGGCTATTCATTTTTTTGAGAATCTACTATTCCTTCATCCTACTTTCAGTATTCATTTTTTATTCCTACATGTAAGTAAAAATACTTATGTTTTATATCTGATAAGTCCAATATTTGCAGTCTTTCAGATTTAACTCCAGTCTTCAGTTTTTGCACTTTCTCAGGGTAGCCTACTTCCTTATGCGTTTTGTGATTCCTAACTGAGAACCTTGCTTTCCTTGTAACTTCCCCTAAAAAATTTTGAAGACTTGTTTTTAAGAATATTCTTCTAGATCAGATTTATGTTAGTTTCTGCCAGGTACCTGGCAAATTTTTTACTTTTTTCTTTCCATTTTTGCTCCCACACATGTAATTTCAGCCCCCGAAATAATATAGGCATAGGCTTAAAATAAAATCTCAAAGGAAACATTTCCCCCTTATTCTACCTAAAACCAAGGATGAAACAGACAACAACCTCTACTGTCTTCTTCTACACTCTGAGTTTTATTAACTGTTTATCCACCGAGGATAATACTCTTTGTGGATCCTGATTTTATGTGAGGCCTTTATGTGAGGTCTTTCTTCCTGTGGGCTTAAGGTCCTATGTATAGTATGTCAACAGAATAATTCTATGTTTTGCCTGTTGGCCTATTGTCCCTCTGTAACCCATGATAGCATTCCCTTGTTTGCACTATAAATTATACAGCTACCTATTGAGAAAAACCAGTTTTTCTATACTCTCACATAGAAGACTTCTGATGCCAGATATTGTGGGGTTATTTTCCTACAATGACCAGTTCTCCAACACTAGCTGGGTCCCTATACTTTAATACAACAGTGACACTACCTCCTTGACAAAAGCATCAGATGCTATGGGTTAGTGGCTTAGTCCCATGAGGTGGCCCACTTGAGATGCCAGCTGCAAGTCCCGGCCTTCTGTCCTCTGACAGATTTGCTGTAAATCAAGGATTCCTATGATCCCCTCCTTGGGTTCCATAATTTACTAGAATGGCTCCTGAAACTCTGGAAAACACTTACATTTACCAGTTTATTATCAATGATGGAACCTGGGAACAGTCACAGAGAAAAGGTACATAGGGCAAAATATAGGGGTGTGGGCTGAGGGGAGTATGGAGCTTCCATGCCCTCTCTGGGCACATCACCCTCCAGCAACAATAGTGTTCACCAACCCAGTAGTTCATCAAATCTTGTTATTAAAGAGAATTTAAAGAGCTTGATTTCTATCACAGCCTCCTGCCTCTCGCCTGGAAAGGTGAGCTACAACAATATTGGAGGGAAGAGCTTCATGGACAAACCTGTTAATTAAGATATAAGTTATATTTATGAAAATTTGAAAACAACTAAGGTCAAGGGAGTGGGTAGGTAATAGTCTATTAACTATTGGATATAATGTTCATTAACACCATGTGGTTGACCCAGAAAACGCTTATGATATGAAACAAATGAAAAGCAGAAAACCACATTTAACATGCATTATGACTATAAATAAGACATAATACCCACATGGGGACATGGATCAGAAGCCAAGTAGAAAAGACTAATTTATTAGAGAAGCCAGCTTTGCAATCCTTTTTCCTTTTTAGAACTTGCAATGGATATAAACTTCATATGAAACAAACTCTTTAAGGATGCATGTATCTAAATCCTCCGTGATACAACCTGAGAGGCAAATGCCCTTGCTGTCAGACAGGCCTGTGTTGAAATCTTTGTTCTGTGTGAATAGTTCTGTGAATAGATGTGGTCAATTCTTTACTCTTTCCACTGTAGGGAGGGAATTCTGACACACTCCTTAACTCACACTCCTTACTCAAAGTAATCATACGGGATCAGCCATATGGTTACTTTGGCCAATGAGGGATGTTAGCAACCATGACTCAGAGTTGCCTCCTGTGTCTTAAGGCTTCCTCTGCCACCTCTGCTTCACCATGAGAAGACACCACACTGGCCTGCTGAAGGGACAGAGGACACACTAGAGGACAGCCAAGTTGCCCCAGTCACCAGCTGTCCCATCTGAAGCAGACCACAGATACTCTGTTAAAGTAGTAAAAAAATGAACCATCCAACCAGCCTATAAACTCATCAACTATATAAATGGTTACTGATTTAGCCCACTATCAGAAAGCTTGTTATGCAGCATTATCTATAGCAGTAGATGACTAATACACCCTGTCTTCTTCCTCTTTCTATAGCCAGGTCCATCCACAGTGTTTGGTACCTACAGAGTGGTGATGAAGGCTTTTTCTGTCATTGTCCCCCCTCTGTGAGGAAGAATGAGACATTTATGCTTGCATCTCCCCCACTCACACACCCACACCTGTCACAGCACTTGTCCTTTTTTAAATACCTACTTCTTTGCACATTTCTGTCCTCCTCCAAGCCATACATGAGTTGGAAGCAGGTTAGTTATTCACATCCACATCTACAGCACCTGGCAGAGCAGGCCCTCAATAAATGTTTTTGCTTGAGTTGAATGAATAGATGTGGGGAGCTGACATGAACCAAAAGAGCCAGCAGCAGATGGTAAGAATAATAACCACACAAGCTGGTTCTTATGCCAGGAGGCTTTAGGCTTTCCAGAAAGCCCAAATAAGGGTGGAAAAAACCCAACACCCCACAAAGATGAAAAGCATACTCGTTCTGGTCTCCTGTGCCCTTATCTCTCTCACCACATCGCACATAAATCTCCTAGCCATCCATGCCCCTGAGAGGTCCCCTCAGCCCACCTCACCCTACCTCCGGGGATGTGCCTGTGTTGACCCTACCTTTAGATCAGACACGTCTCTGTAACACTGCTCGGAGCGGGTGTGGTCCGACAGCTGCACATTCCAGAAGCAGGGGAGCTGGTACACAAGGAAGGGGTTTTGTTTGATGACGGCATTGAAAATATCCTGGGGGATGAAAGCCAAAGACACAGTCAAGACAATCGGATGGTCCAGCTGCCCATTCTGGCTGTCAAGGCACTGCATCCCCTGTGATAGGGCTTCTCTTGAACCGCCTGCTCTGAACACAGGCTGGCTCGCACTGTGGGGCATCTCTCTTGCCTGTTATCTCTAGGAACCAAGCAATAATGTTTGGATAGAGACTGGGGAATGCCCCAGGCTGACTGGAAGCTCCAGAGTCCTGCTGGTCTCATAAAGCCCTATCCAGTGAGCTCACACGTGCAGACATGTGGTGTCTTCCCTACCCTTGCTGGCATATGAAAAATGAAGTCTCCTTCCCCTCTGGCCTCCTAGGCAAGAGCCCTGTGTTATCCATCCTGAGCCTCCTGGAGAGGAAACTGCATGATGACAAGTAGCCCCACTCATTCAGGGACTGAGACAAATTACAGATCCTCCCTCTCAGCAGTGCTTCCTGGGGCCTGCGGTGGACTCAGTGATGGATGCTCCTTGGATTTCTGCAGGCCATGGTGCCCAGGATATGCATTCTCCGTTTCAAAATCCAACTCTGACTTGTCTAGGGAGGTTTTACCTTTTCTGGGCTCTTTTCCAAGCTCTTGCACCGGCCATACTTATTAACTAGCTGCTGACAGGTGGCGCCGGGAGGTGAATTATGGGCCTTCGTGGCAGAAGATGGCTGAATAAACTATCCTCACTGGACACGGGCACACAATTGCTAGCTTTGGGGGACATGCTCAAGTCACGGTGACCCGACTTGAAATATGACGCTGGTGGACGATTTCCCCCTCAGGTTTAAAACAGCTACCTGGGTATTATTTTTTTCTTAAACTCATTCATTATACTCTATCTCATGTTCGAAAAAGGAAATCAGTTTCTAGCTGCTTGGAAAATACTGAATAATAATGCTTTAAAAAATAGTAAAGTAATCATGCAGGGTTTCTTGTTTCCTCCGTATTATGAAACTTTGCAGGCAAATTCGACGAACCAGGAAATTGCACTTGGAACAAAAACATGCAGAGTGAGCTGGCTCTTTGGATGAAAAAGAAAGGGTGAAATGCAGAAAACTCAGAGAAATCATCTTCGTGCTTGAAGACAGCTATCAGTGCCACAGGAAGATGAAAATTTAAAAAAGTGATTCTGGTAGACTCAAAGTCAAAGACTGGAGCCCTCTGACTTTCCTAAGACGTCAACATGAGGAATGGGTTTTTACAAAATGAGTATTTGTTGGCTGGGTGCAGAGACTCATGCCTGTAATCCCAGCACTTTGGGAGGCTGAGGCGGGCGGATCATCTGAGGTCAGGAGTTCGAAACCAGCCTGGTCAACGTGGAGAAACCCTGTCTCTACTAAAAGTATAAAAATTAGCCTGGTGTGGTGCCGCATGCCTGTAATCCCAGCTACTTGGGAGGCTGAGGCAGGAGAATTGCTTGAACCCACGAGGTGGAGGTTGCTGTGAGCCGAGATTGCACCACTGCATCCCAGCCTGGGTGACAGAGCGAGACTCCATCTCAAAAATAAAATAAAATAATAAAAATAAATAAAAATGAATATTTGCTAACAGTTTGGTGGAGTTTCTGAGGCTGCCTACATAGCAAGGTGGTTTCCTGGCAGTTTATCCTTTCTATTTAAGTGCATTTCCCTTGAGTAAAGGGACACTAGTGCAGCATCTAAGTCAAAGGCTTAGATTAAAGGTTAGACTTGGGGCTGGGCACGGTGGCTCACGCCTGTAATCCCAGCACTTTGGGAGGCCGAGGCGGGCAGATCACGAGGTCAGGAGATCGAGACCATCCTAGCTAACACGGTGAAACCCCGTCTCTACTAAAAATACAAAAAAAAAAAAAAAAAAGAAAAAAAAAAAATAGCCGGGCGTGGTGGCAGTCGCCTGTAGTCCCAGCTACTCAGGAGGCTGAGGCAGGAGAACGGCGTGAACCTGGGATGCGGAACTTGCTGTGAGCTGAGATTGTGCCACTGCTCTCCAGCCTGGGTGACAGAGCAAGACTTCATCTCAAAAAAACAAACAAACAAACAAACAAAAAACAGTTAGATTCTGTTTGCCAGCAAGGCAAGTGAAATCTTGCTTGGGAAATACGCTGTGGCATTCTGGGGTCCCAGAGAGCAGGTCCTATGCACTCCACCTGGTGATGAAGAGGGCATCAACATCTCCTTATAAGTCTGCATCAGTAAGCTCTATGAGGGCAAGTGTTGCATCCTTCGTCTATCTCTGTCATCCTTTTTCTGAACTCGGCTCCTGGTATACACAGTACTCAGTGCGAGTCTGCTGAACCAACAAATGAATGAACAAGGGAAGGCACTAAAGAGTTGAGCTGCTGTCTTAGACTGGAAAGAATAAGGCAGCTGTATCAGAGCATACAGGGTCACACAACACATAGAAAACCATTCAGACCGATTGACTTTTAAGTTTCCTTGAGAAACAGCACCAGCGCACTCAGGAATACCTGCACCTTCGGACCTGGCCACCCACCTGGTCAGCTAAGGATGTAGACAGCATGCCCATGAGCTCCCTCTCTGCGGTCAGCCTCCACATCTGCTCCCATTTCATCTTCCGCAGCTTATCCAGAAGTAACAGGATCACCCCTGGGCAACAGCACAGGATAAAAGAGAAAATTAAAAAATAAGAAAGTAAGATGGAGACCTAGGCATGCCTACTCACAGCACAGCCACAGTCTCTCGGGGATGACTGTCTTATGCAGAGGCCTATGCCCTGCTGCAGATGAATCTTCCCTCCAAAAGTTCTTCCAGTGAGGCTCCACAGTATGGGGCACCTGTTTTGGAGATGAATATGCCTGGGTTCAAGCCCAGGACCTACCAGTTACTTGATAGAGATGTGAAGCCATCTCTCTGGGACCTCCTCGTTGTATGGAGACTGGTCATGCAGGCCTCAAAGGACTGTTGTAAGGAGTAAGTGAGGAGGGCAGGGAGAGCCTAGCATTGTCTGGAGACGGGCAGTGGTGGTGGCCGCGCAACAGTGTGAATGGACTTCATGCCACTCAACTATATGTGTAAACATGGTTAACACGGTAAACTTTTGTTATGTATATTTCACCACAATAATGAAAAAAAGATTCTAGCTCTGCACTGGATACAGAGCACATTCTTTATAGATATTAGGTTCTCCTGTGTTTTTCCCCAGAGATATGACCACCTACTAGGTTGAGCTGATAGGTGGAATTTGTACGACGTATACCATTTATCCCTACACACAAAAAGCAGCTCCTCTGTGACTTTATTCTGGGTATGGCTTTGCCAATTTGCTTGATGATTACTGACAAGCCACATGGGCCTGTCTCAGTCTTCCTGATTTCAAGGGGGTCTTTTTGGTCCACCCACGCCGGGTCTTTAAGGTGAGCTCCAGAAGCCTGTAAGCTCATAAGAAATGAATAATAAGAGGCGGTTCCTCTTTCTTGATATCTTTTCTTGGTTACTTTCTGTGGGAGGGACCTGGGTGAATGGAGGGTTGTTTAGGGAGGGAAATTCCCATTGTCGATACCCTTTTGTATTTTTTAAAACGCTAAAACAACAGCGGGGTGCAGTGGTGGCTCTCGCCTGTAAACCCAGCACTTTGGGAGGGGAGGAGGGTGGATCACCTGACATCAGATTAGCCCGGCCAACTTGGTGAAACCCTGTCTCTACTAAAAATACAAAATTAGCTGGGTGTGGTGGTGCATGCCTGTGATCCCAGCTACTTGGGAGGCTGAGGCAGGAGAATCACTTGAACCTGGGAGGCGGAGATTGCAGTGAGCTGAGATCGTGCCACTGAATTCCACCAGCCTGGGTGACAGAGCAGGACTTCATCTCAAAAAAAAAAAAAAAAAAAAAAAAAAAAGAAAAAAAAAGCTAAAACAGCTAAATGTATTATTCAGGCAAAAAATAAATACATCAGTTAAAATCTAAAAAAGAAAAATACATTTAGGCTTAGCTGAATGGCTGAGAAGCAACTATCTACCATCAGGTCAGTTAGAGCAAGCAGAAAAAGCCCAGAGCATAGAACACAAAGAGCCAAGAGAATTTCCCTGCAGGCCACTGCAGTCAATTTGGTGGGGGGAACTGTAGCACGCACAGGCCCCCAAATCAGTCCTCTTCAGGATGCTTAGCTCAGCAGAATGGTCAGTCGGGAAGACTCAAGGCAGTTGAAATATGATCTTAGTTGAAACCTAGTACCTGCATTTCCAAGACTCAAGGAAAGAAACTGATTTCCCCAAATCACATACACATGTCAACTCTAAGCCTTTTTACTTATTCCAGTGGCACATATTTGGAGAAAAGACATATTCACCATTTAGTGAAAGGTGGTTGGCCAGGTAGAGTTGAAAAAAAAGAACAGTGTCTATATGGTTATGGGAAGAATGGGCTAATACACAGAGATCTGAACTTGTAAGTCTGATGGACAAATTATATCTGCTGCATAGGTCCTTTGTGCTTTGTTAGGTTTACATGACATATCATTTCCCCTAATGCTCCCCCAGATCTCTATAAGATAGACTTTGATGTCCTTATTTTATAGGTGAGGAAACTGAGGGGGCTAAATCACATACTTGTGAATTCACAGTTCAAAAGTAGCTATGTCAGATTCAAACTCGGATCTGCCTGATTCCAAAGCCAGGGCTTCTTCCACTCAACCACATAGACTACACAGCTCCAGCAATGTCACTTTGGGACCATGGGACTCAGGTCAAGATTGTCTTTCGTTGACTCTCTGTTTCTACGAGTGTTGAATGAGAAAAATGCTACTTGCCCTGCACAGCTCAGAAAACTGTCAAGCGCTCTTGTGGTAGGCTGGTAATGTTTAACCATCAGCTCTCCGGGGGAAGAAAAGGGCCAGATTTGTAGCATTTGCCAATTGTCAAGGTGTAAACACTCCCGTCATGGCTAATTTCAAGCTAGCAATGTGATGTCACTGAACACCGGGTTGGGGAGGAAGGTACACAGTGGAAATTGTTCACCATAAATGTCTTATCTGATTGTTTTACTCAGATAAACAATGGGGAGAGGGGTAGAAAGAAAAGAAACATTTAGAAAGTTACAAACCAAGAGAATATAGTTATGTAAGTCACTGGTGACTAAGAATTTATATTCCAGTCAAAAATACGAATGAAGCTGGGCATGGTGGCTCACACCTGTGATCCCAGCACTTTGGGAGGCCAAGTCGGGTAGATCACTTGAGGTCAGGAGTTCAAGACCAGCCTGGCCAACATGGTGAAACCCTGTCTCTACTAAAAATACAACAAAATTTGCTAGGCATTGTGGTGTGTGCTTGTAATCGCAGCTACTCAGGAGGCTGAGGCAGGAGAATGGCTTGAACCCAGGAGGCAGAGGGTGCAGTGAACCGAGATTGCGCCACTGTACTCCAGCCTGGGTAACAGAGCAAGACTCCATCTCAAAAAAAGAAAAAAAAAAAAAGGGCGGGCGGGCGTGGTGGCTCACGCCTGTAATCCCAGCACTTTGAGAGGCCAAGGTACGTGGATCACTTGAAGTCAGGAGTCCAAGACCAGCCCTGCCAACATGGCGAAACCCCATCTCTACTAAAAATACAAAAAAACTAGCCGGGTGTGGTGGCACACGCCTGTAGTCCCAGCTACTCGTGAGGCCGAGGAATAAGAATAGCTTGAACCCAGGAGATGGAGGATGCCGTGAGCTGAGATTGCACCACTGTCCTCCAGTGTGGGTAACAGAGTGAGACTCTGTCTCAAGAAAAAAAAAAAAAGAAAGAGAATTTCATTAATCTTATTACAAAAATGAATTATAATTAGGTTGGATAGATGCTCCAATGTATTAAAAAAATGAGGGGGGACGGTGGGAAGCTAGAAACAAGCATGAAATACATTAATGCACATTTTGAAGCCTCTAGAGAGGTCCAGGATAAATCTATGAGTCTCTGGAGACCAAGCTGAGAACTGATGCTTTTAAATGGTGTGAGACTTGGCAAGTCCTAAGTGGCAGATGTGATTTGCCAGGTTGCTTGAAAAGTATCCTGTCTAAAAAACAGATGACTGAATGCAGAAATGCAGGATCATTCTCCCTGTTAGCCAGTCTTTTCTTTTGTGTGACTTTAATTTTTAAGATTATGAACTACTTCAAAATAACAGGAAAGCACAGAAACTAATATAATGAATACCCACCACCTAGATACAATGGATCCTATAATACATTGCCACGTTTACTATTAAAAAATTAAAGCATTACAGATAAATCTAGAGTTCATCTCATTCTATCTCCTCTCTTCCTCAAAGGCAGACAGTATTCTGAGGGATCTGTGTTTTATTTCTAGGCTTGTTTTTACATTTTTATCCTCTATGCATATAATAACAACACATGGTATTTTTAGTGTGTTTTGGATTGCGTATTTCCTCTTCTAACTTGCCTTTTCACCCACTGTTACGTCTTTAAGATTTAACCATGTTAGTATTTCCTATGTAGTTTAGTCACTGTAACCATATCATCCATTTTATACATATACCACAATTTATTTATCCATTCCTCTCCTGAAGCACGTTTTGGTTGTTTACTATGTTTTTGCCGTTATAAACAATGCTGCAATAAATATCCTAATCTGGACTGATGTCTCGAGAGCTTAGCTAGGTACAGCTTCCAAAGGTGGACCGGGATTGCTGTGTTGAAGGCGCTCCTTGTCTGGAGACATCTTCAACTACTCAGTCTTCCTTTTCTCTTACAGTCAGTCATTACTGAGTCCACAGATTCTAAATTTAAAATGCCTTTCACATTTCTTTTATTCATTCATTCAACAGTTATTTATTGAGTAGCTACTATGTGTGAATTTGTAGAAATAGACTTGTACTTATTTTGCTTCCCGACTTTCACCAATCTCATGGGGTTTTTTATTTATATTTTTTTAGACAGAGTCTTGCTCTGTTGCCCAGGCTGGAGTGCAGTGGCGCGACCTTGGCTCACTGTAACCTCCGCCTGTCGGGATCAAGTGATTCTCCTGCCTCAGCCTCCCAAGTAGCTGGGATTACAGGCACCAGCCGCCATGCCTGGCTAATTTTTTTGTACTTTTAGTAGAGATGGGGTTTCGCCATGTTGGCCAGGCTGTTCTCAAACTCCTGAACTCAGGTGATCCACCCACGTTGGCCTCTCAAATTGCTGGGATTACAGTTGTGAGCCACTGTGCCTGGCCAATCTCATGGGCTTTATTCAACATATTAGCTCAGCATATATTTAGTGGAGGTATAACATTCATTCTTTGCCAGGCCCTTTTGTAGAAACACACATAAGACACGTACATCATTAGGATTCAATGTGATGACTACATACACTGAGGACACGCAGTGCTTATGAAGAGAGCTCAAAGGAGGGAGGCCTGAGTGGCCTGGGCTAGGACTTGGTCAGGCAGTTGGGGAAGCTGTCTGAGGAAACACCATGGCCAAAGCACGGAGGTAGGAGGTGCATGATAAGAGTGGGCTACACAAGAACTAGAGTGTATCATGGCCAGACGGTTTCAATAGCAGGCTTAGGCAAATGCCAGGACAGAAGCCTGAACACATGAGCAGGCAATAAATCAGGAAGAGCCTCGCATCTATGCAACACAGGTGCATTCCAACCATGCTTATGCCATTTCCTACAGAGAAAATACTATTCTTAAAACCTACTGGGAGTTAAGGGGCTTATGGCTAGAAAGGCTGATCCAAGGGTTTCAGAGGCCCCAGGCCCTACCAAAGTGTCCCCAAGGCTGAGGAGATCATTTTGTTGGCACTTGTCACTCATGTGTGACACACTGCTTGGGAAGCCCTACCGAGGACAACTGAGAGCCAGAGAAGGATGTGGGGCAAGAGAATCACTGCAACAGGATGTTTTAGAAAAGCCAAACTAGCTGGGCGTGGTGGCTCACGCCTGTAATCCCAGCACTTTGGGAGGCTGAGGCTGGCAGATCACCCGAGGTCAGGAGTTTGAGACCAGCCTGGCCAACATGGTAAAACCCCATCTCTACTAAAAATACAAAAATGAGCCGGATGTGGTGGTGGGTGCCTGTAGTCCCAGTTACTTGGGAGGCTGAGGCAGGAGAATCACTTGAACCTGGGAGGCGGAGGTTGCACTGAGCCGAGATTGCACCACTGCACACCAGCCTGGGTGACAGAGCGAGACTCAGTCTCAAAAAAAAAAAAGAAAAATCCAGGCTAAAATGTTGCTGTCATTTATCCTGTCATTTCACAAGATCAAAGGCCTCCAGTATTTCAGGGTGGTCTTCAGAACAAGCTATAACCCCTTGGTTGAGGCCAGACGATCTGGTTCTTGGCATAATTTAATTTTCTTTCATCAAACCACTTCTTCCAGGAAAACTGGCACAATGGCACTCTGCCATAAAACCACCACAACCTGGGCCTCTGTGAACTTGATGAGCTGATTCTCAGGCTGCTTTTCTCCTTGGAATTCCGGAAAGTTTACTAAATACGCCACTCTCTGTACCCCGATTCAACCAAGAACCAGAATCCAAAACAAACACAAACATTCATGAGCAAACATGTCACAAAGCTTATGAATTTCACTCTCAGCTTCCCAAGCCACCTCTAATCTCACAACATTCTTAGAAAGGGGGGCTGGTTACACATTCCTACTGAGTTTGCCTCGATGTGGGAAGCAAGGTGCTGAGGACGGAGGTGATGCTTCCAATGTCACAGTGCTGGCAAATGCTTCCGACTGCCCTGTTTACCTTACAACGTTAGAACTGATAAAGACCCTGTGCTTCCTGTGCCAGCAGAACCCATGGATGGCTCTTCTTTGTACCTCGACATTTTTAAAGATCATGCTTCTTCCTCTTAAACAGGAATGTCACACGTGTGTTTGGCTGACATAGGCTCATGTGGGAATCAGGGCTCCCAGACACAACAGCTGGGCCACAGGCAAGCTGCCTTTGGCATGCCAAACCAGAGGGGACACTGTCTGCTTTTATTGTGTGTGTGTGTGTGTGTGTGTGTGTGTTTTTTTTTTTTTTTTTTTGAGACAGAGTCTTACTCTGTTGCCCAGGCTGGAGTGCAGTGAGTGGCACGATCTCAGCTCACTGCAACCTCCGCCTTCCAGGTTTAAGCCATTCCTGTGACTCAGCCTCCCGAGTAACTGGGACCACAGGTGCCCGCCGCCATGCCTGGCTAATGTTTTTTGTATTTTTAATAGAGATGGGGTTTCACCATGTTAGCCAGGCTGGTCTTGAACTCCTGAACTCAAGTGATCTGCCCACCTCGGCCTCCCAAAGTGCTGGGAACACAGGTGTAAGCCATCATGCCCAGCTGACTCTGTCTACTTTTAATCATAGGTCCTCATTCAGAAGGTATTTCGTCTATGATTCCTTTCAGATTTTTTTTTTTATTTGAGCACTTGCTTTGGTTCTATTCATTAGTTAACTGGGGACTTGGAAGTTTTTAAAACACAGTCCTTGTTCTCAGGGAGCAAGGCCTGATAGGGAAGGGAGATAGGTAATCACAAAAACACAAAGCACTGTGATAAATGGGAGGTGGGGAAGAACTATGGGAGCTGGGGTACAGGGAAACTGACTGTGTCCCAAGGGAAGCATTAGGGAAGGGCATCTTGAAATGATGTCTACACTGACACTTAAGGATAAAAAAGGTTATATAAGTGAGAGACAGGAAGAACAAAGGTCAAATCAGACACGCTTCTCTCTCTAGGACACTGATTTCAAAGGAATGGGTTGCTGAATATCTAGCAGGTAGCAAATCCTGTCCACTACATTTGAACTGCAGACCTCAAAAGGTAATGACCCACGTCCCCCCTCTTCTCCCCAAAAACAAAATTTTAGAAAGGCTGCATAAAGTTGTCTAGCATGGGTGAAAACATTTGTGTTTGCTCATAAATCTATAATTAACCGCAGGTTCTTTCTTTCTTTCTTTTTTTTTTTTGAGACAGAGTCTTGCATTGTCTTTCGGGCTGGAGGGCAGTGGTGTGAACTCGGTTCACTGCAACTTCTGCCTCCCGGGTTCTAGCGATTCTCCTGCCTCAGCTTCCCGAGTCACTGGGATTACAGCTGCCCACCACCACACCCAGCTAATTTTTTATATTTTTAGTAGAGACAGGGTTTCACTGTGTTGGCCAAGCTGCTCTCGAACTCCTGACCTCATGATCCACCTGCCTTGGCCTCCCCAAGTGCTGGGATTACAGGCGTGAGCCACTGTGCCCAGTCTACCACAGGTTATTCCTGTAACTGATATCCTCACATCCTCAGAGTGACGCGGCAGAATGAATTCTGGGAACACAGGCTTATTATTATTATTATTTTTTGTAGCTATCTCAGAAGGGGAAGGAGTTGCATATAAAGAAAAAACTGCAGTGGACCTGGAAAACACACTCCTGGCTCTGAGTGCTGATACCACTGCTTAGTATCAATATGATTCTTGAAAAAACTCACTGTGTTTCTAAATCTCAGATCTTTATTTGTAATATAGTGACAATCCCACATTAACTCCAAGGTGATTATGAGGAACAAAAAAGAAAATGGGGGCCAGGCGCGGTGGCTCAAGTCTATAATCCCAGCACTTTGGGAAGCGGAGGAGGGTGGATCACCTGAGGTCAGGAGTTCGAGACCAGCCTGGCCAACATGGCGAAACCCCATCTCTACTAAAAATACAAAAATTAGCCAGACGTAGTGGTGGGTGCCTGTAATCACAGTTACTTAGGAGGCTGAGGCAGGAGAATTGCTTGAACCTGGAAGGCGGAGGTTGTGGTGAGCCGAGATCGCCCCATTGTACTCCAGCCTGGGCAACAAGAGCGAGACTCCGTCTTAAAAACAACAGGCCGGGCGCAGTGGCTCATGCCTGTAATCCCAGCATTTTGGGAGGCCGAGGCGGGTGGATCACGAGGTCAGGAGATCGAGACCATCCTGGCTAACACGGTGAAACCCCATCTCTACTAAAAAAAATACAAAAAATTAGTTGGGCGTGGTGGCAGGTGCCTGTAGTCCCAGCTACTTGGGAGGCTGAGGCAGGAGAATAGCGTGAACCTGGGAGGCGGTGCTTGCAGTGAGCTGAGATCCCACCACTGCACTCCAGCCTGGGCGATAGAGTGAGATTCTGTCTCAAAAAAAAAAAAAAACAACAAAAAAAACCCCCAACAGAAACAAGAAAAATGGCATCTTTAAATTATCTGGTACAGCAGAAGCGTATCCATCAGTGCTGTAGTCGGAATTATTAATGGATAATTACTAATTATCCATTAATAATTATTAAGTAATTAATTACTATTAATTACCTAGTAAATCATTTCTCTCTGTAATCCACTGATTATTCTAATAATCTTCAAAATTTCCGTGAGTGTGGAATGTACTGGACAACTTGAAATATTTGTAATATTTGGAAATAATTCCAGGCCCATAGCCTTCTCAGTGTTCTGAAAATAGTTAACTTATAGTGTCACAGCCTGCATGCTTAGGAGATCTCTTGAGGTTATTCGAAGTGGCAGCTAAGAGATACATCCACAGGAAGGAAACAAATAATAAAGGAAAGAAAATCCACTGTATGGAAAATTATGTGCATAAATTGTATTAAGCAGCTAAGGAGTCTGTTTAGGATGTTAAATATAATCATCATATTGATATGAGCTTATAAGACTATCTGCCAGTTTCTTCAAAGGTTAAGAGTTTGCACCCAGGTCATAAAAGACTTGAGTAACAACATTTCCAAGAGAAAAAGAACTCTATTTATTGACCTGGCTCCTATGGGGCTGCGGAAATATCCTAATTAATGGCTGTAAAGGGCTTTCAAAATATGAAGTGGCATATAAAAGCTTAATAAATGACAGTTACAGAAACTATACATTTCCTCATTAAGGTGCCTAATTATCCCTCAGTGAACTTGCATAATTCCTACTGGATTTCATATAAATTATGTGCATGCATGCAAAATAGACTGGAAACTGGACCCTTTTAAGCTGAAAGAACACAGATTTGGCTTTGGAATGCATGCCCCAGATCAGATTTTTTACCCTGCTTTTCTGCTGTCAGGAGGAAGGTGGTGCCCAAAAACTTGACTTTGACCTTTGCCTGGCATTCGTTGCTGCCTGATCCTCCCATTCCCATCCTTGTCGTCGGGGTCTGGGAGCTTGGAGCAAGCCCCTTGCCCCTGAGCGCTCTGCACTGAGGCAACGTGCCTTAAATTTGACAAGGACCATCAAGGGAGCTGGCTGGGATGCATGTGACCCGCAGCGCTTTACCTACAGCTGTTGTGCTGGGAGCATAAAGACCAACGCTAAGTAAATAAATGAATAAATAAATTAAAAATCAAAGCATCCTCTCGTGAACGTCTGGTCAAGTGGTAGGGTTTTTCATCTGTGGATCAGAGGGCAATGTTTTCTTTTTAGCAATAGCTCAGTAATCAAGATGGCAGGGAAAGAAAAGGTGGTATCTGTGCAGAGAGGAAAGTGAGAATAATACTGTTTTATGAGCTAGACATTATTTTTTGCCAGTGCAACTGCAAAAAAAAAAAAAAACAAAAAAAAAGAGAACAAGCTATAAATGGTGACGATGATGATAATACCTACCATTTATCAAGCAACTGCTGTATACTAGAGAGAAGGAACTTAACTTAGATGACCTCTGATTTTTTTTTTTTTTTGGAGACAGAATCTCACTCTGTCACCCAGGCTGGAGTGCAGTGGCACAATCTCGGCTCACCACAACCTCTGCCTCCCGGGTTCAAGCGATTCTCATGCCTCAGCCTCCTGACTAGCTGGGATTACAGGCACGCACCACCACGCCCGGCTAATTTTTTTGTATTTTTAGTAGAGATGGGGTTTCAGCATGTTGGCCAGGCTGGTCTCGAACTCCTGACCTCATGATCCGCCTGCCTTGGCCTCCCAAAGTCCTGGGATTACAGGCATGAGCCACTGTGCCCAGCCAGATGACCTCTGATTCTTATGACAAACTTGCAAAGTAGATGGAATTATCTCCATTTTACAGATGAAGAAACTAAAGCTTCCATATAGCTAATGTGTGGCGAAATTAATTTCACTCTTTGATTTGTGGTCTCAACCATACCATGTTGCCTCCTGAGATGTATGTGTGTGTGTGTGTGTGTGTGTGTCTACGTATATGCTCATAACTAAATATGGTGAGGCTTTGATGAATCAGGGGTCTAAAGCCAAAACAAAAGAGTAACTCCTGGAGGAGCAGTAAGTAAATGTTTGAACGGCTTTGAGAAGACCACAGGCCATAACCAGACTGCCTCTGTAAAAACCTGGGAGGATCCCAATCATTATAAAAGGCCAGAAAAGGGCTGGGCGCGGTGGCTCACGCCTGTAATCCCAGCACTTTGGGAGGCCAAGGCGGGCGGACCACGAGGTCAGGAGATCGAGACCAACCTGGCTAACACACGGTGAAACTCCGTCTCTACTAAAAATACAAAACAATTAGCGGGGCGTGGTGGCGGGCACCTGTAGTCCCAGCTACTTGGGAGGCTGAGGCAGGAGAATGGTGTGAACCCGAGAGGAGGAGCTTGCAGTGAGCCGAGATTGCACCACTGCACTCTAGCCTGGGCGACAGAGTGAGACTCTGTCTCAAAAAAAAAAAAAAAGCCAGGAAAACTAGGGCTTCCCTGAGGACAGTCGTGTGTGAAAAGGAAGCTGTAGGCCTAGGGTAGGGCCTGATCAAGATTAGTCATAGTGGGTAACTGGATGGAGCCAAGATATATTCAACTCAAGATATATTCAGGACACTGTGTCAGCGCTAACTTATGTCAACTTTCCCTCCTGCATGTTAGGGAGATTCCCTTCTTTCTGATCTGAAACTACCCAAGTAACTTCACAGCATGTGCAGGACTACTTCTTGCAGGCAAGAACTCTTTAAAATTTTTTCAGCAAAGGGGAATGCCTTAAGCTTGCATTATGAAAACTTACTGTTTAAGAAAAGGTTCTGCCACTATTCCCTCCCTGGCCCATTTTCATTCTTTAGCCCAGCTACAAGAATGTAGCTAGAATTGGGTTGGTCAATTCAGACCACATGCTTCCTTGGCTCGGGAGGAGAAAGTAGGACCCAAAGTTCCTGGATGACTCCTTTGAATGAGGTTCAGAGCAAGTTTCAGATTAAACCTTTTATTCCTAAACTCAGTGCTTCTCACAGCGTCTGATGTAGCATTCTGTAGGATGCTAGTAAATGTTGTGGAAGCAGGGCTAAATAAGTTAAATAAGTGTAGGATATTATTTATTAGGGTTAAATAAAGTTAAACAGGGTTTGATATATCAATGTACACAGTGAATCTCAAAGGTGGTTATGGCTTCCAACATGGTCAGAATGATTTGCCCCTTTCCCCCCAGGAATCTAATAGGATACTGCTATTAAGGATGCTATGAAGGATACCCTTCAGTTTGAGTCCTCACTGGCTTCTGTCTGCACTTCTTCGCCTCTCCACCTGTCATGCAAGAGCCACTATGTGAAAATGAAGATTAGATCCTTAGTCCTTTAGTGGTTTCTGAGGCTTTGCTGGTTTGAATCAGAGAGATCCTAAGTGGACCCAGTTCAGCTGCTCAGCAGGAAGCTCTGGGGAGCGCGAGGACTCTCATCTCAGAAATGCTGATGAAAATCATCCTCACAATCACGACCTTCCTCCCTTCTGCTTTGAAGCACTAGAGTTCTCTTCTTATTCATAATCCGACAGAAAGTAAGTTTATTAAAAACCACTTAATTTAAAATCCCCTGCTGATTTTACCTGGGACTCACTTTTGATCATATAAATGAAAAGGTTCTGTAATCCAGCTTTTGTTTTTTAAATTATTTCTTCCTGAAAGCTTTTCGAGAGAGAGAGAGAGAGAGAGAGAGAGAGAGAGAGAGAGAGAGAGAGAGAGAGAGACGGGGGAGAGTGTGAGAGTGTGTGTGTGTGTGTGTGTGTGTGTGTGTGTGTGAGAGAGAGAGAGAGAGAGAGAGAGACGACAGATAGGGAAGGAGGGAGGGGTGGGAGAGAAGGTGGAAATCCTTCCATCTCAAACCTTCCCTAACTTGGCTGGGTTTTTCTCAAGTGTGAATGGAATGGAGTGTGGTCATCCACTCACTCATTCATTCAATAAATACATATTTTAGCAACTTCTACAGGCCAGGCACAAGGTACACAGAGACAAAGAACACAGTGGTCCCTGCTTGAGGGAGCTTGGAGGTGTTATGGGTGCTCAAATAGAGGTATGTTCTAGGCAGACAGGGTGTGGTTGGATCTCATGTTGTGGGAAGTGGTCCTTTTAGACAACACTTCACCTTTCCTCTTCATCTCACTGGACAGAAATCATCTGGCCAAGGTTGCGATAGAACCAAGAACACAAAGGGTTTGGTAGCTGGCAAATACTTTCAACAAAAACTTGCAGAGTACTTTTGTTTTTTACTTTTATAAACAAACTTTTTATTAGAGTGGAATGTACATTCAGAAAAGTGCATAGATCATAACTGTATAGCTTGATGAATGTTCACAAACTGAATAACTAGAACCCAGACCAAGAAATAGAATATGACTAGACCAGAATCCCCCTTACAGCCAAAAACATACCCACTATCTTGCCATCATCTCTCCTTCTTTTTTTTTGAGATGGAGTTTCGCTTTTGTTGCCTAGGCTGGAGTACAATGGTGTGATCTCTTCTCACCGCAACCTTCGCCTTCTGGGTTCAAGCAATTCTCCTGCCTCAGCCTCCCGAGTAGCTAGGATAACAGGTATGCGCCACTATGCCTGGCTAATTTTGTATTTTTAGTAGAGACGGGGTTTCTCCATGTTGGTCAGGCTGGTCTCGAACTCCCGACCTCAGGTGATCCGCCTGCCTCAGCCTCCCAAAGTGCTGGGATTATAGGTGCGAGCCACCGCGCCTGGCCTTGTCTCACCTTCTTACACAATAGCCTAGTTTTATCCATTTCTGAGCTTTATATGCTTTGAATCATACCGTACATGCCCTTTGTATGAATATTACGTTTGTGAAATCCATCCACATCCATGTGTGAAGTCCATCCAATTGGATGTCCAATCCAATCCACATCCATGATGTGAAGTCCATCACGTGGACTTCTAGCCTCCAGGACTGTGGAAGAAAAAACTTCTGCATTTAAAAAAAAAATTTTATTTTATTTTAAGTTCTGGGATACATGTGCAGAACACGCAGGTTGGTTACCCAGATATACATGTGGCATGGTGGTTTGCTACACCTATCAACCCATCATTTAGGTTTTAAGCCCTGTATGCATTAGGTATTTGTCCTAATTCTCTCCATCCCCTGCAAGATGCCGTTGTCATTGCCGTTGTCATATGCATGCCGTTGTCATTTGTTCATCTTAATGCTGTATAATAATCTATGATGTGAATATCTTACTCTACCCATTGTGTCACTGATGGACATTTGGGCTGTTATAAACATTCTGGAACATGTTTTTTGACGGCATGTGTATGCATTTCTGATGAGTACAAACCTCCAAGTGGAACTTCCAGGTCATTGAGTGTGCACGTGCTTAGGTTAAGTAGATATTGCAAAGTGCTTCTGAAGTATTCCAATTGCTCCATCGTCCCACTAAAAACTGGCATTGTCTCAATGTTTGCATTTTAGGCCTTCGGGTAGGTCTACACTTTGTATAGTGGTATAGCAATATGGATTTTAATTTGCATTTTTTCATGACTAACGAAGCTCATAGTCTTTTGATATGTTAATTGCCCATTTTGTCCTCTTTTGGGAACTGCCTATTCTTTGGCTCATTTTTCTATTGGGTTGCCTGCCCTTTTTCTTACTGGTTTGGACGAGTTCTTCATATATTTTTCTTCCCACTTTTAAAGCAAAGGAATGTGGGTCCTGAAGCTGACTGGAAATGAGTGAATTTCTGGCTTTGTGTGTCCAGCTATGCACCAACAGAGACCTCCTTCTCAAAGCTGGCTGGGCGATGCCTGCTGCCTACTTTGCTAGTCTTTTCTGGAATCTATATCAAGCTAGGAAAAAAAAAAACAACTCAAAGAAGGTTATCAAATCCATGTCCCCTCTCTATCCCCATTGGTTTGAGGAAACTGAGGCTCAGAAAGGCTAAGTGGCTGGTCAAAGCAAAACAACTAATACAAAGTTAAAAAAAAAAAGGTCAAGGATCTAAGTCCCTGAGACTCCCCCCACCTTTCCTCCTGAGCTATTTCTTACGCCTCCAACTCTCTGCTTCTCTATAATCCATCTGTTTAAGCTCATCTCGGCTTTCCTTAGTCCGTTCAGACTTACTTGCCAAACTAGACGGATAATTCGTGGTCAACCCCGCAGATGTGAGGAGGTTCCACAAATAGTTTCTTTTAACCACAGAGTGCTTTGCAAATAAAAAGTTGAGGAAAAGTGTTCTTATGGAATCAGTCAGGATCCTTCCAAAAGGTATGTTCAAGTCCTGACCCCCAATACCTGTGCATGTGACCCTTTTCTTGGAAACAGTCTTTGCAGATGTAATCAAGTCAACATGAGGTCACAGTGGATTAGAGTAGACTCCAACCCAAGGGCTAGTGTCCTTATAAGAAGAAGAGATAAGAGACAGACACGAAGGGAAGAGGCCCGACAGAGGCAGGGGTTGAAGATATGCCCCTAAGGAATGCCTGGTGCTACCAGAGCTGGAAGAGGCAAGGAAGAATCAGAAGAATCTTCCCCTAGAGGCTTTAGAAAGAGCGTGATTTGGCTAACACCTTCACGTGGACTTCTAGCCTCCAGGACTGTGGAAGAAAAAACTTCTGCATTTTAAAAAAAAATTTTATTTTATTTTAAGTTCTGGGATACATGTGCAGAACATGCAGGTTGGTTACCCAGATATACATGTGGCATGGTGGTTTGCTACACCTATCAACCCATCATTTAGGTTGTAAGCCCTGTATGCATTAGGTATTTGTCCTAATTCTCTCCATCCCCTGCAAGAGGCCCCCATGTGTGATGTTCCCCTCCCTGTGTCCATGTGTTCTCACTGTTCAACTCCCACATATGAGTGAGAACATGTGGTGCTTGGTTTTCTGTTCCTGTGTTAGTGCTGAGAATATTGGCTTCCAGCTTCATCCATGTCCCTGCAAAGGACATGAACTCATTCTTTTTTATGGCTGTATAGTATTCCATGGTATATATGTGCCACATTTTCTTTATCCAGTCTGTCACTGATGGGCATTTGGGTTGGTACCAAGTCTTTGCTATTGTAAATAGTGCTGCAGTAAACAGACGTGTGCATGTGTCTTTACAGTAGAATGGTTTATAATCCTTTGGGTACATACCCAGTAATGGGATTGCTGGGTCAACCATTGTGGAAGACACTGTGGCGATTCCTCAAGGATCTAGAACCAGAAACTTCTGCTTTTTTAAATTTTAATTTTAATTTTTTGAGACGGAGTCTTGCTCTGTTGCCCAGGCTGGAGTGCAGTGGCGCCATCTTGGCTCACTGCAAGCTCCATCTGCTGGATTCACGCCATTCTCCTGCCTCAGCCTCCCAAGTAGCTGGGATTACAGGTGCCCACCACCACACCCGGCTAATTTTTTGTATTTTTAGTAGAGATGGGGTTTCACCGTGTTAGCCAGGATGGTCTCGATCTCCTGGCCTCGTGATCCGCCTGCCTCGGCCTCCCAAAGTGCTGGGATTACAGGCGTGAGCCACCGAGCCCGGCCAACTTCTGCTTTTTTAAGCCACTGTTTGTGGTGCTTTGTTATAGCAGTTCCAGGAAAGTAATACTACTGTCATTTTCCAGATTTGGACAGATTTTCAGCTAATCACTAAATCACAGAAGGCAAGTAATTTTGCACATTGTAGACAGTAAATGATAAGAAAAACCCAAGGTAGAAATCACGCTCACTGGTCTGTCGTCGTCTCTTCTCCCGCTCAGAAATCCACCAAGATGTCGAGTCCCTTAGACGTCCTGCTCTGAGACAAGACAGCTTTCACAGGCAGTCCATCAGAATGCGGGAGATAACAGTTACTGAATGAAGATAGTCTGGCTGTGTCCAGGTCACCGCAGTTAAAGTAGTTACTAAAAACTCTCCAGCCTATTTCAGGAAGGAGGAAGTATTTTCTGCAGCTGTATAGCAGGAACAATATACAGAGTAGTGCCAAGATATTGGTCTTAAAATTGGCACTAAATAAAATAGAGCACAGTGCAATGATTGGAAGAGCTGGGGTAGATGCAGAAGCATAGAACAGCACTGCAGACCCACCTTGGGGAGGGATGGGAGGGTCCGACACCCCACGGGCTATATACCAGCTACTGAAAAACGGCTACAACTCTCAACAGAAATCAGATCTGCTGTCCAGTTTGTTGGATGGTATGGATATTTTAATTTTTTTTTTTTTTTTTAACAAATAATGAATCTGCCTGTCTCTGTCAGTCCGGCTAGATGCTTCACGGCACACGATGTCTCATCTGCGTCCCCAGAAGGGCAAGATGGCGTGGATGGCCGAGCAGCTCTGACCAGTTGAATGTGTGCTGGCACCTGCTGGAATGTGGAGCTCCTAAACAGCCGAAAGGGCAAGAAGCTTTCTGCAACTTCTAGCTTAAACAAAGTGAGCCTGCATGGAAGGGCACAACTGAGTACGCCTTCATTATTCACTCATTCACATGCTCAAAACAAAGCAAATGCTGAAAACACATTCCGGGAGGGGTGCAGAGGTCACAGGCGTCGTCTCCACTTTTCCCTTCTCATTTATGAGGTGGGAAGGATGAACACTTAGTGAGTGCCCCTTCTGTGCCAGACACATATTCTCAGTTTTTCCACTCCCAGGTCCATACTCTGCCCTTCTCTGTGCCCGGGGATCACCTGGCATCCCTGGTGGTTGGTTCCTGATCGGAAGCTTCGGCAACAGCTTGGAGGGTGGGAGGAAAGACAGTGCATTTCTCCCTCACACACTCTTGCCTGTGGGCAACGTTCCCAGCAATGGCTGTGTCCTCCATTTCAGCCTCTGCTTGGCAGCTATCTCCATGGTTCAAGCCTTCAGTAGCTTCTGGCACCATTATTGCTTCTCTTTATATCTTGTTATGAGTTGATCGTGTCCTCCCCCAAATTCATCTGTTGAAGCTCTAATCCCCAGCAACCTCAGAATGGGACTGAATTTGGAAACAGGGTCTTTAAAAACGTAATTAAGTTAAAATGAGGTCAGACGGGTGACCAGTGCCCATTCAACTAGTCAGAAATGCTTGGCCATCCACGCTGTCTCGTCCTTCTTGGGAGGCAAATGAGACATCATCTTGTGCAGTGAAGCATCTAGCCAGATTGGTGGGGAGAGGCCAGCCCATTATTCGGGAAAAAAAAAAAAAAAAAAAAAAAGAAAAGAAAGAAAATCTCCATGCCAACCAGCCAGTCAGCAGATTGGATTTCTGTTTAGAGAGTTGTAGTCATTTTTTTAGTAGCTGGTATATAGCCTGTGGGGTTTCACCCTCCCTGAAGAGGCTCTGCAGTGCTGTCCCAGGCTAATCCAATAGGACTGGTGTCCTCATGTGAAGAAGCAATTAGGATGCAGACACGCGCAGAAGGGAGATTATAGACGTAGGGAGAGGAAGCATCTAGATATACAAGCCAAGGAGAGAAGGGTGTGATAAAACCAACCCTGTCAACACCTTGGTCTCAGACTTCTGGCTTCTAGAACTGTGAGAAAAAAATAAATCTATGTTGTTTAAGCCACCCAGTCTGTGGTATTTTGTTATGGCAGCCCTAGCAAACTAACACACATCTCTCAGCCCAGAACTGGTACCAGCTCTCAGCTCCAGCTAGTCCCTGGGTGCCCCAGCATCCCTTGCTGATGCCTTTGATCCTGCCCATTCACCCCCCTATGCAGTCCCTTCATTCAAATATGTTGACTCCCAAGGGCAGATGTCTTTCGTGATGGTATCCTGATTGTTATGTTATTTCAGTGAGTCCTCGGAACAGCCCCCATGAAATTGGTTATGTTGATGCTTGTTTTTACAAACAAGGAAACTGAGGCTCAGAGAGGTCATACAGCTGGTGAGTGACAGAGCTGGGGTTTCAGCTGAGGTCTTTCTAACTCTGATGACATTGCGTGCTGGCTTTGGTAGATCTGCTGTGCGATGAACGAAAGAGCCATATCCCAGAACCAGACGCCCAGGGGCTGGGCATCGCTAAGTCAACGTCTTCATTTTATAGATGAGGAAACCAAGACTTCGAAGTGAGGTCAGTGGCCTGAGGTCAGGAAGCTGATGCAGTGGTAGAATTTGGGCTTGAATACAAGTCTCTTGATGCTAGATTTGGTACTTTTTTGCTGCTTCTCTGACTGATTTGGGAATGACAGCAAGAATACAGTCATCTCCCCAGTATACACTTTGATGACCTGGGGCAGTTGAGCAAAAAAAATCAAGGGTCAGGGTCCTAGCATCTACCCACACACCATGCATGACCTTGGGCAGGTTACTTAATAACTGCTCTGTGCTTTAGGGTACTCTTCTGCAAAACGGATATTAATCATAACTCACAGGACTGTTGGGAGAATCAAGTAAGATAACGAAATACTCAGCATAGCACAGTGACTAACACACATTAGTCTTAATTAAATAAGGGGCTATTGTTATTACCTGGGGTGTATTTTTAACCAGACTAGTTTCTTCCTATTGACCCATAGGCACTGAATTCACTACTCACTGTCACTCAGAAGCAGAACAATGATAACGATGATACTGAGAGCTAACGGTGATGGCGGCAGCTTACCAGGACCCAGGCGCTAGGCATGCTTATTAACTCTATTCCTTCGAACATCACAGAAAGATTGAGTAAGCAACTAACTAGTGACAACCCAGATTCAAATCCAGTTTCACTTGTTCCAAAACCCATGTGTTTTCCAATACTGATGCCTACGGGATGATGTGGAACATTACACATTCCATTACTTACAGGGCTATGGCTGCAAACAAACAAACAAACAAACCAAACCACTACATTGTACAATCTACATCTGTGCCTTTCAGAGCTGCAGTTATTGTAGGTGCTTTGTGGCACCAAACTCTGAGCTCCCTGAGGGCAGTGGTGTGTGTTACTGACTCCATACCCACAGCTTCCTGCACAGTATGTGCCACACAGTAGGTCTACTCAATACAAGTATAAGCTCCTGCACTGGCAATGAACTGGAGTGAGCTTGCAGAGAGATGACACCATAACTTATTTCCTCTGGATCTCAACAAGCAGAGTCCTAGAGCAGAAGAGGGGCTAAAACATCCCACTTCTGTTAACATCAATAACTGTCATCCTGAAGGACTAAGAAGTTGATTTCAAAGGAAAGTTGTAATGGGAGTAGTAGTGAGTAGTGTCTGCTTATTTCCCAGCACAACCACAGTTCCACAGAAGGCTTTGTATTTGGCTACACGCTGGCTCTGTAGTGTTGTAAACACTTGGGAGGTCTGAGGCCTAGGTTAATTCTAGTCTGCTACTTGTTTTCTGTCTTACCTGGGCCATACTAGCTCATTTCGTTTCTTTTTTTTTTGAGACGGAGTTTTGTTCTTGTCACCCAGGCTGGAGCGCAGTGGTGCAATCTCGACTCACTTCAACCTCTACCTCCTGGGTTCAAGCGATTCTCCTGCCTCAGCCTCCTGAGTAGCTGGGATTACAGGTATGCGCCTCCATGCCCGGCTAATTTTTTATTTCTAGTAGAGACGGGATTTCTCCATGTTGGTCAGGCTGGTCTCGAATTCCTGATCTCAGGTGACCCGCCTGCCTCAGCCTCCCAAAGTGCTGGGATTACAGGCGTGAGCCACCACGCCTGGTTAATTTTTGTATCTTTAGTAGAGACGGGGTTTTGTCATGTTGGCCAGGCTTGACTCAAACTCCTGACCTCAGGCGATCCACCCATCTCCCAAAGCGTTGGCATTACAGGCGTGAGCCACCGCACCCAGCCCATACTAGCTCATTTCTGTAAATTTCTCTTTCCTAGTTTGCAAAGTAGTTATGATGCTATTATGTTTTTCGTTACACCAGTATGTTCTGCAAGTCTCCTATGTACCAGAACCCATCTGAAAATAGAAATCCTTGTCCTCGGGAAGCCTATGTGCTAACAGAAGAGGGATAAACAAGTAAGTAGGTTAAACATATAGTCTATTGTATGATAAGAATAAAGCAGGGAGGGGAGATAAGGAGAGCTCAGCTGGGAGACGTGGTGAAATTTTCAATGAGTGGTCAGCGAAGACTTTTCCGAGAAGATGATGTTTAAGACAGGATCTGCAGGAGGCGAGGTAGCGTGCCATGCTGATAAGAAGGAGGAACTCAGGCAGAATTAGCCCCAAGTACAAAGGCCCTTAAGCCAGCTGATAAATGGGAAAAACAGCAAGAAGTGCCTGCCTCCTAGGCTGCTGTGCAAATTAAATAAGATCATAATCCATTTGCAATGCCACATTCATAACCACTGCTCAATAAATGTTAGCTAGGACTATTAACATTATTTCCAGGGGCACATAAAGGTCCCCTACCTACTAGAAAGTGGCTCTGGCGGCCATAAGGCCATAGTAATTCTTGGGGTCTGAACGTGCTCTCACAAACGAGCCTATCTACTCTCTGCCAACCTGATCTGGGCAAATCCACAGGCTGTCCTGCTCACGAGGGAGGATTTCCTAGAAATTGGATTAGCGAGGTGTGCATTTAGTGCTGGGAAGTAAGAAGGGAGAACTAAATCCAGCTTTCTCGTGTCAATCGTTTAAACAGAATGTGCAAAATTACCCCGGCTCAAGTTTTCAGGCAAGAGAGTGATAAATGTACTTTCCTTGATCACTTTTCCAGTATTCAACAACCCCAAAGTAAGGGGGAAAGGGGTTGGAGCCAAACTGCATGGTTCTTTGCAGGTTCTACTGAGTGCAGGGTGAACTTTCTCCCTAGCAAGGAATTTTGCTTCTGTTCAGTCAGGGGGAAGGAAAGTGTGGTGAAAGCTATACCTGAGCAATTATCTGGGGTGATTCTTAAGTCATCATGGCCACAAAAGAGGCTCCCAGTTGGAAGGACTCTGCACTTTGCATTGTGTAGTGGGGAAAAGGGGCATAAAGGAGTTTGCTGTCCTCCTCCTGTTGGCTTTTAAGGGAATGGGACCATCCTAAGCTCTGCGTCCTTTATTTTTGTCTTTGTTTCTTTATTTCTTTCTAGGGAGAAAGACTGTCCTGCATTCAACAGATCCTTAAAAGGACAATGCAGTTGTACCCCTCATTCCCCTTACTTTGGAGCTGGTGAATATTGGATCCCTTGAAAACCGATTATGGATCTCTTCAAAATTCCAGAATTCTGAGCTCTAATTCAGCGAAGTATAATTCTCTACTTTTCTGCCACTTGCATTTGCTTTTTCTTCCTCATTTCTTCATTTGCTTTCTACTCTCTCTTCTCCTCCTTCTCTTCCCAGCCTTCTCTTCTGAAGTCTTCCTGGATCCTCCTGGCAGAGATGGCCACCTGCCTTTGTACCTCCACTCCACCCTGACGCAGTTTGGTGAAAACGCTGATCTCCTTGCCCAGCAGTTGTTTGTTTACAGGAACCCCCCACTAGACGCTGAACTCTCTAGGACACAGCTGGTGTCATCTCTCTAGCCCAGGGCCTACCAGAGGCATAGCAGACGAACTCAGAGAATGTCTAGGAATGAGCTGGTGAATGGATGAATGAGTTCAGAAGACAGACAGTGGTCCCGCCCACTGATGGTTAACAGAGACTCAACTAACATCTGCAAAATGACTAACTGTAAAAAGTGCTGTGACACTCATCAATTGACTGATTAAAAACAAGGATCCCAGGGACTCTGGAGGAGGTAGTTTGTCCTGGATGAATGGGTGGGGTAGGGGCCCACCTAGCCCCTGTCTTCAGCAGAAACCAAATAGACCATGTGGTCAAAACTCATCTTCTGTTAAATGATTACCCATCTCCACTCATGGCAAGAGATGTCAAAAACTTTGCCATCAGGCAGTTTTCTCTAGCCAACTCCTCAGCCCATTTGATATTTTTAGGCCACTGCAAAGGTACTGGAAAGAGCCTGGTCTCGGAGTCAGACCTGGATCTGAACCTGGTCTCGAACACTTTCTGGCTGTGTGACGCTGGGACAGTGAACTAACTAACCTCTCTGTGTTTCTGTTCTTATCTTTGTAATGACAGCAACAGTACAGTCCTTTTCCCCAAAGGTAGGTTTCTATTAGGGAATAGTCAACTCTGGGCAGGATGATATCTGTGGATGTTGTCCTATAACAGAAGCTTTTTAATTTTAATCATACGAAGATTTTGAATGCACCTGTTGGTGATAATTCCCAAAGAAAGAGGAAATGGGGGAGCAAGTCAAAGTGGTAAGTAATGCTGCAGCAGCCCTCCTTCCCGGGCCCCACATTCCAGCGTCCTCTGGACTATCCTACCCTGAGTGCTGGAGGGAGCCATAAGGGCTAGTGACATGAAGCTGGTATATCTCTGAGAAACACACGATGATTAATAAAGGCTACCAAGGTTCTATTTTGTCCCAGTCATCTAAGCCACAGTTGGAACACTGAATTAGGAATCACATGAACATTTGGTGAGAGAACCAGAAATGAGGGATGGGTGGAGAAACGCCTCTTAGAATGCATGTCAAGCAAAGTAAAGCACATTAATGAACAGCTGATTGAAATGCATGGAGGTGATCCTGTAAAGTTACTACTGAACAAAGAATGATGCATGTAAATTCATTGTGCAATACTTCTTATTGCTACTGTTCAGAAGCTCATGGATATTCTCAGTCAGGTGCCGTCTTTGCTAGTGTGTTACAGAAGAAAATGCGAATTCTGTGTCATCATATCATAGCCCAGGAAGCTCTAGCCTAGCTCCCCAGTCTCAACTCAGGTTCCTCCTTCCAGCCTCCCACCTGTCAGTTCCAGAACAGGCCAAGCTGGAGTCCCCATCAGGGCTGCTACATTCTCGTTCTCTGGCCAATTGTGTGGCTGGCTTCGGGACACGCTTCAGATCTCGGCTAAACTGTCACCTCCTAAGAGAGGTCTGTCTCTGCTGTCATTCATTACACAATCCTAGTTAATTACTTTCGGGAGTAAACAACATGACTCTGTGGAATTTCTTTCTTCCCTCTTCCTTTTTCCTAGGTGGGGAGTGAAGATTTCAACAGACCACATACTTAAAGCACTACAGGGCAGGAGCCTTCTGCTTTCAGTACAGAATGGTCCATGTTCCAATCTTGACTTTGCTGCCGACTAACAGTGACATTTTGAATAAATGGTATAACGTTCCTTATAAACGATGTAGTGGGCATTAAGTGAGAGCAAGTACGAGAAGCACTTAGCACAGGGCCTGGTGCAGAGTCAATGCTGAATGAAAAGTCGGTGATTTCAGTACAACACTGGGCCCTTACTATGTGTAAATTCCTTCCTTGCTCTCTGTGAAGATCGATAGTCCCCGTTTACTAATCTGTGGTTACGTTAACTGATTAAATGAAGTCCATTAAAAATCAGAGTCAGGAATCTTCGGAAAGACTAACAATTGCAATGGGAATGCACTGCCATTTCCCTTAACACATACATTTCCTCAATCTTATCCAATCACTAGTACAGAGTCAATCCAAAGAACTTGGAAACCAGAAATACACTGTGAAACTAGGCTGAATATGTGTTTGGTAGAAACAGGTATGGGATTCATTATAAGGGAATCTGATGATACATTCTTATCAGATCTCCAGACATAAAGCAAGTGAGTAGTGACTGCAATCTTCTCAAGTCCAATCCTAAGGCTTCCTCCCTGACCACAGCTCTTCCCGCTTTGTGTACGGAGACTTGCCTGGCCACACCCGTTCCACAGCCTGGCGTACGCCCTCCACCTGCAAGTCTTCCCTTTCCTGTTCTGTTCAACAGTCTGTGCAGTCCCATCCCTTGAGACCCGGCCCGTGAAGCTGTTCCTTAAACAATGATCCTTGCCAGATTTGCATCTTGAGACCCTGCAGGATTTCCTGCTTACTACCACACCAAGACGGAGTTCAAAGAAGCCTGTGTGATGAAACATCCATGTTTTGACTTGAACGCACACACCCCCACTGTTTGTCTGCCTTTCCCTCTTTTGGGTTGCAGGGGTATCTGGCACACTTTAAATCTCATTCAGTCTTCAAGACGATCCTACGCAGTACGTTTTCCCATGACCTGCATCTGCAGGTGTGAACACTGGCACAGAGAAGCTGGCATGCCCAGGGCTGTGTGATGGTGTGTGGAGGAGCAGAATCTGGGGCCTCATCCTGATGATGACTCCACAAGTAAAATGTTTGACAAGTATATCAATTATTAAGAGGGCTGAATGCGAAAATGCATTTATTTATTTTTTGAGAAGGAGTTTCACCCTCATCACCCAGGCTGGAGTGCAATGGCAGGATCTTGGCCCCCTGCAACCTCCACCTCCCAGGTTTAGGTGATTCTCCTACCTCAGCCTCCTAAGAAGCTGGGATTATAGGCACCTGCTACCAGGCCCAGCTAATTTTTATATTTTTAGCAGAGATGGGGTTTCACCATGTTGGCCAGGATGGTTTTGGTTTTGAACTCCTGACCTCAGGTGATCCACTCACCTCAGCCTCCCAAAGTGCTGGGATTACAGGTGTGAGCCACCAAGCCCAGCTGAAAATGCATATAATATATACTGTACGCTATGCCTTTACCATATGCCAGGGACCACTCTATTATTACTTTTTTAAAGACCAGATCTTACTATGTTGAGCAGGCTGGAGTGCAGTGGCCATTCACAGGCATGATCATCGCACACTACAGTTTTGAACTCCTGGGCTCAAGCAATTTTCCTGACTCAGCCTCCCAAGTAGTGGGAACTATAGGTGTGCACCACTGTGCCCAGTAGGACAACTCTGGCTGCTGGGGAATAAAGGATTGAATAAGAGTGAGAAGACTCTGCTCTTATAAAGTATCCAATGAATGTATTAGTCTCATTCCCTTTCCTTCTATTTCTTGTGCATATCTTTCCAGTTGAGAGTAGAACTAGCCTCATGT
Source organism: Papio anubis (assembly GCF_008728515.1). Taxonomy (NCBI): domain Eukaryota; kingdom Metazoa; phylum Chordata; class Mammalia; order Primates; family Cercopithecidae; genus Papio; species Papio anubis. Next base: position 17,333,572 of record NC_044991.1, on the reverse strand, counting down.
AATTCTATCTTTCTTTTTGTGCCTATATAGGAAATTATATTTGTATATAATTAAGGTGGGTGAAGGTAATCAATATTTACTAGGCCTCAATACTAGTTCTAGATCACTGGGGTTTATGTTACCTTTACAGTGGCTTTATTCAATCTCAGCCTGTTAAGAACATGTTATTATTCCTATTGACCAGACGTAGAAAGCTAACTGGCACAGGCAAGATCCTAACCCAAGTCTGCTAGTCTCCACAGACCACGCTCTTTCTGCTATGCTGTGGACCTTGATCAGCAAATTGTTTCTGAAAGGGCCAGTAAATATGTATCTTTGGCTTTGGAAGCGAAAAGGACTCTGTTACAACTACTTAATTTCTGTTTTTGTAGCCTCAAAGCAGCTGTCAATCTAAATAACAAGCAGAGAGACACTCTATAAAAGAAAATATATTTGGGAATTAAATATTGTAATGGGAATACGCATGTCATAGTAAAGTATGCATGCATTCAGGGTGGTAAAGAAGATAAACTTTTTTTTTTTTTTTTCTTTTGAGACAGAGTCTTTCTCTGTCACCCAGACTGGAGGGCAGTGGCACGATCTCAGCTCATTGCAACCTCTGCCTCCTGGGTTCAAGAGATTCTCCTGCCTCAGCCTCCTAAGTAGCTGGTATTACAGGTGTTCACCACCACGCCCAGCTAATTTTTTTTTTTTGTATTTTTTTCTTTTTTTTTTGAGACGGAGTCTCGCTCTGTCGCCCAGGCTGGAGTGCAGTGGCCGGATCTCAGCTCACTGCAAGCTCTGCCTTCCGGGTTCACACCATTCTCCTGCCTCAGCCTCCCGAGTAGGTGGGACTACAGGCACCCGCCACCTCGCCCGGCTAGTTTTTTTGTACTTTTTAGTAGAGACGGGGTTTCACCATGTTCGCCAGGATGGTCTCAATCTCCTGACCTCGTGATCCGCCTGTCTCGGCCTCCCAATGTGCTGGGATTACAGGCTTGAGCCACCGCGCCTGGCCTTTTTTGTATTTTTAACAGAGATTTTTGCCATGTTGGCCAGGATGATTTCGATCTCCTGACCAGGTGATCCATCTGCCTCGGCCTCCCAAAGTGCTGGGATTACAGGTGTGAGCCAGCGTGCCCAGCCAAAGATAAACATTTTTAAAGGAAAAAATAAGGAGGAGTACATAACTATTTTGAGTAATTATCTTTGGCTACAAAGATCAATAATAAGGATGACGCTGGTCCAAGGCTGGAGACACAGATGTCCTTGCACAAATGTTTTTGTGTAAGGTTGTGAGGTCTTTGTGCAAGGCGGTGGTTTTTGTAGAGTCTGTTTCGTTATCAGGCATGTAAGTGTGAGAATCGTGCCTTCGTGGCCTTCCCCTATTTATCAGGGTTTTCTCATATTAGTGATTCCATCTTGATCCTGACAACTTTCATACAGCCACGGACAAAATAAAAATGAATGCTGTGGCTGTGAGCCCATACAACTTTATTAGCGGACACTGCAATTAGAATTTCATATGATTTTCATGTGCCACAAAATAGACCTGTCTTCAAGTTTTCTCAACTATCTGAAAATGTAAAAACCCAGCTTGGGACATACAAAAATGGGCAAGGGGGTCAACTCCTGCTGTCAATAATTAAACATTCAATGAACAGATACTAAATAGACGTTGAAAAGGGTTAAAAAAGAAAACCATTGTTTCCTCCCTATATTCGCCCGGCCACTCTAACTTAATCCTGGGTTTGTTGACAAGGGCTGTGTTTTCTATTTCTTTTGTTCCCTCCCTTGAGCCTTGCTAGAGGTGAGCCTGTTTGCATTGAGCTGGGTACAAAGTCTGTGCTTCATAAACGTTGGCTCAATAAGCAAAGCAGAACGATGCCTACTGAGATGGGCTATTTCTCTTGGATAATTGTCTTCATGGAGATTCCCTTCACTTGGAGCAGTCCCCAGGGCTCTGCCGACCAATTCAGGGACCCTCTGTGCCATTCGGATTCAAATACGTCTGACCTGCTGTGGTGAAATGTCAAATATGCAGTAAAGGAGATGGCGGCAGGCAAGGGCTCAAGGGAACAAGGAGGGGCTATTGAAGCATAATGGTGGATGACAGGGAACAGCTTACAGTGAGACAGAAGGAGGAGGAGGCTGGTCTCTTTCTCTATGTGATGTCACTGGCAGCCCCAGGGGAAAGTGTAGGATAACAGGTCAGGATCCAGGCAACAATAGGGATTTAAATAAGCCACTGGTGGTACATCACTGCCTGTCCCCTTTTCCCTGCTGTCTAAGGGCTTTCTCCATCAGGGCACTTCTGCATCCAAATGGCTTGTGTCTGTAGGTCTTCCTTGACAGCAGTCTGAGGCTAGGATCCTTTGTTCCACTGAAGCATCCCCAGAGCCCAACATGGGGTCTGACATTATACACAGTTAATAATAATAATAATACTAAAAAGTCCACTTGGGGAGGCCAAGTTGGGTGGATCACAAGGTCAAGAGATCGAGACCATCCTGGCTAATACAATGAAACCCCATCTCTACTAAAACTACAAAAAATTAGCCGGGTGTGGTAGCACACATCTGTAGTCCCAGCTACTCTGGAGGCTGAGGTAGGAGAATCGCTTGAACCTGGGAGGCAGAGGTTGCAGTAAGCTGAGATCACACCACTGCACTCTAGCCTGGGCGACAGAGTCCCGCACAAAAAAAAAAAAAAAAAAAAAAAAAAAAGAAATCTTGGTTGAATGTCCTGTCCACAAATTCAAGCAGCTATGGAGTCTAGGAGTTCAGTCATGGTTAGAAAAATAGGGTATAGGTAATGAAGAGGGAAAGCAGGTTCAGAGTGGCTGCATTGCAAATGGTGCCTTTATAATGCAGGCTTTGGAAGGAAACGAGGACATGCCTGTCCAGTATAAAGGGGTCACCTGCTTGGTTTTAGAAACTACTGAAGGAGGAGTCTCACTCTAGAGGTTCTAATTTAAGTGGTTTGAGATAAGCCCTGGATGCCAGGATTATTTCAAATCTCCCAGGTGATTCCAACACGCAGCCATGATTGCCAGTACTATTGTAAATTTAGTAGACAGCACGATGTTGTTATGATGGTCCATAGCCCTCTAACCTTATAGACTGCAGAGGGAGCTAGAAAAATCCCCAGAGCTAAGTAACTGCTTGATATGGTTTGGCTGTGTCCCCAGCCAAATCTCATCTTGAATTGTAATCCCCATAACCCCTACATGCCTAAGGAGAGATATGGTGAGAGGTGACTGAATCATGGGAGCGGGGGACAGTTTCCTCTATGCTGTTCTTGTGACAGTGAGTGAGTTCTCACGAGATCTGATGGTTTTATAAGGGGCTCTTCCACCTTTGATGCTCACTCTTCTCTCTCCTGCCGCCATGTGAAGAAGGTCCTTGCTTCCCCTTCACCTCCCACCATGACTGTAAGTTTCCTGAGGCCTCCCCAGCCCTGTGGAACTGAGAGTCAATTAAACCTCTTTCCTTTACAAATTACCCAGTCTCCGGTATTTTTTTTTTTTTAATAGCAGTGTGAGAATGGATTCATATACTGCTCTACCAACCACTTTCAAACACTGAAGGCCCAAGAAGAGATTGGAAGGCAGGCTTAAGCACTGGGCTCTGACATTTACTGGTTCTGCTAACTTGCGAAATCAACGAACCTTGCTGAGCCTCCATCGGCTTCCTCTGTAGAATGGGAATTACATGAGCTAGTGCACATGAAAGCACGAATCAAATCTAAGCAATTAGTACTGTGAACCTGAGAGGCCCCAAAGAAATCAAGTGCCTCTTCCCATCACAAATATGTCTTCAAGGAAATCATGTGCTGAATGATGGCCAGATTATTTTCCTTATGTCAGGAAGAGTTAGGATTCAGGGGAGTTAGGATCATATCCTTCCTTCTTTCCCTTCTACTGCACACGGAACCATACAGGTGCCTGGGTGCTTGGGTCATAACTCCTGTTAGCTCTTGCAATGCTAAAGACCTGAGTGAGTGACAGAGAAAACCCCTGACCTTGTATGGGTTAGCAGAGTGGGGCAGACACATTTTCAGGAATGGCCACCCCTGTGTAGCTACTAAGCCAGGTCAATTCACTTAACCAGGTGTTGGAATGTTGGAGCCAGGCAGAGTTAGCCACAGCAAGGAAACGTCTTTGTTTCACTTGGCCACTGGTCAACGATCCATGGCTTCAGACGCCTGGACCTTTTAGTCAGAGATCATCTCCCTAAATTGAAAAAGCTCAAGTTGGGTTCCTATGAAGTAGCTCCTTGGCAAAATACTGATTCTTTGCAAATACACAGACTGTATGCCCAACACACAAAACAAACAAGCAAGACACATGCATACATAAACACGCACACATCTGTTTAATTTAAAATTTTATCTCGATTGTAAACTGACACATTTGGCAAATTTAAATTTTGATCTATCAGAATTTAAAATATCCATAACATTTAATATAGCAGTACCGCAATAGCTTAGGAGCTATTGTGTATGAATACTTGACTAAGCAAACAAACATGGGTAATGAGAAGACTTATGTATGGTATTGTTTATAATTGAGGGGAAAACCTAGGGATAGCTAAAATACCAACTCATAGAAAATGGAATAAATGAATTACAGTACCTCCAGCAAATGGCAAACTATGCAGTTCTTAATAAGAAAGAAGAAAATATACCATTGTATTAATGTAGAAGATACCCAATATTTTATTTTTTAGTAAACAAGTCTAGTCTATTCAAAAAGAATATGCATATATAGAGAGAAGCAGATAATTACATATGTGGAAGGCAAACTGTCAACAGTACTTACTTTCAGGGAATGTGAAAAATATATATTATTGGCTGGGCGCGGTGGTTCATACCTGTAATCCCAGCACTTTGGGAGGCTGAGGCGGGTGGATCACCTGAGGTCAGGAGTTCGAGACTAGCCTGGCCAATATGGCGAAACCCCATCTCTACTAAAAGTACAAAAATTAGCCAGGTATGGTGGCATGCGCCTGTAGTCCCAGCTACTTGGGAGGCTGAGGCAAAAGAATTGCTTGAACTTGGGAGGTGGAGGTTGCAGTGAGTCTAGATCGTGCCACTGCACTCTATCCTGGGTGATGAGAGTGAGACTCCATCTCAAAACACATTATGTATATATATTATTATTGTATTTCAGCAGTATGCTGGTAAATGTTCAACAACTGACTCTGCAGAAAGAAAGAAGACCCCTGATGGTAGTGTTTTCCAATTTCCAGGCTATAATAGTCCCACCAGGGAAGATATCAAACTACCAATGCGATGCTACTGAACGGTTATGAAGAGATGTGCAGCAGGACCCCACTGCACGGCATTTCCACCATACAGACACAGCAGATGCAAACAACCTTAGAAGCACAGAGAGTAAAGTGATTCGGAAGTAACAGGTTTTAAGAGTTTTGAGTATTTGTTACCTTTGTTTTTCAAATGACATATTTCATTGTAAGTTTACATCATTCGATTTTTATTTATTTATTTATTTTTGAGACAGAGTCTTGCTGTGTCGCCCAGGCTGGAGTGCAGTGATGTGATCTCAGCTCACTGCAACCTCTGCCTTCCTGGTTCAAGCGATTCTCCTGCCTCAGCCTCCTGAGTAGCTGGGACTACAGGCATGTGACCCCATGCTGGGGTAATTTTTGCATTTTTAGTAGAGATGGGGTTTTCCACGTTGGCCAGGCTGGTCTCGATCTCTTGGCCTCAAGTGATCTGCCCGCCTTGGCCTCCCAAAGTGCTGGGATTACAGGCGTGAGCCACCGTGCCTGGCCTTGATTTTTAATAGTGGCTATGTTTAACAATTGGATCCCATATTTTCTAAAAATTTAACTATAGGCTTTCACTAGCAGATGTGACCTAGGAACCCAGCACATCACTGCATTTCCAGACTATTTGTCCTTTATAACAAATGTCAATATGAGTTGTCAAAATTCTATTAATAATAGTCTATTAACAGACAATTAAAAATAGTATTAAAAAATCCCATTCTTCAGTGGTAATCTAGAATCAGAAACTATTGATTCACTAACAACTGGCAATGTCTACAGTGGAGTTTTAAAGCAACTGAACCACTCTTTCTGAAAGAGTGGGTGTAATTGCTTTCTTTACTTCTAGACTTTATAAGATCTCCAATATGCACATATGAATCTCCAAAGGGTAGACACAGAATGCAGGCGCGATCTCGGCTCACTGCAAGCTCCTCCTCCCAGGTTCAAGCGATTCTCCTGCCTCAGGCTGGGACTACAGGCGTGTGCCACCTTGCCCAGCTAACTTTTTTTTTTTTTTTGTATTTTTAGTAGAGACGGGGTTTCACCATGTTAGCCAGGATGGTCTTTATCTCCTGACGTTATGATCTGCCTGCCTTGGCCTCCCAAAGTGCTGGGATTATAGGTGTGAGCCACCGCGCCTGGCCTCTGTTCACAATTTCTAAACACACATTCGCATCCCTTGCAATGACTTCTGGAATTAGTCTAGAAAACGCTAGTCCAGGGGTCATGATGCTAGTGCAGGGCTCATGATGAATTCTGGATCTCAATCATGGAAGAGGCTCAAGCCATACTAACTTTTTTTGCAGATATGCAAACACTTCTCTATTAGACTATAAACTTTTTGAAGGAAGGTTCTTGGTATTATCCGTTGGAAAAAAAAAAAAAACACACACAGTTTTCAACCCTATCCTTGCCAGTATTATAGGTATTCCGTAGCATGTAATGAATGAATAAATTATATTTAAATGTAGTTTCTCTGGATGCAATTATTACAGACAGAAATCACCCAATCACAGTATTCTTTCAGAACATGAAGAGATCTTAGTTCCTGACAGCAGAGACAATTAAGATGCAGAGAAATGAAGGGACTTACCCAGGGTCCCAGAATGCTGGATGTCAGAGGCGGAAGTAAGTTGAGCCTAGGTTGCGTATTCTATTTATCCCACTAAGCTATTTGTTTAACAGTCCTTTGGCAAACTGTCCAATGTTTTCTCCTTTTGAATCTCTGCCACAAAATTTTCCATGGTATCTGACTTAACTGCCCATCACCTTCCATGGTTTGCTCCAACCTCAGAGGTCAGTCCTTAAGCATTCCGATTTTGTTGTCCTGCAGAGAAGGATTCCTAGAGAAATTCTTCCTCCCTCCCTAAACAGCCAGGTCTCTCTCTGCCTGTCTCTGCCCTAATTTGGGGGCTGGATGAAACACGATACATTTTATTTTTAAATTGTTTTAAAAAGCACATTCTCTGGCTAGTCTTACGCCCTTCAACTTGGGGAGGATGCACCTTGTACTTGAGTTGCCTTTGGGATCCCATGCAAATAAACCTATCTGCAAACATGCCATCTTCTTTCTACAGATCTGCCTTCCCTCACCTCATTCTCCCATCCTCTGCTATGTTTAGCCCTCCTTCCCCTTTTCTTTGCTGTTGTTTTTAAGATATTCATCCATCAGCTTAGGAACTGAAGACAGCTGAATCTCAATGAGCCTGTCAAAATCCTAGGTGTATTTTTGTTGTTGTTGTTTTCTAAGTCCTGCTCACAGCGGAATGCTGGGTGAATGACAGCTTTTTGCATCTAGGAGATGATGCCTGGGCAGAGTGGCTAGAAACGGAGCCATCTCCGTGCAAGACTGTGAAAGACGCGCCCGTAATTCCACCTGAACAGTTATGGGCAAGAGCTTTGTGCTAGGATCTGCCTGGTTATCCATCCGAAGCTGCGGTGGCTCAGTAGCTTCTGGAATTAAGTTGGGAACAGCTCTAGTAAGAAGGGAAGGAGATAAATGGGAGATGGTGGAAAGATCTTCTCTAATCTTTTGTGGCCATGTAGGCTTTGTAAAAGCAGACTGGGAAAGAAAAGCAAACAAAGAGAACGGGGGAACCTGACTGGCCCTTGTAAGAGGAAAAGTCTAGTTTGTAAGATAATTCAAGGAATTAACAAAGCCCACGCACGCTATGGTGCCTGGTGTGATGCCTGGTGGAATGAGTGAATGAATGAATGTGTAGTGAAGAGGCCGTGTTTGATGGCTGCGGTTGAATCTGAATTACCTGAAAAGAGTTATTCAGTTGGGCTGTGGTTAGGAGGATAAATACGAATCACAACCAACTTCCTAAAGCACTTTGGTTTACCAGGCACACAAGGCTGCACGACCACAAGGGAGCCTCTGAGTGGGTTCCGAGGTCCCCAGCTCGCAGATGAGAAGCCCAAGCCTCCCTGAGCTTGGGGAAGCTTTCTAAAAAAGGCACAGAATTTAAAAGCAACAAAGCCAGGTCTTGAAGGTAGAGCTTCCAACACAAACATCTCGTATGCTTTTTCTGGGGATTTTCAAAGTAAAACACAGCGAGGAAGCTGATAGTTTTTTTCCTAATGTGATACAAAAAGCTAACCTTTTCAGATAGTAAAGAGATACAGGAAACGCTGCTAGGTAGCTGGATTACACCTGGGGAAAGTAAAATACTCGTTCTTTCTGACCGAAGGGCTTAGGAGACCTTAGCAAACCCCAGTCAGTCACATAACCTCCTTTTTCCAGTGGGTAAATCTCATTTCCTGATAGAGCAAGTAGCAGAAAAATGCAAGAGGAGAAAGATTAAGATTTACTAAGTACTTATTTTGTACCCTCAATCAGGCTAGGCTCATTAAACAAGTTCCAACATTAATTGCTAATCCTCACATACTAGGTTTGTTATGTCTTTTGTTTTTTGTTTTTTGTTTTTTTTTTTGAGACAGAGTCTTAGTCTGTCGCCCAGTTAGAATGCAGTGGCGTGATCTTGGCTCACTGCAACCTCTGCCTCCTGGGTTCAAGCAATTTTCTACCTCAGCCTCCCGAGTAGCTGGGATTATAGGCACCCACCACCATGCCCAGCTAACTTTTTGTATTTTTAGTAGAGATGGGGTTTCACCATCTTGGTCAGGCTGGTCTTGAACTCCTGACCTCGTGATCCACCCACCTCGTGACCTCCCAAAGTGCTGGGATTACAGGCGTGAGTCACCGCGCCTAGTCTTGTCCTATCTTAAAAACGGAGAGAACTGAGGTTCAAGGAGTGAAGCGACTTGGCCAAGTGCATACGAAGATGAAATGTACTGCAGCTGTAACCCAGATCTGCCTGGGTTCTTAACATCCAGCTGAAGGCATACGACAGGAGGCTCTTGCTGGAGATATCCTTTTTGGAGGCTTCAGATGTGTTGGGATTTAGGGTGGCAGGTTCTCTCCAGTGGTGTCCTCAGTTTCCATGAGAATGTACATGTCTGGATGACTCATTCACTGTATGGCACAATCCTTGGTTTTAAAGCGACACATCCCCATCGTGAAAGCCAATGCATTTTGATGTTGCCTAAGTGCTTTCATCATAATCACTCAGTGTCACTGGCTTATTTAAATGAACACATCACTTCAACAGGGCTTTCCCCTTTCTGCTCTGCCCTTTCAGTACCAGCGAGGAGGGAAGTAACTCACTGCCTTGGCATATCAAGGGGGAACTGGAGGTGGTTTATGTGCTCCTGTGTCTCCTGATGCTACATTCTATAGCAAATAGGGACGGGCAGGAGGAGACATGCCATTTTGGTCGTAATAAATTCCCCAGTGTGCTACATTCTTCTTTTCCCTGCAAACCGGGATTGATGACCAGTGGCTTTTGTTTTACACAGGTAACCATGATCTTGATGCAGCATCCCTGAGGCACTGCAGTATATTTCTATGTGACATTTTCTATTATATATTTTGGAAGAGAGAAACGAAATGTATACACCAGGGTTTTCCTGAGACTTCCTTTCTCCCACCCAGAAACATGGGTGTCTCCACCTCCATGAAAGTTTGGAGGGAACGTGTCTGAAAATCCAGGCACAAAAGATCAACATGGGGTGACCGGTCACTTGCCAGAGGAAAGCACGTGGAGCCCCCGTCCCTGGCCTGCTGTGGGTTCATGGAGGGTTCAGTCTCCAAGGCTCTGAGGAAACAGCGTCTGGGAGAGCTTGCTGGGACAGGAAACGGAGTGCCATGTTTAATCAGAGCAGGCCCTTGGATATTTCTGCCCCAGAAACATCCTAGAGGCTTCCTGTAGGGCAGAATCCCAGTCTCCTGCACAGAACCAGTCAATCAGACTCTTGAAGGGCAGAGCCTGGGAATCTCCATTGTTGGAAAGTGTTTAATCTTGAAGCCATTAAAGTTCAAGCAAGACAGGTTGGTAGTTAACACCACAGCCTCCTTAATTTTTCAGCGTTGCAGCCTTCAATGCTCCAACCTTCAGTTTCCTCTGGCATAGAATACAGATAAGCACGGCACCTGCCTCATGGGGTAAGTGTGAGGATCAAAGGTGACTGACACCCATAAAGCACCTAACATGGTGACTGGCTAATACTCAGCTGATCTATAGAGGCACTGGCTTACCCATTATTGAAAAAGTGAAATACCTCCTGACCTGCTAAGAGAACCACTGCTCTGATGCCCTCAGCTGCCTTTCCCCAACCTGGCCCCTCTCAGGAACTCCTCAGACTTCCCCACCATCCAGCAACTAAAGGGTTAATGCCCAACACAGCATGGGAAGACTCCAGGGTGGGGCTCTGGGGCCTGTGAAGGGCTGGTGGTTGGCATTCTTCAACTGCAACCTCTGTTACCTGGTAAGCATTACAGGAAAAAAAAATTACATAGCACAAAGCATATCTAATACTCAGACAGATGTTAGCTAAGGAGTATCTCCGTCTCTCAGGATGGCCTTCAATAGAGGTCTCCCTGGCTGCCTGCCACCTCTGGACATTGATGCTGGACTTTCTTTCCTTGTTCTCCTCCAGCTTTGACCCCCATTCTGACCCCATCTATGAACTCTCACCTCTGCAAGCTTGACTCATATCCCTTCTCCTTTGTTCTCTGGGGCCCTGTGTTTGCATTAGACTCTTCTGGAGTCTGACCATCAGCTCTCAGAGTTTTGATCTCTTTTTGGCTGATCCCACTACAGACTGGCCTCAGCCTCCAGGGCAGGCTTCACCTATCACTTTTAGGTGGTACTGTCCCCAGAGCCAGATACCTGTCCCAACCCACCTCATCTGCTGGTCTCAGATGCCAAGTTCCAGCGCTTCTTGGTCTCACCCACCCTACTGTTCCCTGAGTTCCACATTCTAGTCTGATAAAGATCAGGAGTCTGCATCCTTTGAGAATGGGATACCACAGCAGTGGCAATGAGGATGGAGGAGAGAGGCAGAAGGATCCAGAAGCATTTCAAAGATAGACACTGATGGGAATTGAGCCTCAGAAGGAAGAGGCTGCTCTAGTTTCACTGCTTATATACTCCATGAGGTCATGGACTGTGTCTGCCACAGCTAGCATAGGGCTTCGTACACAGTAAGCATTGAAGAGATAGCTGGTGAACAAGAAGGGCTGATGGATGAATGAAGGACACCAATAACAGAGAAAGAAACTAAAAAGGAGACGCAAGTTTGTGGCTAGTAACAAGGTAGAATAATGGATTTTATTTTAGACATATGGTTAGAGATCTGTAGTCCTCAAAAGAGCTGATTACCAACTATTTCTACATTTTCTCCTGCCAGGCACATGTGGTCCTCAAAAGTGCTGATTAGCAAATATTTCTGCCTTTTCTCCTGCCAGGCACATGGTAGACTGCCCTTGCCCACACTCTATGAAGGGAGGCATGGCCACACAACATGCTTAGCCAATGAAATATGAAATTGTATCACTTCTAAACAAAAAACGTTAAAGAGATAATACGACTTCTGCTACTTTCCCACCACATACATGGAAGTGTGCATGGAGATGAATCCTGAATACCTACAGTGAACCCAGATCCCTGAAGACCTCAAGTGGACGTGGAATGTGATCGGCAAAAATACATATCCGTTGTGTTAAGAAACTGAAAAGTTGGGGTTGTTACTGAAGGATGATCTCTGGTCCGTATTAACAGAGCCAGGGAACCTACAGGTCATACTGATAAAGATATCCAATAGGATTTGGATTAGAGGTCAGGAGAGGGGCTTTCTGGTGAGAGATGCCACAGACTGCCATGGCCCAACAGCTACTCCACCTGTGGCTACAGCACCAAGAAGGAACTGGAATGCCAACTGCCCACATACCATCCACTGCTGAATTCAAGCAATCAGGTGGCCTCCTGAGCTTTTGCAGTCTCCTCTCCTGAGAAAGGAGCACTGGGCCCTCACATCACCTTTTGCAACTCTGCCCATACCACCCTGAGAATTTACCTGTGTTGTAGCCCCTTCCAAGGGCTGGCCATGGGCGGTGATTTTTCCACAGGTTTCCAAGGTACCAGTCACTCTGGTTCTCCACCAAGCCCAGGACTTGCTGACCTGTAAAGTACAGAGAATAACAAACATCTTAAAAGGAGAAGCCAAGCCATCTGGATCAGTGACTAATGAACACACAGTGTAATGACTAATCATCACAACAATAGTATTCACTTACCGAGAGGTTTTATGAAGTGCCAGCCTCTCACCTCAGAGCTTAACTTGCAATAACATATTTAATTCTCACCATTAGGCAGCTATTTTTATTATTTCCATTTTATAGAGAAGAAATGGAGGCCCAGAACAGTTAATTGATTTGCCCCAGGTCACCTAGTGAATCTGATAAAGCTAGAATCCCAAACCATGCATTCATTCACGCATGTATTTCTTTCCTAACTCATGGAGCACATATTTATTCACCACAATCTTAACCCTAATACCACTCGCCTCCCTAACCGAAAATAAACTACTCAAAGGAACCTGCCCTTGTAGTTATTCTCAAGCATTCCCATTCTGGTATTTCCCGCTGTACATTCATTTACTGGTTTTCTGGGCAAGGACTGAGATCGGTTTCTCACATCAGGGAGGAGGGATTACCTTTGTTTGCTCAGACAAGAGCCCAAAGAGAAGATCCACTCTTTGTCCACCTTCTTACAGGGATTTTGTTCTCACCCTCACTGCTTCCTCTCAAATATATTTATCTTGTGTCAACAAGCATCATGTCAATATCATATCAATACAAGAGTGTTGTCTAGATAACAGCTGCTCCTCTGTCCCCAGAGCTGGCGTTGATGTTGGCCTCAGTCTCTGCTGCATCTTAGCAACTTAGGCAGTTAGCCTTGTAGTCAATCTCTTAGGGCATACATGTCTCTGGGCCTCCACATCAGATCCACAGACAACTCCATCACACAGAAGGTCTTCTCTTGCAATTATAACCAATACCACGTCACAGCCTAGGAAAAAGGCTCACAAAGGACCAGTGATGTGCACAGCTAAAGATGGAGCTAGGATACACATCTACATTTGTTTGAAACAAAGATTCCTCCCACTGTCTCGATACATTATTGCTTATCTTTACAAAAGCAAGTATTTGAGGTAGGAATTATCAATCCACTTTTTGTAGAAAGGGAAATTGAGGTTTAGAGAGTTTAAATAACTTGCAGAAGTCACGCAGCTAACAATGACTCTCTTCCACAGCTAACCAATACCTTTTGAATTTACGCTGTTATATTGTTGGCCAATCTGAGAAATAAAGACCTTTCTGACCAAATGAAAGCCCAGCTGCACTTAAGAAAACACAGTGGTGGTTTCGGAACACCACGCTGGGTGATATAGAATCTCCTTCGTAGGATGACAGCTCCCTGAAACGATGGTGTGTGGGTTTGGGGTAGTTTATTTGATCAATTTTATTAAGCTCCTATCTAAATCACCACCCCGGGCACAAATACATAAATTAGAGGCATGGGGAAAACACTACCACCCACTTTGTCATTGTATATGATTACATCTAAAACTTGTAGAATTCCTCAGGAAAACATATCACCAATTCAGGGAGTATATGAATCAATCAATTCCACGTGCAACAAGCTTAGGACATTTGTGCAGAACAATTAGATCCGAAAGGCGTGGTGCCCTTAGTTGGGAAAGCCGTGTGTCCTGTCCTGATGCTATGCCCCAGCTAGAGACCTCATTTAATAACCTCACAATGAGGATGGGACACAAAGGGGAAGTGTCATTGTTGGGGGAGAGGGGTGATACATAATTACTAAGGCCCCAGGTGGGTATCCCAAGGGTTTTTTTTTTTGAGACAGAGTCTCGCTCTGTTGCCAGGTTGGAGTGCAGTGGCACAATCTGGGCTCACTGCAACCTCCGCCTCCTGGCTTCAAGTAATTCCCCTGCCTCAGCCTCCCAAGTAGCTGGAACTACAGGCACGCACCACCACACCCGGCTGATTTTTTGTATTTCAGTAGAGACCGGGTTTCGCCACGTTGGCCACGATGGTCTCGATCTCCCGACCTTGTGATCCGCCCACCTCGGCCTCCCAGAGTGCTGGGATTACAGGCGTGAGCCACCGTGCCCAACCTGGGAATGATCTTTTATTGAATTTAGGGTGTCCATCTTAAATTTCAGGTAGGTCATCTTCTAGATATCTGAAAGTCCAAATTTTATAATTGTGGCATCCCATACATTTTATTTTGCCTTCCGTTTACTTCTTCAGACAAATACTCTATGAGCTACCCTTTATTCCTGCCAAACAAAATAAATACTTTGTTGCTTGTGGTCTAATTTCTTTTTCTTTTTGAGACGGGAGTCTCAGCTTCTGTTGCCCAGGCTGGAGTGCAGTGGCGTGATTTCGCTGTCGCCCAGGTGGCTGGGTGCAGGGCGGATTTCGCTCACTGCAAGCTCTGCCTCCGGGTTCACACCCATTCTCCTGCCTCAGCCTCCCAAGTAGTTGGGACTACAGGTGCCCGGCCACCACGCCTCTGGCTAATTTTTTGTATTTTAGTAGACACGGGCCTCACCCCTGTTAACCAGGATGGTCTTGATCTCCTGACTCATGATCTGCCCACCTCGCCTCCCAAAGTGCTGGGGTTACAGGCGTGAGCCACCGCTGCCTCGGCCTCTTTGTGGTCTAATTTCTACCTTGCTCATATAGGTCTCCCTTGGCAGGTATCACTGCCCTGCCCCCTGCCAATCCCCCCACCCACAACTTTTCTCAAGGCCTGTCTCTGGCATGGTCGAATATGAATAGCCCAACTCTGAACTTTCACTACTTTATCTTCATTCCCACATTGTATTGGTAGCATATCACTATTTAGTACTTCCTACTGTTTTATTTTTGTTTTGTTTTGAGATGGAGTCTCACTCTGTGGCCCAGGCTGGAGTGCAAATGGTGCCATCTCAGCTCACTGCAACCTCCGCCTCTCCTCGATTCTAGCTGCATTCTCTTGCCTCTAGCCTCCTGAGTAGCTGGGATTACAGGCGCCCCGGGCCACCCTGTCTGGCTAATTTTTGTATTTTAGCAGACGACAGGGTTTCACCTGCTGGCCTGGCTGATCTCAACTCCTGACCTGAGGTGATCCGTCCACCCTCAGCCTCCCAAAGTGCTTCTGGATTGCATGAGCCACCATGCCTGGCCCCTACTGGTATTTTGCCATCAGCTGACTTACACCCTATAAAGGATGAAGTTGGTAATATTCAGGCAATACAAGCATCTTTATTTGTAAATATCCACTTCCTGCATTACTCCAAGGGCAAGATACTACAAGGTAGTAATTGAACACACAGTAGGTGCTTAATAAAATGCCTGCTAAATAACTGACATCTGGTGGGTAAATCTTTCCTGATCGGGTGTGAAGTAGTGTCCCCACAAATCATTTCTCCCTCTGCAGTCACCAACATTACCGGTGACCTTTCACCCAGCTCTGGGAACTCAGGTACCCACCTCCCCTGTATGTAAACTGCAAAGATGGGGGAGGCAGCAACCCACTCTGCTGTTTCCCACACAAGCCCTAAACTCAAGGTCTTAATCTCCAGAGAAGGAATGATTTCTATGGTTAACCTAAAGTCACGTTATCCCAAAGAATAATATTCAAATTGCTCTTTCCTCTCAATTTGCACCTGGGCTGCATTAGCTTTTGGATAGTACCCACATAACCCTTTCACGCATGCCAATCCTCTTAAAAAATCCTTCATTAGCAACATGATAGTTAGAACTTTTAATATCCATTGATGAGGAAAACAGGAATAATCAAAAGCTACTGAGACTTCCCTTTGCTTCTTTAAAAGAAATCTATTAGCCGCCATATCAATGATCAAACACTAGTAAGGGTAAGCCATTTTGCTTAGCCTGTCAACGGTGTTGAGTTTTGCTGGCTGTGCTTTCCTGCTTCGTGAAGAGGGAAACCGCAACGCCACATAGTTAGAGATAAAGAGCTGGATCAAGGGCTGGTGGCTCACTGTAATCCCAGCATTCCTGGGAGGCTGAGACTGTGGATCACTTAGGTCAGGAGATCGAGACCATCCTGGCTAAATACAGTGAAACCCGCCCCTCTACTAAAAATACAAAAACCAAAACCAAAACCAGCCGGGCGTGGTGGTGGGCACCTGTAGTCCCAGCTACTCAGGAGGCTGAGGTGAGAATGCTGTGAACCCGGGAGGTGGAATTCCCTGCAGTGAGCTGAGATCTGGCCACTGCACCTGTTCAAGGAAGTGAGACTGCCTCAAAAAAAAAAAAAAAAAAAAAAAAAAAAAAAGAGGTGGGACTGAACTCAGCCTTGGTTCCACTTCCTAGCCCTGCCATCTTCTAGCTGTGTAGCCACAAAAAAAATTACTTAACCTATCTCTGCCTTGCTATCTAAAAACTCTTTACAGGCGCCAGATTTCACATGCTAAAATGACTTCATGTATGTTAAATACTTAGAAGCTGGAACTCTAAGCACTGTACATATGATAGCTGTTTTAAAATGTCATTGTCCATCCAGCCGGTAAGCCCCTGACAGACAGAAAGCTTATCCATGAGGTTTTCTTTGGAGGTCATCCAGCACAACAATCAGGCCATTCTAGAACTCTGCCTCTCTAAGTATGGTCTGAGGACTATCTGTTTCAGAAACACCTGAGGTTCTTGCTAAAAGCACAGGCTCCTGGGCTTCACTCAACCTAGGAGTGAGTTAGTAGTGGGAGGCTGCTTTCCCCTACTTCTCTGGTTTCTAGAAGGAGAGATTTCCTGGCATCTTGAGCCAACCTTTTCTCTCCCCCATGGGTGTGGAAGGAGTTAACTGACTAGTGACAGGTATCTGACTGGAGACAGATAACTCCTTCCACATCCATGGGGAAGAGAAAGGTGAGTTTCAGAGGGAACCAAGTTGATGTAGCCTAGCCTTTTCCTCTGTCCCTTCTTCCAGGATCCAGCATGCCAACAGATAGCCTGCATCGAACCTGTTCTTTCATGCTGTTAAATTGCATAGAGCAGACCTCCTCTCAATGAGGCTGTGGTTGCCTAACACTTCTTGGGATAGCTGAGCCAATTCCAATTTTGGAGCTAGGAATAGCCATTGTAGATATTGAAGGGCTCTAAAGTTGAGTCCTCCAATTTCACCTTTATCACTACAATAAGGTGACATCTGGCTCTCCCTCCTTTATCTCTAAGTTGGTTCAATATTGGCAGGGGCGGGGATGGTGCATATGGGAAAGTCATATCCCATATTAATTCCCTCACTCCACAATATTTCTGCATAAGAATTCTGGCCATGGGTCTAGTAATCTGAATTGAAATAAACCAACTCCCCAGGTAATTCAGATGCATATTAAAGTTTGAGAATTACTGATTGGAGTTTGGAAGCTCTGGCTCTGCTTTAGTCAAGGGTAAACCTGTAGGGTGACTGGCACATAATAAACTCATGTGTGTCTACATTCACCTCATAAACCAGCATAATTCATTGGTAGTCTCCAGTGCCATACTTCTTGAGTACAGTAAAGAGGCGAAGAAAATGAACACCAGGGCCAGACGCCTGGGCTCAAATCCTGGCTCCTCCGCTTATTAGCTGTGTGACCCTGGACAAGGTACTTAGCCTCTCTGTGCTTGCTTCTGCATTCATTTGTCAAATAGAGATAGTAAGTACATGCCTCACTGAATTCAATTTTTTTTCCTCTAAGCACAAGTTAATTTGTGAAAATGACACTGTGTTTTGTGCTTATTCAAACATTACCACTAAAAGCGTCGGGAAAATAGTGAAGCGTTCATTAGGCATTTGCTCTTCTCGAAGCACCCAGAACTCCCTGTCCCTACACCCTGCTCCATCTGCCTGGACCTCCAGCTCAGCCATCTCCTCCCGTCCTTAGCAGACACGGCCCTTAGTTTGCTGAGACAGTGGTTCAGCTGAGTATCGACTGAGGGTTTGATTTGTGTCAGATACCACACAAAATACTAAAGACAAATAAAACATAGTTCTTGCCCTGGGGGCAGCTAGAAGAGGAGACAGATAAACAATTCTGAAACAGCATGATATTAGCCATGACAGAAACACTGAGAAGTTGGGGGAATAATGAGTAGGGAGTAATTGATTCTGTGGGAGTAAGTGGGTGATACCTGCTTCGCACGCTGGATGTGTCCCCCCGCACTGAGTCACCTACCACATCCCTTGCAGCACTGCAGCCAGGCCTCCCTAAAAGCTTTTCCGATAAGGGTTCTGTCGGGTAACACCCTTCTAGGAGAGAAGTCCCCTCTGCTACCAGGGGACAGCATGGATGATACAGGTGATCTGTGACAGCTCCGGCAATTCCAGCCCATCAACCAGGTGGCATCTAAATCCTGGTCTCCAGAGGCCCAAGTCTAAAGCTGTGATCTTGATGATACAAACATCTTCGGCTTGTGTGAAGAGGTAAAATCCCAGGGGATTCCTTGGGGGAAGATGACACAGGTGGCCGCAGGGTGCTGGCTCGCTCAGCATGCTGCACCGCCTGTCTCGTCTTCGTAGGAGTTATTGTAATAAAACACTGTGACTCACGGAAAAGCCTTTGTCATTGTTTTCCACGCTGGGCCTGTGGTTACGATTAAGTGTGCTGTTCTCCATCTTCCTTACTCTAGGCACAAGTTAACTTATGAAAATGAAGCTGTCTTCTTTGCTTATTCATACATCACCACTAACAGCCAGACAAGAGCGAACAAGCTTGCTATTCTGCTGGGGCCCTGGTGTTGGTGTCACCAGCCAGCAGACGGATGGCTCTAGGCAGGGAACTCCCTTCTCTTCTCCCTTCTGCAGCTTTTGGCTCAAGGCCCGGCTCCTGCTGCTCAGGAGGTGAGAACCAAGGAGCAGAGAACCACAATTCTTCCATACGGTGCATCTGGCATGAAAAGGTTGAGCTGAGCATTCGTCCATTGGGTATAAAGAAGGCAGCATGATAAATTAGGAAGATAAAAGATTTTAAAACTTGGCAAAATAGGGTTCTAGCCTCACTTGTGTATGATTTGACCAAGGTAGAGCTTCTCTGGGCCTCAGTTTCCTTATCATAAAAGGTTAAGTATAAAATCTATCTCTGACCTCCAAGAATGGATATTCAGATCAAACGAAGATGATATAAGGCCGGGTGCGGTGGCTCATGCCTGTAATCCCAGCACTTTGGGAGGCCAAGGTGGGCAGACCACTTGAGGTCAGGAGTTCAAGACTAGCGTGGCCAACATCGTGAAATCCCGCCTCTACTAAAAATGCAAAAAAATTAGCTGGGTGTGGTGGCATACACCTGTAATCCCAGCTACTTGGGAGGCTGAGGCATGAGAAGCACTTGAACTTGGGAGGCGGAGGCTGCAGTAAGCTGAGATTGCGCCACTGCACTCCAGCCTAGGGAACAGAGTGAGACTCCATCTCAAAAAAAACGGACGATATATACAACGTGCTGGCTCGTGGTAGATGCTCAACTAAAGGCACTTCTCTTCCTCCCTTTTGGGATGAACAGCGTTCACAGTGTCTAGGTTTTTCTACCCAAGCGCTGACATTAGCTGCACAGACTGGACTCCGCAAAATTTGGCTACATCACCCCTCACCCCATCCCTGCTGTCCCTGGCTCTCACCCCACTCCACCTTTCTGAAGCCTTTAGCATCTGTGACATCAGTCCCTTGGCCGATGTACTCCCTCTGAACATCCTCCACTACCTCCTCCATGGGGCTTTCCTCTCTCTGCCTCCCTTAACATGCTGGTGCTCCCCAACTCCCCTTCTCGGCCCCCTTTTGTTGCTCTCTATTTTATCCACAGATGATGGGATCTACTCTGGTGGCTTCGGATACCATTGACTGGAAGATGATCACCAATCTCCGTGTTCAGCTCAGACTTCTTTCCAAAGCGCCCTACTCTTCAATCTATGTATCAGCCCACCATCTTCTTAGGTGATCTGGCTGTTCCACAATGACTTTCAATGCAGGCTGGCCAAAACTAACTCCACAATCTTCTCCTCCTACAAAACAGGTGTGACCCCTACCTGTTTTCTTGGTTGGCAGCATCAAGATCAAACTTGTCACCAAAGCTAGAAGCCTTTTAATCAACCTTGAACGCTCTTGCTCCTCGTTCCTCATGTCCTCGCCACGGTCAAATCCCACAGATTTTATCTATGGAGTATTTCTCAAATTCATCCCTTCCCTTGCTCTACCATGCCCTCCTCTCTCTCTCTCTCTCTCTCTCTCTCTCTCCCTCCCTCTCTCTCTCTCCTGGATTAGCAGATTTGTACCTGATCACCTTTTCCTCAGGGTAGCCCTGTGCCATTCCATTCTGCCTACCTAGCCATAGAAATGTTCTGAAAGCACAAATTTGATGATTTTGCTTCCTTGATTAAAAAGCTTCAGTGCCCTAGGGGTCCATTATACTGTGGGTGTGTGGATGAATGGATGAATGAATGGGAGAATGAACAAAAAATAAACATTATCCACAACCCACCATCCTAGCTCATCTGGAACTGGTAAGTTCTATCTGAATGGAGTGGAAGTAGGTGCGTACTAGTTAGCTTCTCCAGGTAAACACCAGGAACAGGTGGCTCGAGCTGTGATCTGCAGGATGCTTTCAGTGCTGTCTCCTTTTTCCCACTCCCAGAAAAGCTCCTGGGCACACAGAGGAAGTCTGCCAATCACCGCTGCCTATCAAACCAGCTGTGCTTATACCACTAGGTGAATATTAAAATGTTAAAACCAGAGGCTGCCCTGACTATTAGCAGAGAACCTAATAGTGCTCTCCCAACCTCATATTCATTCTAATAAGCTATTTTAAAATAGAAAAGCCTTTAATAGTACCATTCAATGTGTGTCTGAGTGCAGGATGTCTATAAATAGGAAAACATATAGTATCATATTACCGTTTACTAAACATCCTGAAAGAGCTGCTACACAGCCCCAGGTGTTCCTGGCTAGTCAATGTAGAATAAGAAAACATTTTCTGAGAAGATGCACACAGAACGATATTTAAACAACCCTGAATAGATTGAAAAGGAGAATTTCTGAACCTGCGTGTTTCACAGCTCCTACTTTGCAGTTCAGCTCCAGCTCAAAGCACCCTAGGATCACAGACAGTCAGATGAGCTGTGATGGTCTTAATGACTTCTCTGGAATTACCTACTACTGCACATGAAGCCCGCCAAGGGCGAGAGGTGTGTATAGAAACACACAGTCAATGGAAGAGCCAGGAGCCAAAACTCTGGCTTGAAGCTCTTTTTTTTTCTATGCGTCTCAAACTCAGCTGCTTCTTCTTTCTTTGAACTTTTTTTTTTGAGAGGGAGTTTTGCTCTTGTCGCCCAGGCTGGAGTGCAATGGTGCAATCTCGGCTCACTGCAACCTCCACTTCCTGGTTCAAGAGATTCTCCTGCCTCAGCCTCCCGAGTAGCTGGGATTACAGGCACTTGCCACCGCGCCCGGCTAATTTTTGTATTTTTAGTAGAGACGAGATTTCATCATGTTGGCCAGGCTAGTCTCGAACTCCTGACCTCAGGTGATCCGCCCGCCTCGGCCTCCCAGAGTGCTGGGATTACAGACGTGAGCCACCGCAGCCAGCCTCTTTGAACTTGAATATAATTTTCCACCTGGTTTAAGTTCTAGCTCTTCTATATTTAATAGGTAATTCTCTCTCTCTCTAATAAAGAGACAAGGTCTCACTATGTCACCCAGGCTGGAATGCAGTGGCACGATCACGGCTCAGCGCAGCCTTGAACTCCTGGGCTCCAGCTATCCTCCCGCCCCAGCCTCCTGAGCAGCTACAGGACTACAGGTGTGTGCTACCACATCCAGCTAACTTTAATTTTTTTTTCCGTAGACATGGGGGTCTCGCTATGTTGCCCAGGCTGGTCTTGAACTCTTGGCCTCAGATGATCCTCCCACCTCAGCTTCCCATAGTGCTGGCATGTGCCACCACACCCAGCTCATAGGTAATAGTGAGTAAACTCTCAGTTCTTTATTTTTCTCATGTGTAAAATGGCATCTATTTCATAGGGCTTCACTGGGACTCTTAATCAGGTTTGGGGAGCCCAGGTTTATATTGCATGTCCTTCAGATGGAATCTATGTACTCCAACCCATTGCCACTCAGTTTGATTCCTCCGGTTTCAGTTACTTGATGAAGCACCTCTACCTCAGTTTATTCATCACTCGGCCCTCATTTCACTTGGAAAAAAATACTCTACCCTTACTGAATTATGGCTCAGGGATAATCCCTTCTCAGAGGAAACAGAATCTGTGTCACTCTTGAAAGAAGAGTTAGGCTGAATGAGTGAAGATGAGAGGAAGAAAGATTTTGCTTATTATAAGCAAGACCATAGCTAGCCATCAGTTAATCAAAACAGAAACGAGTTGCCTTTCTAGGGAGAAGCTTCCCGTCACCGGAATGGTTCTGGAAGAGGCTGCGTGATTCAGCCCTCATCCAGCAGGTATTTATGGAGTCCCAACTCTGCACCAGGATCTGTGCTTAACTGCTACACACACAGCAGGGAAGAAAACAGGCATGCTCTCGGCCCTTCTGAATTTTATCTTTACAAAGAGCTTCTCGAACGGTCCAGCTACCACTTGCCAGGCTCTGCCTGAAATCTCACAGATGCAGCTACTCCCAGGCTGAGCCCTGGGAATTTCTTTTTCAACAATAGCCCCCATTAATTCTGATACAGGGTAGGTTTGGGGACCTCTGAAAGGGGGTGGTCACCTACCAGGCATGCTGTGGGAAGGGGGATTTCTGCACCGAGCAGAAGACTAGATTTGAAGACCTCAAAGCTCCCTTCCAACCTGATGGGGAGCTCTCTTTATGCTATGCCAATAATGAGTTTTCTCAGCATCCTCATCAAGAACATCCCCATACTTGTTCTTCTCTTACTTGTGCCGTCTATGTGCGTATGGACAGCTGCTCTACGAGCAGAGTCAGTTTTTCTCAGTGCTGCTCCCTCTAGTTAGTACTCTAGGCACTGGGATAGTGATTGCTTTCTTTTTCTTTTTTTTTTTTTTTTGAGATGTAGTCTTGCTCTGCCGCCCAGGCTGGAGTGCAGTGACGTGATCTCCGCTCACTGCAAGCTCCGCCTCCTGGGTTCACGCCATTCTCCTGCCTCAGCCTCCCAAGTAGCTGGGACTACAGGCGCCCACCATCATGCCCAGCTAATTTTTTGTATTTTTTAGTACAGACGGGGTTTCACCATGTTAGCCAGGATGGTCTCAATCTCCTGACCTCGTGATCCGCCTGCCTCGGCCTCCCAAAGTGCTGGGATTGCAGGCGCGAGTCACCGTGCCCGGCCACTGATTGCTTTCTATGCATCATCAAAGAGATACAATGACACCACGAGGTGGGCAGTGTACTTATTTCTACCTTTCAGAAGGGAAACTGAGGTGCAGAGAGTTAAAGTCACATGTCAAGGTCAAGAAATCTCAGAGCAGGGGATTGCATTCCCACCTCTCAGTTACAAAAGCCCATGTTTTCACACCTACACTCACGGTTAGGACCACCTGCAAAGCATTTCTCTCCCCACGGCAACGGCTACAGCGGGCACCAGCATGGGGCAGACTCTAAAGGGCACAGAAAGGAAGGGGAGAAAGGGTGGTCGAAGTGCATGTGCCCAGCCCACCTGTTCCTGTCTGCACTGCCACCTGGGGTTACAGGCAGGAGCCCAGACCCCTCTGCAGATCCCTCTGGTGCCCACTGGGATGCTCTGAGTTTAATTTCTTTTGGCGTTAATCCCAGTACACTGAGCTGACAGGACATCCTACCCAGGGCACCTCGGGAGCATAGAGAAGGAAGGCCCAAGACGCAGAAAAATGTATCCAATCCAATAAAGGTCCAGATAATGATTCCTTCTGCCAAGATCCAAGAACAAGTCCACCCTCCCCAACCCCCAAGACATCCCCAACAGGTGCACGTTAACTTAATTTACAGGTTAAAACTTCAGTTCCATCTGACATAATGATTTTTCTCTTCTTCCTTCCATGATCTTTGGTCTTTGGAAATGGGAAAAACTAAAAAAGGAATGCAGAGCTGCTGGGCTTATTCCAAGGCTGCTTTTATCCCACTGACTCCCAGGACGCATGGCTGCCGCCACCTCTCAGACGAGGCCTCCACGAGGCGGCAGAGCCTACAGCTACAACCTCCATCCATGGAAATTTTGGATTTGTCTTTTTTAAAAAACAGAACTTGTTGGCATCTTTTAGATTCTTCACTCACAGACATTTCTTTGACTTAATATTATTAGTGTCTAGGAGAAATTGTTTGTTAATTTCTCCAGAATGCTGCAAAGAGGGGTTGTAGAATAAGCACTTGTATAGCTACAGGATAAGGCCAACATTTAAGTTCTGGCTTTTTCAATTATGAACTGTGCCACCTGGGTCAAATGACTCAATTTCCGAACTTTAATTTTTACTTTTTTAACAGTGAATAATAGTAAAACTCACCCTATTCCTATCATAACATTGTTTTGACTGTAAAATGAATTGTTAAATTGTAAAATAACTGTCCAATTTTGATTTAGTATTATCACTATCACCAAAAATTTCTTAGTTTTAAGTAGTTATCGCTTAATTCTTTTCCCCCCTGTAGTATTCCTTTTATCTTTTTTGAGATGGAGTCTCGCTCTGTCACCCAGGCTGGAGTGCAGTGGCACGATCTCGGCTCACTTCAACTCCACTTTCTGGGTTGAAGCAATTCTCCTGCCTCAGCCTCCCGAGTGGCTGGGGTTACAGGCATGCACCACCACGCCCAGCTAATTTTTGTATTTTTTATTAGACACGAGGTTTCACCATGTTGGCCAGGCTGGTCACAAACCCCTGACCTCAGGTGATCTGCCCGCCTTGGCCACCCAAAGTACTAGGATTACAGGCATGAGCCATTGTGCCTGGTCCCCCTCATAGTATTTCAAAAATTACCTTATTATTCATGGCTATTTTACTTTTCCAAGAGGCTGGACTTTACACAAATGTTATTCTCTGACACAGAATCTGAGAGGTGAAATCACTGATGAGAGAGGCCCCCCTTGCATGGTGAAGTGGTCAGGAAACTTAAGCAGAAAATCTCTTTATATTCTTAAGCCTGATCCTTGGGCAGATTATAAAGATGTAGTAATTCTTGTTGAATGAGAAAGAATGTGGATGAAACTCAAGCCAGGGCTTAATAAAAGGATAAAGGTATGCTGGCTTGGCACCATTTGGTATAAGGTTAATGAAAGGCATATTTCAAAGGTCTCTGTCAACATCATGAGATAAGTTATTCATCTATTCAACAAATATTTATTGCATCTATATCAGAATCAGAGTCTAGCACCACGCAGGGCAGAGGCGGTCCCTTCCCTCGGTGGAGCTTACAGTTTATTTTATTTTATTTTATTTTTTTGAGACGGAGTCTCGCTTTGTCACCCAGGCTGGAGTGCAGTGGCACAATCTCGGCTCACTGCAAGCTCTGCCTCCTGGGTTCACGCCATTCTCCTGCCTCAGCCTCTGAGTAGCTGGGACTACAGGCACGCACCACCACGCCTGGCTAATTTTTTGTATTTTTAGTAGAGACGGGGTTTCACCGTGTTAGCCAGGATGGTCTCGATCTCCTGACCTCGTGATCCGCCTGCCTCGGCCTCCCAAAGTGCTGGGATTACAGGCGTGAGCCACCGCGCCCGGCTATTTTATTTTATTTTTATTTTTTTGAGACGGTGAGACATTGTCTTGCTCTGTAGCCCAGGCTAGATTGCTGAGACAGAGCTCTTAAACCCCTTGGAATTTCCTGGGTGACAGGGGCAACACCTTTTGTTCTAAGGGGGCCACTCTTTTTTTTTTTTGAGACTGAGTTTCACTCTTTTCGCCCAGGTTGGAGCACAATGGCGGGATCTTGGCTCACTGCAACCTCTACCTCCCGGGTTCAAGCAATTCTCCTGTCTTAGCCTCCTGAGTAGTTGGGATTACAGGCACCCGCCACCATGCCCGGCTACTTTTTGTATTTTTAATAGAGATGGAGTTTCATCGTATTGGCCAGGCTGGTCTCGAACTCCTGGCCTCAGGTGATCCACCTGCTTCAGCCTCTCAAAGTGCTAGGATTACAGGCGTGAGCCACAGCGCCCGGCCCTAAGGGGGCCACTCTTACTAGGCCCCTAGAGAGCTTCAGAATGGGGGCTGGCTGACAGAAATAATAGGGCAGAATTAGAGGGTTGGAACTTTGAACTCCACCCTCAACCTGAAGGAAGGGGGCAGTGTCTGGAGATTGACTTAATCACCAATCATTACTGACTTGGTCAACATGCCTATGTAATTAAACCAACATTAAAACCCCTAAATAATAGGGCTCAGAGAGCTAGTGGGCAGGGAAACACATCCAGGTCTGGGAGGGTGGCATGTCTGGAAAATGTATGGGGGCCCCACGCCCTGCCCCCATAGCTCACATCTCTTCCATATGGCCGTTCCTGGGCTGTATCCTTTACAACAAACCTGCAACAGAAAGTAAAATAACTTTCCTAAAGCTCTGTATCCTTCTAAGAAATTATGGAACCTGAGGTGGGTGCTGTGGGAACCTCTGACTTTGCAGCCTGAGGACCCACTACGTGTGGCTGGCGTCTGAGGTGATGGTGGTTTTGTGGGACGGAGCTCTTAAGTCCTTGCAGCCTGACACTAATTTTGGGTAGTTAGCGTCAGAATTGAATTGAATTGAATTGAATTGCAGGACACTTAGTGGGTGTCTGCACAGAATCTGATCATTGCTTTGTGTCGGGAGGGAAAAAACACTTCTGAAGGGACTCAAGGTCAATGTGGCTGAGATGAATAGACCAAGGAGGAGATGGTGAGGGAGAAGAGGCTGAAGTCAGGAGGGCTGGTTTGGGGGCCTTGTGGTCACGGCCAGAGTAAGCGGGTTTCTCCATGAAGGACAAGCAGGGGGAACCACTGAAGGGGGCAGGCGGGCAGGACCATCCTGCTGTATGACACCAGGGCACCGTCTGCACAGAGGCAACGTGAACAGTGTCCCTTGGAATTGAGTGACATGGCGGTGTTGAGAGTAGGTGCTGATGTGGTCAGAATTGTGGGTTTTGTTTGTTGGTTTGTGTTTCTGAGATGGAGTCTTGCTCTGTCGCCCAGGCTGGAGTGTGGTGGCACCATCTTGGCTCACTACAACCTCCACCTCCCAGACTCAAGCGATTCTCCTGCCTCAGCCTCCCAAGTAGTTAGAACTACAGGCGCGCAACACCGCACTTGGCTACTTTTTGTATTTTTAGTAGAGATGGGGTTTCACCATGTTGGTCAGGCTGGTCTGGAACTCCTGACCTCAGGTGATCCATCCATCTTGGCCTCCCAAAGTGCTGGGATTATAAGGCAGGAGCCACCGCAACCGGCCCAGAATTGTGTTTTGAAGAGAACATCCTTGCTATGTGGAGTAGGATCAGGAATGATTTGAGGGGGTGGAAATCAAACGTTTACTTTTCATTCTTTGTTTTAGAGATATTCCATGATGGATACACAAGCCCGGAGATGAGGGCAGAGAATCATGGTCAGCAACATCTTCCGACGGGCTTGTGTGCAGGTGACATGCAGGGGCTGAAGGCCAAACCAGGAGCCGGGAGGCGAGAGTGCTTGTCTCCCCTGTGATCTACGTAAGGGCTTGAGCCCAGAAGGAAGAGGCACGGTGGGCTCTGCAACTCTGGTAACCCCAGCATGTCCCAACGCACAGCCTCCTAGCACTCTCTTCTTGCTTGCTGAACAGAATCGTTGAAAAGGCCACACTGTGGCTTGTGTTAGGAGCCAATCTGGCTCTGCCAAAGAGGCGGTGAAGGTGAATTCAAGGAATGACTATGGCGTGTGTCTTGGGGATGAAGAAGAGGTGCTGCTGGGCATGGGGTAAGTCCCTTGGGAGCAGGTGGGCTGCACCAGTGACACAAAGGCAGGTGCAGCACAGACAGGAGGAGGAGGGACAGGCTGGGCAGAGCAGATGGAAGGAGGAAGGGCTCAGCTAAGAACACTCATGCACACTCTGAAGCTGGTGAAGGGAAAGGAACGGAATAATAAAATAACACATTCAGCCATAAAAAGGAGCACAGTACTAACAGATGCTGCCACCTGGATGAACCTTGGAAACCTCATGCCAAGGGAAAGATGCCAGACACAAAATGTCACATATTGCATGATTCCTTTTACATGATATATCCAGAATAGCCACATTCATGAAGACAGAGAGCAAATTGGTGGTCAATGGGAGACAGGGAGAGGGGGGTGTGGAATGATTATTTGGTGAGTTCGGGGTGTTTTCCTGGGGTGATAAAGACGTCTTGAAACTAGAGACATCAAGTGGCTGCACAATGTTGTGAAAACACTAAATGCCACTGGATCGCACCCTTTAAAATGGTTAACTACAGGGAAGTATGTGAATTTCACCTCCACAGAAAATGATGAAGCTAGCATGAAAGTAATACTTGGAGGTAATGCGTATGTCAAGTAGCTTGATTCGCTCATTCCACAATGTGCACAAATATCAAAACATCGGCTTGTATACCTTAGTATACACAATTTTATTTGTTAATTAAACAATAAATTAAGAAAAGAAAGTACTATTTGGTATATGTCGATAATATTCTCACATAGTTTATCCTATTTAGTCTTCACCGCAAATGCTGGGGCTCCAGGACCCAGTCCTCAGAGCGCTGCTGCTCTCTGTGTACCCCTGTGGCCTTGGTTGTCCCCTCGGGGCCACTGATCAGCTCAGCATCTCAGACTGTAAGGTGTCCCAGATCAAACCCTTGTTTTCATCCCTCATACCTGCTCTTCCCCCAGCCTTCCCCATGTCAGTCAACGGCAATCCATTCTCTCCCTTAAGCCAGAAAACTGTGGAGTCATCCTCCCTGCCTCCCCAACTTGATTGAAGTACCATACAATTCAATGAATTCACCCATTTTAAGTGCAGTTGAGCAAATGTTAGTAACTGGGTACAGTCATGGGTCCAGTGGCTACAGTGTACCACGACCATCAAGATACAGAACTGTTCCAAGGACCTGAAGTCTTCTCGTGTTCTTTTTGGGTGAATCCACTTCCCCACACACCCGCTCCAGGCAACCACTGATTTTCTTTCTGTCACTGCAGTTGAGCTTATTCTAGAATTTCATATAAATAGAATTATAATCATATAGCATGTAGTTTTTCCTGTTTGACTTCTTGTACTTGGCATGATGTTTTTGAAATCCATCCAAGTGTTATGTGTATTAATACTGCCTTCCTTTTTATTGCTGAGTGGTATTTCCAAGTATGGATATACCATAATTTGAGTGGAATCAAGACTTCTGTTTTCCCTAAGTTAAGCCTGAGATCCAAGCTGCCTGAGATTCAAGTTATAGATTTGCATATCATTGGAACATGAATAGTATTTTAAAATGTGAGCTCATTTAAAGGAGACGCTTACAGAGAAGACCAAGGCAGAGTGTTGGCGCTCTCCGATGCTTAGCTGTTGAGCAAAGAGGAAGGGAACGAAGAAAAGGAGTCTCTCTGGTCAGGACTGTGCAGAGCTCCCTCAGGGTAACAGCAGCAGTCAGCTCTGTGGTATTGTATTAATACAAAGGAGAGGCAATGGAAAATCCACAGGCGTGGGTTTTAGATTATCAACGTAGCAGAATTTTCCAGATGTAAAATTTGCAATTGAGCACTCTGACTCCAAAGATGGTACGTACTGCCAGTTCATTACAGCTACAACCTCATTTCACTCACAAGACAAGATGCTCTGTCTACGGTGAGATTCACAATTGGCTTCCTTAACATCCTCAGTGAAAAACCAAGGTTTCTGAATCATTCTCATCAACTTTGGGTTAGGCTGCCTGGTATATATACGACTCAATGCACATGCTTCGAGGAGAGCAATCAATTGCCAGTCTTTTGCCAATGGAACAATATGCTGGCCAAGCCGGCCCACTTTCAAAAGAAAGCTGAGCCCCCAACCCACATTCCTGGCTGCCAGTGCCCTGAAACTGCCTATCAAGAAGACTGTGTCCCTCATGTTTATAAACAGTCTGCTATGTCTAAGGGGACTCCTGTATTGAGGATGAGGCTTTCGTATTTTTTATTTTTATTTTTTGAAAAGTCTTGCTCTGTTGCCCAAGCTGGAGTGCAGTAGTGCGATCTTGGCTCACTGCAACCTCTGCCTCTTGGGTTCAAGTGATTCTACTGCCTCGGCCTCCCAAGTAGCTGGGACTACAGGTGCCTGCCACCATGCTCGGCTAATTTTTGTATTTTTACTAGAGATGGAGTTTTGCCATGCTGGTCAGGCTGGTCTCAAACTCCTGACCTCAAGTGATCCATCCGCCTCCACCTCGCAAAGTGCTGGGATTACAGGTGTGAGCCACTGCACCCGGCTGAGGCTTTTGTACTTTTATCAAATTTGAGGCGGCATCACAGCACAGGAATCAGAGTTGCAAGCGTCTGTACGATGTTTTGGACCAAACTTCTCACTCGAATGATGAGAAAAAGAACATGAGAACTCCAATATAAAGAGGAGATCCCTTGGGAGGCCGAAGTGGGTGATCACGTGAGGTCAAGAGTTTGAGACCAGCCTGGCCAACATGGTGAAACCCCATCTCTACAAAAAAAAAAAAAAAAAAAAAAATTAGCCAGGTGTGGTGGCAGGCGCCTGTAGTCCCAGCTACCTAGGAGGCTGAGGCAGGAGAATTGCTGGAATGCAGCAGGCAGAGGCTGCAGTGAGCCGAGATACTGCACTTCAGCCTGGGCAACAGAGCAAGACTCCATCTCACAAATAAATAGATAGATAAATGAATGGATATCCCAATATGGTTAAAAATATTACACCTGGAAGAAAACCTCAATACTCATCTAGTCAACCTTTTCATCATATTACTGATAAAAACTGACTTGCTGTGAGGGTAAATGATATTCCCAAGATGACACAGATGAGTAAAGGCCGGAACCCTTGTTTCCTAACAAAACTGTCCTTATCAGCCACGTGGTATCAGCCTGGAAATGAAGGTTGCTGAAATTAATAGCTAGAATGGGGTGTCTGGATGGATCCTGGCTTTGTTTAGGCCATCACACAAGAGCCTTCTCATCCAACACCTCCAAATGCTGAACAGCACACACTCACACTCCACATAAACCACGGGGTAAAGCAGAGTGGGGCTCTGTCAGCAAAGCCAGTGCAGATGCAGCCCGCTGATCTCCCTCTTGCCACTGCCCTCTTCGGAGCAAATTCTCCCTTAGCAAGCCAAGGAGAACACAGCTACAGTGGCCAGCTAGTGGTCTTCTCCTGGCATGGCATTAAATCACCAAGAATTCCCATGCGTAAGACCTTGCCTTTTCATAGTTTTGATATCCTTTCCGATGGAGGCATCCAAGTTCAGGGTAGAAAACAACTTCGTCTGGCCAAGTTTCAGAGATGGGGGTGGGCAGCGGTGGGAGAGAACAAAAGAGGGAACACATTTATCTATGTGCACGTAGGTGACCACCAAGAAAAGAACGCTCAGCTGCCAAAAAAATTCTTATCTTACTTTATTTCAATAGGTTTTTGGGGAACAGGTGGTGCTTGGTTACATGAATAAGTTCTTTAGCGGTGACTTCTGAGATTTTGGTGCACCCATGAATAAAGCAGTAGACATTGTACCCAATGTATAGTCTTTTATCCCTCATCCCCTCAAACCCTTTCTCCCCGAGTGCCCAAAGTCCACTCTATGAGACTCTATCATTCTTACGCCTCTGCATCCTCATAGCTTAGCTCCCACTTATGAGTCAGAACATACAATGTTTGGTTTTCCACTCTTGAGTTACTTCACTGAGACTAATGGTCTCCAATTACACCCAGGTTCCTCTTCACAAGAAGCCAGAGACCGCATTCCAACCTGAATTTGCTCATTTGTTCATTCAGCTGTTTGTTTATTCATCCACACATCTATTCATACAAAAGTTACTTATTGAGCGGTGATCATATGTCAGGCACTATTCTGGGCTCTGAGTGTTAAAACAAAACAAAAACAAAAACAAAAAAACCCACAAAAACCCAAAAAATTCCTGCCTTGTTGGCACTTTCATTCCAATGCGGAAGCTAGATCACAAATAAACACCTAATGAAATGCTAAGTGGTGACAAGAGATGCTACAAAAAGGAAAGCAGATAAAGGGACAGACCAAGGGTGCAGGGCGGGTGGTCTATGTAGAAGACAGAAGGTGGGGCTTGGGGAAGCACAGCTGAGGTGACATTTGAGGAGAAAGGCCATTGCCCTTGCTCAGAGCACTGCCAGCAAAAGAAGAAAGAGTGGCAGAGAAGGCAGAGGTGGCGGCTTTTCCTCCAGGGAAGGGCCCATGGCAGGCCTGGTACACCTGTCTCAGGTGAGCTGGCCACATAAAGAGGCTGTTGTCACAAGCTCAATCTGGAAAAGGTCACTAGTTTAGTAGCAAGTGGCAGGGCAAGTCTGCCTGGGGGCACGTCTGTTCCTTATTTAGGGCTCAAGGCCACTTGAGAATTAATCGGTGACGAAGGCCACGCAGTGGATTTGTCAGAAAAGCATTTCAGCGCCATCAAAGGTGCTGGCAGGAATGCCCATCTCAGGTACACAAAGAGGACTGCATAGAAACAACACGTTCCCTTAGCTCAGAGGTCTAGATGTTTAAATAGGACCCCTTGAAAAATAGCTGAGGCATCTCCATCCTTTTCCTTACTCAAAATTATTGCAATTTTAATTAATGGATACTATAGCTTACAAAATGCTCCTTTCCTTTACTTCAAGAAATGAACCCTGCACAATCTACTGTATATGGCTTGCCAAAGGCCTGGTAGAGAGGAGTTACCATGATGGAGGATTGTTTGAAAGGCAGCAAGGAACCACAGAATGCTGTGTGCTTAAGCCATACCACCCTGGCCTGCCCTCCAGCTTTCCCAAAAGAAAACTGAATAGACAGAGACAAGCCATCTTCATCATCTCTACAGAAAGGTTTGTAGTGCTAAAGCTAAGATGTTGGAAGGTGGTTGTTTCAGGCCGGGCGCGGTGGCTCACGCCTGTAATCCCAGCCCTTTGGGAGGCAGAGGCGGGTGAATTATGAGGTCAGGAGTTCAAGACTAGCCTGGTCAACATGGTGAAACCCCATCTCTATTAAAAATACAAAAATCAGCTGGGCATGGTGGCACGCGCCTGTAATCCCAGCTACTCAGGAGGCTGAGGCAGGAGAATCGCTTGAACCTGGGAGGCACAGGTTGCAGTGAACCGAGATCATGCCATTACATTCCAGCCTGGGCGACAGAGGGAGACTCAGCCTCAAAAAAAAAAAAAAAAAAAAGTTGTTGTTTCATTCTTAACTTGGACAGCTACATACTTCAGTTTGGTTTCCCAGGGAGCAACCAAAACTACCACCACTGGTGGTGAGGGTTTATCAAACTACCAAGAATATGTAGAGAGACAGCTACAATCAGTGAGATAATGGTTCACTCTTATCACTGAAAAGCCAGGTCCTCTGCATGCACCGTGATTTGGAGTACATCTGACTGGCAGTCTGAGGCAGTCCATCTTCATTCTGTCTGTGTCCGTCTGTCTCTCTTTCCTGGGTCCTCGTTTTTTGCACTTGGTTCTCGCTAAACTCACCTAGGAGTGGACTTTGTTCCAACTTCCAGTTTCTATGATGGTTTTGCTTCCACTAGAGATCTAGGTTCTCTCAAAGTTTTCTCATAAGGGATTTCTAATAAAATCTCTTCTGAAAAATGGGAAAACCAGGTATTTATCTTTTTCCTACTGCATTTTGAACATCTCTCAGAGGCTGTTTTATTTGAATGTCTAATCAACACGCTGAATTAAGCAATTGAGATAACACAAAGGATCCGATTCACAAACATCAGAGCTCATGCCTTGGTGTCAAGTAATTATTAGGCAAGGCAGAGAGAAGCCCAGGACCACCCATGCCACCCTCCAATTCCTTGGCACATGGAAAAGTGTTCTGGCCCCGATTTAACATACGAGGTCTCTGAGTTGTCACTGCTTACACTAAACGGAGCTCTGTGGGTCATGAAACATCTCAATTTTATATTCCAACAATGACAGAGTTTCTGTGCTATTTTCCAGGGGGTGCATGTCCCATAAACCCATTAATTACAACTTTGTTTCCCATAGTAATCCTAGTCCAGGTATGTATTAGTCCATTCTCACATTGCTATAAAGAAATGCCTGAGACTAGGTTAATTACAAGAAAAGAGGTTGACTTTGGCCGGGCACAGTAGCTCACGCCTGTAATCCAGGCCCTTTGGAAGAAGGCGAAGGCCGAGGTGGGTGCATCACGAGGTTAGGAGATCGAGACCATCCTAGCCAACATGGTGAAACCCCGTCTCTACTAAAAAACAAAAAATTAGTCAGGCGTGGTGGTGTGCACCTGTAGTTTCAGCTATTCAGGAAGTTGAGGCAGGGGAATCACTTGAACCCAGGAGGCGGAGGTTGCAGTGAGCTGAGATCACGCCACTGCACTCCAGCCTGGGCGACTGAGTGAAACTCTGTCTCAGACAAAAAAAAAAAAAAAAAAAAAAAAAAGAAAATAAATAAATAAATAAATAAAATTGCTATTGGTTTAAACAACTGGGAAGGATAGTAGAAGTCTCCTCAGAGTCTGCATTCTTGTGTTTGAAGAGTGAGTTTGAATACTATCTTTGCTTTAAGTAACTGGTGTTTGAAACTGCATTGTGGGTATAGGCACTGCAGGAAACACGACACCTAATTCTAATTGGTGGACCCTCACTCAGAGACAAGACTGTGACTCCAAAGTATCCCTACCCACAGCCATTCTCCCATCACACAGCAATGACTTGTCTGTACATTTTTTCCATATGCTATGGCCAGCTTTGTGGCTGGCTGAGCAATTACTACAGGTAAGCACTGGAAACAAGCAACAAGAGGTCTGAGTTCCAGGCTAGGCCCACTTGTTGTTAGACCTGGACCTCTACTGTTGCAAAATAAGATTATTAATATTTCTACAGAAGAACCCACAGATTCTTGGAGTTCTGACGGTCCAGGATTCTCTGGTTGCCAATTATTTCATAGCTGTTGAGCCGCTGAAGACGCTAGACACAATCACCAACCCCATCTGAACCGAGAATCTTCCAAATGATCTAATGACTCTGACCTACCATATTTGCTGTATCCATACTCCCCAATTTGGGGTACCGTGAATTTTTCTTGGAGACAGGCCGATTTTGGAAATATTATTGTTTTAATAGTTTTTGAAACATCAAGCTTTTGGCTTGCCTGTGGCTTCCACATCTATGCCTCATCAAAGCATGGAATAAGGCTAAACATCTTGTAAAGTCCTTTTTGCCTTTGTGCTTGATCTTTTCCATTTCAATTAACTTTCTATTGAAGTGTCACTGAATGAAAGACATCACAGAAATGGCAGAACCTGTTGTAAATGCAACCTTTTAGCTTCTGAGAGATTCTAATTCCATTCCACTTATGCAATTTTTGAGTGACAGTGACCCAGTAACTCAGGGGTAAGTCTCCTCAGGATGAATCATTTTAAGAACTTGTTCATGGGAGCGGCTGCAGTTCTGAGCTAATAGAACTCAACATGCAGTCCAGTGACCTTCTGTAAATGTAGAATTATGTGACAGGTAATGAAGAAGCTGGAGGGGCCACAGATAAAGACCTGGACTGGGAACAGGAGATACGATCAAGTCAAATAAACTTCTGCAACTTATAAAACTTGAGTAGACAGAAGCTCCTTCACTTGTGCACTTGCAATGTAGAAACTTCACAGAGAAGGGCAAAGCCAGGCACTAGGGCAAATGTGTGTCAACTTTTTCCCCCGCTAACAGATGGTAGTCACTTATATAGCATCACTGAAGATTTAAGGACAAACATACTTAAGAATGTATCTGTCTAACAACCTTTCTGAACATTTTATTATTTATTTATTTACTTACTTATTTATTTATTTAGACGGTGTCTCACTCTGTCACCCAGGCTAGACGGAGTGCAGTGGCGTGATCTTGGCTCACTGAAACCTCTGTCTCCCAAGTTCAAGCGATTCTTGTGCCTCAGCCTCCCAAGTAGCTGGGATTACAGGTGCCTGCCACCACACCTAGCTCATTTATTTATTTTTCTTGTATTTTTATTAGAGACGGGGTTTCACCATGTTGGCCAGACTGGTCTCGATCTCCTGACCTCAAGTGATTCGCCTGCCCACCTTGGCCTCCCAAAGTGCTGGGATTACAGGCGTGAGCTGCCGTGCCTGGCCTAATTTTTATTTCTTAATTCAATAAACATTTAATAAACATCTACAAAGCATAAAGGTAGTCTGTATTAAATAAGAAAGAATAAGATATAATTGCTGAGTTCAAACATGCTACAAATAAGTACCAGAGACATGTATATGCCTAAGAGACATAAGACAAAAAATGGAATATAAGTGTACAAAAAAGTGTACAAAAATGGAATGTAAGTAAAATCCCATGAAAATATTGCAAAAGAGTAATTTTTTTTGGCACCTGAGGGAGCCAGAGCCTCTTCACAAGGGAGGTAGCATTTGTGTTAGGCCTTAAAGGATACGAAAGAGTTTATTGGGCAGAGTGGGAGGTGAACGGCCTTCCAGGCTGAGGAAAGGCCCTGAGCACAGCAATTGTGGTAGAGAAGTGTAAGGTGAAGGAGAGGCTGTGTATGTATATAGAAAACAGCACAACCTTAGTTTCAAATCCCAGCTTACCCACTGGCCAAGAATATAATCTTGCAGCATCGTTTACCCTCTGAGCTTTGATTTGCTCCTGTCAAATGAAGCTAATAAAACCTACCTGGAGTTTATTACAAAGACTAGAGACCAGCCGGGCGCAGTGGCTCGTGCCTGTAATCCCAGCACTTCGGGAGGCCAAGGTGGGCAGATGATGAGGTCAGGAGATTGAGACCATCCTGGCTAACACAGTGAAACCCCATCTCCGTACTAAAAATACAAAAAAAGTTAGCCAGGCGTGGTGGCGGGTGCCTGTAGTCCCAGCTACTTGGGAGGGTGAGGCAGGAGAATGGTGTGAACCCAGGAGGAGGAGCTTGCAGTGAGCCAAGATCGCACCACTGCACTCCAGACCCTGGGCGACAGAGCAAGACTCTGTCCCCGCAAGAAAGACTAGAGACCATGTCTGTAAAACATTTAACTTGGTGCTGGATACTTCAGACTTGTTTAATAAATGAGACTCGTTTAATAAATTTTAAAAATGTATATTTTTACTGTTATTTTTTATTTTTAGTTTTTGAGACAGAGTTTCGTTCTTGTTGCCCAGGCTGGAGTGCAATGGCGCGATCCTGGCTCACCACAACCACCGTCTCCTGGTTCAAGCGATTCTCCTGCCTCAGTCTCCTGAGTAGCTGGGATTATAGGCATGCGCCACCATGCCTGGCTAATGTTTTTGTATTTTTAGTAGAGACGGGGTTTCTCCATGTTGGTCAGGCTGGTCTCGAACTCCCAATCTTGGGTGATCTGCCCGCCCTAGCCTCCCAAAGTGCTGGGATTATAGGCGTGAGCCAACGTGTCTGGCCCATTTTTACTTTTTTTATTAGGAACTAAATCGAGAAGGGAAGAGTTGGCTCAAGCTATGGATACATAAGTCTGGTCTTGACTTGAATGCAGAGGTAAGCAGGCATTATGTATGCTAAACACAAGAACATGGAAATAATCCTTGCCCTACTTATCCATTAGAGTCTTTCAGAATCACAACAGCAAAAATAATAAACAGAAATGTCCACTAGATACCAGGTACAGTATAGGGCGTTTAAAATACATTGCTTCACTTAAGTCTTCCAATAACCTTAGAAGATAGGTATTTTTTTTTTTTTTTATTTCTTCTAAATAAAGAAAAAAGTGTGCAGAACATGCAGGTCTGTTACATAGGTATACGTGTGCCATGGTGGTTTGCTGCATCTATTGATCCGTCTTCTAAGTTCCCTCCGCTTACCCCTCGGCCCCCACCCGGCCCTGGTGTGTGTTGTTCCCCTCTCTGTGTCCATGTGTTCTCAATGTGAAGATAGGTATTTTTACCTTCCATTTAATAGAACGAAAACTGAAGCTTGGAGACAGTGAAATTCCTTGTCATGCTGCTAATAAGTTGTAGAGCTGAGATTCAAACTGGGTTTTCTTCCCTCCAAATGCACAGGCCTCGGGCACTGTTTAGCATCTGCTCTCAATGTGAATCGAGGAGCATGATCCACGGTAAAAGTCTTTTACAGGGCAGTGAACAGTAAAGTCAAACAAAGCTCTCTCTCTCTCTGACATTGTAGGGTTTGATATGGCTCTGGGTTGTGAAATAATAGAATCCAACCTTCTGAGAGTTATCCCCTCTATAGAATCCTCCTTGCCACATTTATCTGATATTTACATTGCACCGCCAGCCCAGACAGCCCAATTCATAACCCCAGCAGCACCAAGAACAATGCAGGTAAGTTCCTGCTCTGTAAGCTGGTCCATAGTGGCTCCGAGCCTAGGCAATGGGCAGGTAAGTGGATGGGCACTGACAAGTGCTAGAGAATCTTATCCTACAAAGTGGCCAAGTCCCACGACCTTGCTCCACACACAGTGAGACGATGGCTGCCTCTGGACATTCCCCTGGGGTCTTCAAACACATGGCATGATGCTCAGGTGCTTACGTACCGTCAAGTTAACTGTAGCAGTCAAAGGATGAGAGGAAATGTTTAAAAAAGGCAAAATGGGCCGGGCGCGGTGGCTCAAGCCTGTAATCCCAGCACTTTGGGAGGCCGAGGCGGGTGGATCACGAGGTCAGGAGATCGAGACCATCCTGGCTAACACGGTGAAACCCCGTCTCTACTAAAAAATACAAAAAACTAGCAGGGCGAGGTGGCGGGCGCCTGTAGTCCCAGCTACTCGGGAGGCTGAGGCAGGAGAATGGCGTAAACCCAGGAGGCGGAGCTTGCAGTGAGCTGAGATCCGGCCACTGCACTCCAGCCTGGGCGACAGAGCGAGACTCCGTCTCAAAAAAAAAATAAAAAAAAAAAATAAATAAAAAAATAAAAAAGGCAAAATGCAATTTCCTCCTCTATAAAGTCTTCCTCAGTTGTATAGGCCAAATTTAGCTCTCCTGTTGAGCTTCCACGGCTTCCGGACCATGTCTTCATCATCGTAATTATCTTTGACAGTGACAGGCATCAGCATCCTCTGCGGAGGTTTTAAAAAAACACATATAGGTAGCTGGTACCCATCTCAGAAGATTCTAATTGCTAATTTCCTAACTCTAGGTTGGGCCGGCAAATTCGTATTTCTAAAGAGCTGCCTGGGTAGTCTGGTGTCCGATACCATAGAGAAAAATAAATCATGGAAAACAAAACTCTGGCATAAAAATGCTACGTGAAAATAATGTATGTATATATGCACATAGGTGTGTTTATGTGTGTGTAACAGAAATAGATGAGGAGGCAAGAACATAAGGCAGATCCTCAGTCAATAATGGAAACTGATAAGATAGCACAAACCCTGAGAGCTAAGCAAGCTGAAGGCAGTGCCTGCCCTGGGAAGGCTGCCTATCACCAGTGGCATTAAGCATTGGTTTTAATGGGGCAAACACAGCAGAAGGAGATGAAGACCAGGATTACATAAAAACACCCCGGAGAACAAAAAGCAAAGACAGGATCCCCCAGAAGTCACACCTTTGATGGGTAAAGAAGTAAGGAGCCAGTTCTATAGGAAATTTGCCTGTCTTAGCCTCAGGTCTGGGTAAAAGACATTGATCTCCACTGAGAATTCTTAATTCAAAGCTCATTCTCAGGTAGTTTGGGGGCCAGAATCATAGCTACCTTGTTGGTCCGAAAGCCAACAATCTTGTAGCCTGGCAGAAGCAAATACAAATCCTATTTAGAGGACTGTATTTTAAAAACTGGCCTCAAAGATAAATTTCCAACAACGTGAACTTACAACGACAATAAACAAAAACTGCAGAAGTAACAGTGAATTCAACCCCAGAACACTGATAAAATCATCATGCACAGAACATAAGGAAAATCTGTTTAATATATTTCAAGAAATAATAGGAAGTAGGTGGTGGTTTTAAAATATGTCTCCAGGGACTGTTAGAACCCAGGAATTGGAGGTTACAGTGAGCTATGATTGTGTTACTGTGCTCCAGCCTGGGTCATAGAGTGAGACCTTGTCTCTAAAAAACAAACAAACAAACAAGTAAAATATGTCTCTAAATTCTTTCCCTTTCTTCTCTTTAAAATGCAGAGATTCCCTCCCATTGAATTATTTCAGTGACTCATTTCTAATAAATAGAATGGGACAGAAGTGATAATAAATAGAATGGGACAGAAATGACATGTGAATATAGGTATTAAAAACGTTATGACCCTTGGACACAGGGTGGGGAACATCACACACTGGGGCCTGTCATGGGGTAGGGGGAGGGGGGAGGGACAGCATTAGGAGAAATACCTAATGTAAATGACGAGTTAATGGGTGCAGCACACCAACATGGCACATGTATACATATGTAAGAAACCTGTACCCTAGAACTTAAAGTATAATTACAAAAAAGAAAAAAAAAAGAGAAATTAGAAAAAAAAATGTTATGACCCACGCCTGGTGCACACGCACACGCACACACACACACACACACTCTCTCTCTCTCTCATTGTTTACTCTCTTTGGAAGAAGCCAATCTCCATGTTGTAGGGACACTCAGGATGCCCTATGGAGAGGCCCACATAGAGGAAAAACGAAGCCCCTGGCCTACAGCAGGGACCAACTTGCCAGCTACTCGAGCAAGCCACCTTAGAAGTCAGTTATCCATCCCATGCTAATGTGTGACTGCAGCTGCAGGACAGTTCCCAAAGGACATTTGCTTAGCTGAGCTCCTCCTGGATTTCTGTCTACCAGAAAATCTGAGACATAATAAATCCACTTATTTTAAGCCAGTAAGTTTTATGGTAATTTATTACTCATGAATAGATAACTATACAGAGTATACAATTTTATGATAAAAGAACAAGAAAACTGTCAAAAATGACCAGGTGTATTTGAAAAGGAACCAAACAAACGTTGCAGAAGTAAAAATTGCCTGGCAACTGACTTACCAACAGAGACAAGGTAAGCCTTAAGGGAGTGGAATACCTTCAGTGTACTGAGAGAAAATAAGTGTCAACCGAGAATTGTAGATCAAGGAAAAACACCCTTCAGGATGGCAAAATAAAGATATTTTTCAGATAATAAAAAACAGATGTTACTAGTACCTGACACCCACATGAAGGGAAATTTTAAAAGATATACTTCAGGAGGAAGGAAAATAATCCCAGAAGGAAGGTCTGAAATGTGAAGAATAGTGAGAAAACAAAACAGCAACTTTATAGATAAACATTTTAAAATATATCAACTGAGACCAGGCGTGGTGGCTCAGGCCTGTAATCCCAGCACTTTGGGAGGCCAAGGTGGGTGGATCACGAGGTCAGGAGTTTGAGACCAGCCTGGCAAACATGCTGAAACCCTGTCTCTATTAAAAATACAAAAATTAGCCGGGTGTGGTGGCGCGTGCTCATAATCCTGGCTACTCGGGAGGCTGAGACAGGATAATCGCTTGAGCCCAAGAGGTGGAGGTTGCAGTGAGCCAAGATCACACCACTACACTCCAGCCTGGGTGGCGGAGCAAGACTCCGTCTCAAAAAAAAAAAAAAAAAAAAAAAAGGATATCTATCTATCTATCAACTGAAAAATCAACAAGGATATCTAATTAATGAAATTAGAACAAACAAACTTTTAAAATAACAAGCATGTAACCCAGGAGGAGGTGATGAAACTTTCTAACATTCTCACATTGTGTTGGAGAAGAGTGAAGATATTAATTTCAGACTTGAAGTTAAATATTCATGTTAAGATTCTTGGTATATAACTTTCAATCTAGTGGGGGTTAAAATTAGAATGAGAAATAAAAATCTACAGTCATTCTAAAGAAGGTTAGAAAGGAGAAATGAAGAAATCTAAAAAGTATGACAATTAGAAAGCACAATATCAAGTAGTAGAAATAACACCTGCCATCTTGGTGGCCGCAATCTAGTCAACAGACTCTTACTTTTTAGGTGAAAGATTTTCATTTGGAAATTTAAATAAATCCAACTATATATCATTTAAAAGAAAAACTCTGAAAATAAAAAGAGGGAAAAAGAAAATACAAATATAAAAAAAGCTGATGAATTTGTATTCAAAATAGACAAAAAACACATTACTAGATAGTCTTTACATCATAAAAAATTGAAGTCTACTGATAAATTATACAAGATGTATAAGACTTTAAGGGGAATATTGTAAAATGTTATTGGATGATATTAAAGAATAAATAAAATAATAACAAAGCAGGTTTATAGATAGGAAGATTCATTATCACAAGGACAACAATTCTCATCAAATTGATTTACAGACAGAAATAAAATTGCAATGAAAATCCCAATGTGTGTGTGTGTTTGTACATATGCGAGGAACTTGACAAACTTATCCCAAAATATATACAGTTAAGAACGGCCAAGATTGTGACAATTAATTGAGCTGGTACTATATATTTTTTGAGACGGAGTCTTACTCTGTCGCCCAGGCTGGAGTGCAGTGGCGCAACCTCGGCTCACCACAACCTCCACCTTCCAGGTTCAAGTGATTCTCCTGCCTCAGCCTCCCTAGTAGCTGGGATTACAGGTGCCTGCCACCACGCTCAGCTAATTTTTGTATTTTTAGTAGAGATGGGGTTTCACCATGTTGGCCAGGCTGATCTCAAACTCCTGACCTCAGGTGATCTGCCTGCCTTGGCCTCCCAAAGTGCTGGGATTACAGGCGTGAGCCACTGCACCCGTCCTATATATGTTTTTAATAGTTCAATTTTTAAGTCATAAAAAAGGAAGGAGAGCAGGTGAGAAAACTAGCACTACTAGCTATCAAGATTATTACAAAGGCATAATAATCTAAACACAATGTAGTTTTGACTTAGGAATACATAAACAACCAATGGAACTTATTCATTCATATATAGGAACTTGATTTGTGACAAATAAGTGTGGAA
Source organism: Papio anubis (assembly GCF_008728515.1). Classification (NCBI taxonomy): domain Eukaryota; kingdom Metazoa; phylum Chordata; class Mammalia; order Primates; family Cercopithecidae; genus Papio; species Papio anubis. The sequence goes on along the minus strand of NC_044991.1, from coordinate 17,290,390 downwards.
AAGGTAATAAACTTGGGACAAATCATTACCATACAAAAAGTATTTAATCTCATCCGAATGAAGGAGTTACATGTGAAAGGCAAAGCTTTCAAAAACTTAGAATACAATAAGAAGAGCATTTTTATGACCCCAGGTTTTGGTTTATTTTCATAAGTCAATCCAAAAACATGTAAGACCGTAAAGAAAATGACTGATAAACTCAACTTCAGTGCAGAACTTCAGCACATCATAAGACATCATAAAAATTAGACATGCAATAAACTGAGGGCTGATATTTGCAGCAAATAAAATTGGCAAAGGCTTAGTTCGCAGAACAGATAAAGTGTGGCTACAAGTCAATATGGAAAAGATGAGCCACGAAAAAAATGGGCAAAAGATATAAACAGATATTTCTCAGAAATTCTACCAGCCAGTGAACATACTAAAAATGTACCACCTCATTAATGATGAAAAAATTCAAATTAATATCTCAGGTATCATTCTTCTAGATTGGAAAAGATCATAGTATGTAAAACGATAATGAGTAAGAACTGGTTAAGATGGGTGGCAATAAGAACTCTTCATCACTAGGGTAGGGGTATAAACTGGAATAACCAAACATTTTGGAAAACCACTGGCAGCCACTAATAAAGTTGACTGTGTGTATACACACACGCGCGCATACATACATGCACACGCACACCCACGCGCATGCACACATGCATACAAGCACACATGCACACACGCACACACACATGCACACATACACACACGCACACATACACACACGCACACACATGCACATACGCACACACACACATTCTCTAACCCACTCCTATGTGTACCCTCTCAGGAAAACCCTAGGAGATATATAAATAGTACCCATAGAAGTATTAGGAATAGCCAAAAATGGCAAACATCTAAATGTCCTATGACAAAAGAATAGATCAATCTAATGTGACTTATTCACATGCAGCAGTGAAATGAATGAACTCCATTTATATGGTGCAACATTGATGCATCTCACTAACATAATTTGAGCAAAAGAAGCAAGTCACAGAAGTATTAATATAGAATGCTTCCACTGTATAAAGTTAAAAGAGGCAAAAGAAATACACATTGCTTGTGACCGTGACTGTTAAAACCACAAAGTACGTGGAAGTGATAAATCCAAAATTTGGTGCAAAAGTTAGCTCTGGGGCAAAGACAATATGGAGCTCCAAGTCTTTGGGTGAGGATGTGTCTTAAGCTAGATGGTGCGTGCATGGATGTTAGGTTTATTATTCTTTAAACAGAATGTAAACATTATATACGTTCCCCCCCAAGTAGAACATATGCCATAGATTTCACATATACCAACAAATACAAAACAATAATGATTGCAACAAAACAAACATGAGGGTTGTGGATGAGGGAACAATAGGCTTTGCAGGGCATTCTTCAGAAAACCTCCAGGTGGGTGCCAGTACCATAAGGCATTCTTTAAGTGTCTATTCACACATCCATCTTCCTGTTCTGACTGTGAACCCAGTGAGGGAAGGAACTGCATTCTACACTTGTTTGCTTCTCCAGCCCTGGCACAGACAAACTGCACTGCTGAGGTGCCACGAACTTTCCTTAAAAGGCTGAGTGACAGTGACTCCATCCTCCTAGTGTGACTCACAACAGAAATCTGCCGGTCTGCCCAAATTCCTTCTCTCCCTCACCAATGGCATCCTTGTCATGGTAACTCCAAAATATATCTTGGATCTTGCCACCTCCACCTGCAAATGCTGCTGTACCAACTTCCTTACCTGGTCCTAAGTGGTCACCTTGTTTCCACGACATCTTCTCCCATCCAGTTCCCTATTTGAAAATTCTAGACATAAAAACCCAAACTTACTGTGGTGGTCTATACGTCCCTATCCAATATTCCCCTGCTCGTTTCCATCCTCACTTTCTAATACCACCTGTCACTCCCTATACCCCTGCCATGTTGGACTTTCCATCCTTTCAAGACCACCAGCTCCATCCTGTCTCAAGCCCACACACATGCTAAAATGCTCGCCCCAACTCTTGTCACGGTCAGTGCCTTTCTACATTTCCAGCTTGAATTTCTCCTCCTTGGAGAAGCCTTCCTTCATATCCCTCTCTCCAAAGTAGCTTTCCCTGCCCTTCCTTACTCTTGTTCTCTCTTTCTCTGTTGCCTTCTAATGCCCATCACTGTTTTTTTTCTTGCTTTTTCTCTTGCCTCTCTCTCTCTCTCTCTCATACTTGAACACCCAGGCTCTTGAGGGAAATCTATGACTTATTATTTCTAGGACCCAGCAGGAATATAGTAAGTGCTCAATAAATATTTGTTGAAGAAAAAAAAAGAGGAAGCCTGGATTAAGTTTGAAGATATTTCTTAGATGAGCTGTGAATGTTATCTGTCATCTCAGATATTTCTTTTTTGTTGTTGTTGTTTAATACCCTTACGTAAATCAAACACCCACTATCCCAAGGAAATAACACTTCCCTTATAGAAAGGGCAGCAGATAAAGAGCCCTGGCCTCATTTACCTCTCTCTCTCTCTCTCTCTAAACACACACACACACACACACACACACACACACACACCCCTTAAGAGTTTGTTCTCACCAGACATGGTGGCTCACGCCTGTAATCCCAGTACTTTGGGAGGCTGAGGCAGGTGGATCACCTGACATCAGGAGTCAAGACCAGCCTGACCAACATGGTGAAATTCAGTTTCTACTAAAAATAATAATAAAAAAAAATTGGCTGGGCGTGGTGGAGCACACCTGTAATCCCACCTATTTGGGAGGCTGAGGCAGGAGAGAATCGCTTGAACTCAGGAGGCGGAGGTTGCAGTGAGCCGAGATCATGCCATTGTACTCCAGCCTGGGCAACAAGAGCAAAACTCTTTCAAAAAAAGAATCTGTTCTCTCATGTTGATCCTAGTTTTCATTACTTACAAAGGAATGATATTGTTTCAACTGGGTCTCCCATTCTTCTAGAAGCAGGTGTTAATTCCAAGAGTGAGGACATTCTCTCTTCTCTTGGCCACCCTTGTTTGCTCTCTCTCCCATCCCAGAGCTGTATCTGAATTTGTATAAATTGTGACCCTCAGCTCGGTGTGCTCAGTGTTGAGATATTTCTCAAAAGGAAAGAACAATTCAAAAGAAATGGTGTTGGCTGATAAGCCACCCAGTGATTATCGGCAGAAGTCCTCCAATCTTGAGCTGTTTTCCTAATTAACTAGTCCCTCTTTCCTTAAACGACTGCATCTTCCAATGTTTTATGATAGCTAATTCATTAAGAGGCAGAATCCAAAGAGAAGGCCTTTAGACTTTCCTCAAAAGGACTCAGTTTAAAAGCAAATAGGTGAAGGATTAACAGAAGGTTCAAGTTTCATTAAGTAGATGTGTTGATGTTACCGGAAAGTAAAGTGCAGAGGGCTGAGTCTTCCATCCTTTGGAACACAGCATCACCCGTAATGAATTCTGTACAGCATTGCTTTCAACCCTGCGATATTTCATTCATTGATTTTATTGTCAAATGAAAAGGCACTGGTTCCAAGTGGCATTTAGTGAGACAGATGGGGAGTGACCCAGACTTCATTACTTGGCGGTTGCTCTCTAATTTTAATGCTACAGGGGTGGAAAGCAACAGAGGCGCCGGCTGCTCTGGCTCTAACATCTGGAATTGCTTTGGTTTTTGTCCAAGTTACCAAAACTTGGCTCTTCAGCTCCATCTGTCTTTGGAAATTGGCAGAGCTCAGTCTACCTTAGATGCCAGTGGGGTGCCTGACCGAGCTCTTCTCCTGTCATTCTGAGGCTTTGAGGGGCTCATTTGAGGTTGTGACCTCAATGTTCAGGCAAATCTTGCTAGCTGTGGCAGAAGACGAGCAATCTGAAAGGAATGTAGATCTTGAAGGTAACATCTGGAAGCAATCCGCCATGTTTCCTAAGATGGGGTAACGCTAGTGAACAGCGTTGATGAGCGCATGGAACACCAACAGCCTGGTCTCTGTTCTGATCTTGTGACTCTTTGATCAGAGCATTCATTCCTTTGTTGAGGACTCTCCAAACCAATGTCTCTGCACAATTTACCCCTCTCAAGTCTCAGCTGAGTTCTGGCCCAATATCACCAATTCTACACCAGACATCTCAACTAGGCTGTCACTCAAAGTTAACATATCAAAAACCCATTGATCTGGGTGCAGTGGTGCATGCCTCTAGTTCCAGTCCCTTGGAAGACTGAGGCAGGAGGATCACCTGAGTTCAGGAATTCAAGGCCAGCCTGGGCAACACAGCAAGATCCCATTTCTTTTTAAAAACACAAATAAACAAACCCCAGCATCTAATGTTTTTGATTACAGTCACCATCTTTAGGCAGCACATTCTGGAGCCTCAAATCCCATTACTTATCAACTGCTGATCAATAATTCCTTTGGCAAAAAGGAGGACACAAAATCAAAACATTTATTGAATATTGCCTAGGAACACAAGATCTGCATACATCTGTTTTATTCTTCCCAGTGGCTCTCTGAGATACGTATATTAATCCCCATTCGTATGGATCAGGAAACTAAAGTTGACCGCTTAAGCTACTTGTCCAAGGGCACATAGCTAGAATATAGTAGAGCCAGGATTCAAATCCAGGTGTGTCTGACTTCAAAGCCCTGTTCTTTCCATCACACAAAGCTGCCTCCCAAAAAGTCTCATAGAATCTTCATCCTATCTTCCCCAGCAGACTCCCTGTGGGCCCAAATCTTCATTAGCCCTGCATGGGCACATGCTCTCCCTCACCTCCCTGGAAGGGCCCCTTATTCCTCTCATCCATAAGCCCTCCTCACCTTGTAAGTTCCACTTCCTCCACACTGACCTTGACCTCTTCGTGGGGAGCACTGGTTTCTCTGAATGCAGGACCCCATTCTGGTCTGGCCCACACCATCTAACATTTCATTTAGATTCAGTTCAAATGCCTCCTCTGAGGAAAACGCAGTGTAGTCTCATAGAAACACCATGCATGAATCTGAGAGAGCTATTTTACAACGTGGGACCTTGACCAACCCGAGTTTCCCTGAGTGTCAGGTTGGACTTTTGTAAAATAGGATATTAAGTTGGTTGTTGTGAGGACCATGTATGGTAATGTTTGTAAAATGACTTATAAATGTGGTAGGACTGATGAGACTTAATAGTCTTTCTTCTTCTTCTTCTTTTTTGAGACAGAGTTTTGCTCTGACTCCCAGGCTGGAGTGCAGTGGCGTGATCTCTGCTCATGGCAACCTCTGCCACCTGGGTTCAAGTGATTCTCATGCCTCAGCCTTCCAAGTAGCCAGGGTTACAGGCACACGCTACCACGCCTAGTTCATATTTGTATTTTTAGTAGAGACATATTTTTAGCAGAGATTTTTAGCACCACAGTGGCCAAGCTGGTCTCGAACCCCTGACCTCAGTTGATCTACCCACCTTGGCCTCCCAAAATGCTGGGATTACAGGCATGAGCCACCACGCTCAACCCAGTCTTTCTTCTAACAACAAGATACTGATTCTGGAAAGCCCCGAACAACCCCATAAAGTATAAAAACAATAATAATAATAATACCTCTTATTATAACTGTTGCTTTTATATGCAAAGCATTTGCTCAATTTTCCAATGTGGTTCTTTAATAATTTATTATGGTCTCTTCTCTCTCATCATGAATTTTTTGTATTTTATTCATTGCTTGTTTCCAACTCCTGTGCCCCACCCAAAAGAATGCTCATATGGACCACGATGAATAACCGGTTGGGATCAAACACAAGGCTGCCCAGGAAACTCTTCCACTCAGAGTGGTGTAGGCCTCCTTCCCAGGTGCCAAAGTACAAAAAGAGGCTGAAAGCACTGGGCTGATCTTATGATCAATAAAAGATAAGTAGGAGTGGCTCACCCCTGTAATCCCAGCACTTTGGGAGGCCAAGGCGGGCGGATCATGAGGTCAGGAGTTCGAGACCAGCCTGGCCAAGAGACAGGCCTGGCTGGCCAATATGGTGAAATCCCGTCTCTACTAAAAATACACAAATGAGCTTGGCGTGGTGGCGGGCGCCTGTAATCCAAGCTACTCGGGAGACTGAGGCAGAAGAATTGTTTGAACCCGGGAGGTTGAGGTTGCAGTGAGCCGAGATCACACCATTGCACTCCAGCCTGGGTGACAGAGTGAGACTCTGACTCAAAAAAAAAAAAAAAAAAAAAAAAAAGATAAGGAGTAGAGCCTCAGTGGAGAGCCAGGGGAGACAATGGGAGGACCATCCAATCAATTCAGTTACAGGTGGAGCTGAGCAGGCAATCCTGATTTAGTGCCATTTATCTTTGAGCTGATTCATTCAGTTGGTTTCACATTGTCAAGCATACTTTAAGTTCTTTGGAGGCAAAGATGGTAGTTACCTGCAGACTTTCCCAAGCACTTTGCAGGACGTTACTAAACACAGAGAAAATGTCAACAGTTTGTACTGATGAAGGAGAAGGAGAGGGGCATGCACAGGGAGAGGAGATAAAGAAAAAGGGATGACAGAGAAAGGATCTCACGGTTGCTTACCTCTTTTTCAGTATTTCTTTTCAAATATCTAGTATAGTGGTTTCCAATGAGAGCAGGACTGATTCCTAGCGGGGTATTTTGGAAATCTCTGCAGGTGGTTTTTGTTGTTGCTATAATTAGAGGATGCCATTAGCTAAATTTAGAAGGTGAGGTCAAGGGATGATCAATATTCTGCACTGTACGGGGAAATTCCACACCACACACAATAGTCCCTTGCCTCTCATGACTTTCAAATGTCTCAGCAGATTGTCATTTTCGTGAAAAAGACGTCAATAAGCAGCTATGTATAAAATCTAAACCACATTTTACATTTAAACTCTGAGTGTTTCTGCACATTTTAATATATGCTGACTTTTCCAGCAAAGCCTCTACCATGTAAATTGAGGGAAGATCGTACTCTGCTTTGTTTGGAATTTTACCAAGAGCTGCTCGTCATTTTGTAAAGTAATGATACCAGTAGCAGTGCTGCTGGCAGCATCTGAGTCATCAAACGACGCACCTGTATCTTTCTGCATTTGTAGCTGTCACGTGTATAGGAATTCTGTTGATGCCTGCACAAGACCATTTCATCTTGTCTTCCAGAGCATTGGGTGGTCAAGTATCTTGGCTTGCCTGGGATTGAGGGGTTTCCTGAATGTAGAACTTTTAATGCTAAAATTGGGAGAGTTTCAGGCAAATGAGGATGAGCGAGCCACTCTACTGAGTATTAACATATTGAGATGCATTATACTTTCAAAATGATACAACCTATATTTTTTCATATCTCTCTTTTTTTTTTTTCTTTGAGATAGAGTTTCGCTGTTATTGCCCAGGCTGGAGTGCAATGGCACAATCTCGGCTCACTGCAACTTCCACCTCCCAGGTTCAAGCCATTCTCCTACCTCAGCCTCCCAAGTAGCTGGGTTTACAGGCACCCACCACCATGCCCGGCTAATTTTTTGTATTTTTATTTTTTGTTTTTTTGAGATGGAGTCTCATTCTATTGCTCAGACTGGAGTGCAGTGGCACTATCTCAGCTCACTGCAACCTCCGCCTCCCAGGTTCAAGGGGTTCTCCTGCCTCAGCCTCCTGAGCAGCTGGGATTACAGGCACACGCCACCACCATGCCCAGCTAATTTTTGTATTTTTGTAGAGACAAGGTTTCACCCTATTGTTCGGGCTGGTCTCAAACTTCTGACTTCGTGATCCACCCACCTTGGCCTCCCAAAATGCTGGGATTACAGGCGTGAGCCACCATGCCCAACCAATTTTTTGTATTTTTAGTAGAGATGGGGTTTCACCATGTTGGCTAGGCTGGTCTTGAACTCTTGACCTCAGGTGATCCACCTGCCTTGGCCTCCCAAAGTGCTGGGATTACAGGCGTGAGCCACCGCGCCCAGTGCTTTTTTATACCTTCTACATACACAAGGTGCTGGGCATATGAAAAGTGATGGAAAAAAATATTTATTAAATGAATGGGAGAAGAGGGAGAGAAAAAACAGGCCATTTTCTCAGAGTTGCTAAAATTAATCCTGTTCTATGACTATGTGCCTTTCTAGGAGTGTGCAGCTGATACCAAGGCACACCTTCTCACCATCCCACAGTTTGAAGACATCTCATATTCTTATATTGCAGAAAAAGTATTCTCCAAAACATCTCTGGAAGGGAAAAGAGGTTGGCCTGCCTTCTGAAAAGGAATCATGGTATCACAGAATCACATATTTCACGGGAACTTCAAGGTTACTAAATCTCGATAATCTTTTTCACTCAAAGGGCCTCAAACATATATTGTTGGTCAATGTATCGAGTCTTTTATTTTTATTTATTTATTTATTTTTTGAGATGGAGTTTCACTCTTGTTGCCTGGGCTGAAGTGCAATGGTGCAATCTCGGCTCACTGCAACCTCCGCCTCCCGGGTTCAAGCAATTCTCCTGCCTCAGCCTCCCAAGTAGCTGGGATTATAAGCATGTGCCACCGTATCCGACTAATTTTGTATTCTTAGTAGAAACGGGGTTTCACCATTTTGGTTACGCTGGTCTCGAACTCCTGACCTCAGGTGATCCACCCGCCTCGGCCTCCCAAAGTGCTGGGATTACAGGCGTGAGCCACTGTGCCCGGCCTAGTCTGTCTTTTAAAAGGCTATACAACTAGACATATATGTGCTTGGTGACAATGGTAGAGACATGGCACTTACTCCCTTACACCCGGCACACTTTGCATATTGACACTGCCTGCCTTCCACCTGCATATATGTGAGTCTGGGACCTCACTGTTATCAGGACACAAATCATCTCTGGAGTCTTGATAAGTCATCCGGAGCCTCACCTTGAACATCTGCTTTGAGATAATAAGGAATAACTGGGAAACAGTTCTCTTTTTGATTCGTTTGCGGTCACAAGAGGAAACCGACCACAGCTTACAGGAAAATAAGGAGCATGGAGAAAGAGTGGGGTGCTGTGGGTTAGCCGATGTCCCTAGAGAAAACGCAGCTGTCAGCAAGATGGCAACGCTCCTGCATCCGAAACATAGCTGCTCATCTGTAATCTTGAGGCAAGTTTGTTCAGGGGATAACTGGCTGAAAAGAAGAGAGCAGAAGTGAGAGGCCAGGAACTTGTTTCTGACACTAATATCAGAATAATATTACGGAGATGGAATGCCCTCTTTTGTCAAACTGCACCTCTTTTTACTCCACCATCTACAGGAGGTGCACCAGGGACGGGGAGCCAGGCTGAATTTGGGGGCAGGAAATGGCACAGTCTCCTCACTGGAACAGAGTTTTTGTGTCTAATATGATGAGTTTAGAAGTTTTTTCAGGAATCTTGCCTAATCCTATATAGAAGATGAATACTGGGGCGGGACTACCAGGGTTTGAATCTCTGTTTCTTCCTATTTGCATCACTTTACCAGTCAAGGGCAAGTTGCGTATCTCTTAATCGGACTCCTTACTTGTTAAACAAGGATGATAATAATAGGATTTATGTGATAGAGATGGTTATGAAGACAAACTGAGGGAGATCAAGGTAGAGAAAATATGTGGTCCAGTTCCTAGTACTTACATGATAATCAGCATTAGTAAGTCATTATATTGATTGATTGATTGATTGATTGAGATGGAGTTTCGCTCTTGTTGCCCTGGATGGAGTGCAATGGCGTGATTCAGGCTCACTGCAACCTCTGCCTCCTGGGTTCAAGGGATTCTCTTGCCTTAGCCTCTCAAGTAGCTGGGATTAGAGGCATGCACCACCATGCCTGGCTAACTGTTTTGTATTTTTAGTAGAGATGGGGTTTCTCCATGTTTCTCAGGGTGGTCTCGAACTCCCGACCTCAGGTTATCTGCCCACCTCAGCCTCCCAAAGTGTTGGGATTACAGGCGTGAGTCACCGTGCCTGGCCTAAGTCATTTTTTTCACAGCTTTACTGAGATATAATTAGCACACTGTACAATCAGCCATTCTTTTCAACCATGTCTGCTGCCCACACACCATCCAGAGCCCCTGATTTGGATAGGTGTTATTAGAGAATATTGTCTGTGAAAGGAAAATAAATCGTGGGACCCCAAAATCAGTAAGCCAAAGAAAAAAGTCAAGCTGGGAATTGCCTCAGGAAAACCTGCTTCCCATTTTACTCCTAAAGAAGATAGCTACAAAGATTTTTTAAAAAGCTACATATCTCCCTCACAATTTGCCCACAAGGAAATTCCCTGTGAAACTCAGTATCTTTATTCTAAAACAATTCTGTTGAACTTCACCTGGCAATGCAAATGGATAGATGATTAGCTGACCTTCACAGGTGTGGGACAGAGAGTCCTCCTCCCTCTGCTCACCTGAGACAAACACATACCTGATTGCTTCCTCTGCCCCATTTATGTAAAAATGCAGATTCACTGAGCCAGACTAAGGCATAAGTGACTAATTATCCACCCCTCTTCTCACTGTAAATGGTGGATTCAGTGAAGGGATGATCAAAGACTCAAAAGAATGCAACCCTTTGTCTCTTATCTACCTATGACCTGGAAGCTCCCCCCACTACTTCCACTTGTCCCTCCTTTCTGGACCAAACCAAGGCACATCTTACACATACTGACTGATGTGTCACATCTCTGTAAAGTGTATACAAGCAAGCTGTCCCCTCACCACTGTGGGGCACACTTTGTCAGGACATCCTGAGGCTGTGTCATAGGCACGTCCTTAACCTTGGCAAAACAAACTTTCTAAATTGATTGAGACTGCTCTCAGACACTTTGGGTTCATATGTCGTTTAAATGAAGTAGCATTTCCTTTTTGGTTCTCTTCCCTATCCTGCCCCCCAGCCCCCCAGCCCAAAGAATACTAGGGTATTAATTACACCCAAAAAATGCTCTCTAAAGGTATATACTCATGAACAGATTGTAAGCCAGGAGGGCAGAAGCAGAGAAACTCAAATGGCGACGTCCGAGTGTGGATAACTAACATTAGCAGAACGTGCACGCAGGACCCTCTTCATGCACGCAACAGGCAGCTTGGGTGACATGACTCAGATGTGAGTCATGAGGTGCTGCCCTGCGATTCTTCGGCTCAGTGACACTCGCTGGAATCGAAGGACAGTGGGGAGCCTTCTGAGCCTGTCACAGTGCTCTTTTCTTAGGTCACAGAAATAACTTTCCTGGGAAAAGTTTCCAAAGAGATAAAAAAGAAACAGCTCAGAGCTGCGTGGCAGCTCATGGTTAAGTTTTCAAAGTGCCGCTGGTGACAAGAAATTCTGGGAGGAATGTTCTCAGAAAAAGCCCCACCTGGAGCGTGAGAGACCCTGGCACTTCGTATGTATAGATTTCTTCCTTCTTAGATGAATCAGGAGATCAATGGACTATAATTACGGGGCTGCAGCAAAAGCAAGGCAAGGCCGATGGGTCCCTTCCAAGAAAGAGTTTGCTGTCAGTTCCAAGGAATGGGGAATTTTGCAATCTCTAAAGAGCTCTTTGTTAAAAGTTTCTACTTGATAATTATGTCGTCTGAAGATTCTTTGTCAAAGTCCCTCTTTGTTTAGCAACTATGCTTGCTTGTTCTTTTGGGTTCAACAAAAGATCAGGGAAAGATTTGTCAATCTGTATTGCAAATAAGGTAAATGAAAACTGCCTGTCCTCATGGGACCTTAATTTCATGTCCAAGAAAAGTAGTAAAAGCGTTCAGAATACCCCCAAAGCTTGCCTGTGGTTAGACACAACTCCCCCCAGCCATGCACACACCCACCCCTACGTTCCCCACAAAATGCCAGTGAGCTCCTCCAGGTCTTAGGGCTCGGCTGAGTAATTCCACCTTCAAGCAATGGGTTAGAACCAGTACGGTATGACCTAGGAAAGTACTAAGCATTGCAATTCATCGGTAACAAATGGAGAATTAAGGCCTTTGGTCACCATCAGTCTGTTGATGTCCTGCAAATTCCATTTCATTGCAGTAAAAATAGTCCAAGTGCTTGGATAAAGGATCCTTGATTGTCGCTGATCTAAAATACCCCCTGCCGAAACCAAACCTCTTTCTACATTTCTCAAACAGGCAGCATCTCCATTCGCATCTGAGTCACAGGTCTAACTCTTTCCTTTCCTGGTAGCCCTTCTCTAACTCAATGGCTCTTTCCTCTACCTCTTCAGGGTTAAAGGTGAGCCCTATTTCACTCACCCATCCTTAGGCTGATTAAGCTCTAATTATGTCAAGTTCAATGGGCACTGGAAGAGGGAGGAGGAAAGGGCCCCATCTCTGCTCGCAGTCCAGAGGCAGCAATAACATGGACCACAGGGACCATTCTCAGAGGAGAAGCTCATGAAATGCTTGGGAAATAAGCAATACTTTCCAAATGGGCTTCCACTGGACACCAGTGCCCTGAGCCATTGTGTGCCTGCCATAGTTTCTTCTTTGAGCTTCAAAACACATGGAAGTACACTGAAGGCTAAAGGAGCTCCAGGCTTAAACCAGTTTCACCCAGAATCTCCCCAGTGTATTTAGCCATGGAGGCTCTTCTGCTTAGAACACCTGTTAACATCTTGTGTTCTGCAAAATAGTCTCGGAAACAGCACTGCATTGCGAAGTAGGATGAAATAATGGCCATGAGAGAACTTCAAATGAAGAGCCAAAGGGCGAAACTTCCTCCATGCTGCTTTCCTAATTGCAGAAAGATGAAGAGGTCAAACAGATTTGTTTGGGAACTCAGTTTTGCCGTTTGCTACCTGTGACCTTGGCCAAGTGAATTAACCCCTCTGAACCACAATTTCTTCATCTGTAAAAACATAATGAACTGTCACAGGATTTCTGTGTGAATTAAACGAGATAGCACATGAAAGCATCTGGCACAATGCCTAGGAGGAATCTAGTAGGTGCTCGATAAGCGTTTCTTTCTTTCTTCTCTTAGTTCCACTGTGTTCCCGTAGCAGGGACAGTCCAAGTCCCTGATGTGGCACTTAAAGATGTGAGGGAGCATTGCTAACTATCTTCTCTTCTACAGATTTCCTAGAACATGGATGTTGGGTACTGGGGGACTTAGACCTTCCATTTAGCCCCTGGAATGGAGCAGGTGGCTCAACATGTAGTTGATACCAAGGATTTTTACTGTACAACAGCTTTTCCCCCAACGAACCTCACCATTCATATGAGTGTTCCTGGCAGCACGTGGCATCCTTTTTTGTTTAAGCCTGAATTCCTGAGGCCAACTTTCCTCCTGCTAGCAGGCGCCAGTTTCCTCTATGGCCAAGAGAAAGGTGTTCTCTAACTGGGGGAAGGAGACTCCCATGCACCCCTTGGTGCTGCCCTGGGGTTATACCTGATGTTGCATTTACTAGACAGCCCTAACATTGTCCCCTTCCCCCGATGAGACCCTATGCTCTTTCAGAACGGGAACACGGTCTTGTTTATTGGTATCCTCCAACGCCTAGCACAGCAACCTGGTACCTGATAAGCATTCGGCAAGTGATGGCGGATAAAATGAATGGATGACTGGATGGACTGTTGGATGAACAAATGGAAGGAAGAGGGAAAGGGAAGGGAGAAAGTAAGGAAGGATCTGGTCTCCATTCCATGGGAAGATAAACTCCGTAAAAACAGGGACTTTGTCAGTTACTTCTGTAGTCAACAGGACTAGAACAGTGCCTGGCATAGAACAGAAACTAAATCAATGTTTCTTTCTTTCTTTTTTTTTTTGAGACAGAGTCTCGCTCTGTTGCCCAGGCTGGAGTGCAGAGGCTGGATCTCAGCTCACTGGGAGCTCCACCTCCCGGATTCACGCCATTCTCCTGCCGCAGCCTCCCGAGTAGCTGGGACCTCAGGCACCCACCACCACACACCACACCCGGCTAGTTTTTTGTATTTTTTTAGTAGAGACGGGTTTCACCGTGTTAGCCAGGATGGTCTATGTTTCTTAAATGAAAGGATGAATGACTGAATAAGCCAAGCTGCTATTTGGAAAATGAGTGGTAAATAATTGCTACTCACTGACAAATCAAATTGCTCTGAGATTACCTCCTGATCTGTTTGTTCCCCATAATTACTAGAATAGTTTAATATTCATGTAAATCAAAATGAGGAGCAAGGGATATTAAAAAATAATGTCTTTCTTATTTTATTTTATTATTTTTTTGAGACGGAGTCTCGCTCTGTTGCACCGCTGCAGTGCAGTGGTGCGGTCTCCGCTCACTGCAACCTCTGCGTCCCGGGTTCAAGCAATTCTTGTGCCTCAGCCTCTCAAGTAGCTGGGATTACAGGTGTGCACTGCCACACCCAGCTAATTTTTGTATTTTTGGTAGAGATGGGGTTTCACCATGTTGGCCAGGCTGGTCTCCAACTCCTGACTTCAGGTGATCTGCCTGCCTCCACCTCCCAAAGTGCTGGGATTATAGGCGTGAGCCATCGCACCTGGCAAGAACGCCTCTTGTTGGTCAAGCAATATACAAAGTTCAGTGATTACTTCAAGATGCTGACCCTGCCGCCCAGGAACTACAGAAACCAGTGGTGCCTAAACTGAACACAGGAGAGTGAATGACAACCGAAGCACAAGGAACAGGTACCCTGGACGGCTTCACACAGACCTTGGAGCAGGGCTGCGCCATCCCAGCTAGAGTGTGTTCTGCTAGAAATGCAGAGAGTGACAGCATCAATTAATCCCTTCATGATTCTAATGTCAGAAATGTAAGCCTTTTATGATGCAGTAAAACAATTTTTATGGGTTTTCCCATCCGTCTCATGTCTTGATGTATTTTTTAATCAAAAAGGATAAGAACGAGAAGTCAAGCGGGTATAAATCTCCTGCTCATTTCTCTGGTTCTCTGCCCAGGGAGGGGAGGTGAGCCCCGTAGAGGTTCCTGTCCTCCCAGGGAGTATTTTCCAGAAAACAGCCTTCTTCCGGTAGGCGAGAACCAGGTCCTGCTTTAAGTAATGTATACATTCTCCAAGGGCCGCATGATTACATGAAATCTCAGTAAATCAAATTTCATGTTTCCAATAACGTTGGATGCATTTTATCTTTATTTCTGATGACAAAACCAAAAAAAATCCTTTCATGAAATGTGCACACTTGAAAAAACACAAAAAGAACAAAAGTTACTTGCAATCGTACCACTTAGAGATAATTTTATAATGCAATCTTAGACTTTCATTATGTGTTTAGATATACAGATATGTATTTTGACAAAAACAGGGTAATGGTAGAATTACTATATAACCTACTTACTCTTAACAGCTGTTCTATAAATATGTTATTAACATTTCCCCATGTCGACACTCCACATTTTATGTATGATTTCCATGTCATTCAATTGTATGGATACATCAAAATTTAACAACTTAAATTTAAATGTATCTGTTTTTGGAAGTTGCGTATGTTTTCAAAATTTCCTCACTATCATTAATACTAAAAGCTCCCTATTTTTATCTCTTAAAATTTCCTGGAAATGAAATGGCTGTGTCAAATATATACATATTTTAAAACTTAGATACATACTTTCAAATTGCCCTGCAAAAAAAAAAAAAAAAAAAAAAAAAAAGCTTTAGTGATTTTTACTTTTTCCAGCAAGGAGAAGTAATTATATTTTTTATACCTTTGTTATCATTGGTACTATAGATACACAAATACACACACAAACACACGTACACACACATTTTTTTTTTTTAAGCACTGCCAGTGTTTAATTACTGCTTTGGTTTTCAAGTTTTTGTTTACTTTGTGAAGTAGAGTTTTTTTCCATGTGTTAAATGACTTATTTGGGTTTACTTCTTCAGTGAGGAAACTTCATGTCTGTGGGCCACTCCTCTCTTTATTTTTTAAATGATTTGTAGGAACATTTTACACATTGAAATACCGATCCATGATTTTTAATCTATGGTGTAGATGTTTTCTAGAGTAGTTTGTTCCAAACAAAGATTTAATGGTGTTTTGTTACCTCTTCTTATGCACCCTACGAATTTTTCATTTGGCTTCTTACTTGTCAAACAGTACCTAGTAAAGTCATACTAGGGCAGATGAGAGAAACACCACCATTCACGGCAAGTATATCACTAATTTATCTGTTGGATGAGCAGAGATTTCATTCAAGGTAGATATTCTCTGGGTAAACCTCACCCGTCAGAGCAACTGCCAACATTCAAGGTGGATATTCCCTGGGTAAACATTGCCCATTAGAGCTACTGCCCAATTGAAACAGAGGCTGACAGACGATGTAAAAATTGGTCATCATGCACACGTATGTTCATTGCGGCACTATTCACAATAGCAAAGACTTGGAATCAACCCAAATGTCCATCAGTGACAGACTGGATTAAGAAAATGTGGCACATATACACCATGGAATACTATGCAGCCATAAAAAAGGATGAGTTTGTGTCCTTTGTAGGGACATGGATGCAGCTGGAAACCATCATTCTTAGCAAACTATCACAAGAACAGAAAACCAAACACCGCATGTTCTCACTCATAGGTGGGAACTGAACAATGAGATCACTTGGACTCGGGAAGGGGGACAACACACACCGGGGCCTATCATGGAGAGGGGGTAGGGGGGAGCGATTGCATTGGGAGTTATACCTGATGTAAATGATGAGTTGTTGGGTGCTGACGAGTTGATGGGTGCAGCACAGCAACATGGCACAAGTATACATATGTAACAAACCTGCACGTTATGCACATGTACCCTAGAACTTAAAGTATAATAATAATAAAAAAAAAGAGATTGGTACCAGTTCTCTTAGCAAAAGTCAGGCAGTGGCCGCCTCATTTAGGACAGTAAAATTTTGAGTGACATACAGGTCACAGACAGAGTCAAGAATCTGCAGTGAGGAAACCTGCATTAGAGTTTCTTCTTTTCTACCTACCAGGCAGTTAGGTCAACTTCTTTGATTTTCAGCTTTCTTCCTGCCTATCAGATCTGATTACCATCATGATCATATCTACTGTACTCCACAAACTAGCTCTTAAATCTAACTGAAAGCGCTTCCTGAACTGCTAAATGTTATCAAAATGATTGCTACATTTTATGACCGATTTGAATCAGGAATTAGGTAGAATTACTTGGTTTGAGGTCAAAAGCAGGAGTCTTGGAAGCTGACTTGCAAGAAAGGCCATAACCTAGAAAAACCTCTTGGAGACTTTATCCCTCTTGCAACGGGTTGGTGATGGCTGTAATATTAGCAAATACAAGGTGTTGTTATTCATGCTTTTCTCCTCCTCTTTCCTTTTTCCTTTCTTCTGTTTTTCTATTTCTCACACATTTATCGGGCATTAACCTATGGTGTTCTATGCTGAGCCCTGTCCCAGCAACTGGGGTCTCAGGGATGAGCAAAATATAATAGGGATCCTCCAGGGACTCACAGTTTCTGGATTTGGAAAACCACTTCCTGCTTGTTAAAGGAGGGTCTCACTGCATGTTAAAAGAGCATCACACACTGGGGCCTGTTGGGGGGTTGGGGGCTAGGGGGATAGTATTAGGAGAAATGCCTAACATAGATGACGGGTTGATGGGCGCAGCAAACCACCATGGCACGCGTATACCGATGTAACAAACCTGCACGTTCTGCACATGTACCCCAGAACTTAAAGTAGAATAATAAAAAACCCAAACAATCCAGTTATACTCTTTCAGTTATTTTAAAATGTACAATGACATTATTATGGACCGTAGGCACCCTATTAAAAAAAAAAGACTCTTGTCCCTATTGGGGTGTTGGGAAGCAAAATGGAAAGTTGGCTCCATAGATCCTGGCAACGCCAAGAGTTTGAGCACTTGAGGCAGCTCCAGGATGGTGGGGGTACAAATGGCACCTTCTCCGCCTGATGCTGGGAAGTCAGGAAAGCAGAGATTTCATGCGGGATGGACAGGACTTGGAAGCAAACCAACCAATGCAGCTCCAGAAACCGTTGCCATGTATCTACATTAGGTTGTTGTTATGCGTCCTGTGTTCTGTTTACTATTATCGTTTTCTTCCACGTCCTTTCTACCTGTAAGATTTCAGTCTTTTCAAAAGTCTTGGCTGGTCCGCCTTCCATTTGGTTGACACTTGAGTGAGAGCACTAACGGTTACATGGCATCATCCGGAGGCTGGGCAGAGACGCCTCACCTGGGAAGGTCAAATTCAGACGAGCCCAATATGAGCTTTCATTCAGCTCTCTTAGAGAGGAAGGTATTTTTACTTCCAGAGCCACTCTGGAGATCCAAGATTTCATTTTATTAATGGAAATGCTTCCCCTCGCAACCACCAGTTCAGCAAAGCTTGGAAACACACTGATACTGGGGGCAGAGGTAGTGTCATGCGGAACTGGCTATTGAGTTCTCATGTCCAGAGGACGGAGAGGGTGATGGTGAACAGATGGGGACAGAAAGGACGAAGGTAAAAGAGTAAGGGCAGTGAAGAGGCAGGTTAAAGATGGTCAAACAGCAGCTCTAGGCATTTAAGGAAAGAGACAGGTGAGTGTGGGCAAGGAAGTAGTCAAGGGGAACGAAAGAGGAGGGGTCGGGGCTGAGATAATGGATGCTGGTAATGATCGCTGATGCTCTTAATTATAACCACAAGGCACTGAAGATTCCGCCTCGTTAAAGGACGATTAAATTATCTTCACTCTGTTAAACCGATAGAGGCAGGACAGTGGGCCATTCGCTTTCAGAATTTTCTTGAGCGTGTGGGGTGTAAACAGTGAAAAGCTGTGACCTGGGCCTCAGTGCTACAAATACATTTATCTACCTGGGTTGTACACGTGACACCTTCTAAAGCTGCACCTCGCCAAATACACAAAGAGCCTGGGATAACAGACACCTTGGGGAAGAGTTTGATGTTCCTGGGTTTAAAAAATTAGTCAGCTACAGTTCTAATGCTCCTCTCACTTCATCACACAATCTTTCCTGATAAAATCAATAAATATTTATGGGGCTAGGTGCTATCGGTGATTCAAAGAAAAATGAGCCAGGTCTCTAACCTTGAGGAGTTTCAGCGTAATGATTATATAAGAATCTTTCTTATTCTAAAACCAATGTCATCATGATTTAAATGCAGCAACAGGACTTACTCAATAAATCTTATTGTGAATCATACTTGGAAAGAGAATAATGTTTCTGGAAAACTAATGTTAAAGGATGATCAATTTCCTCTTTTCCTGTCTTCTTAGAGTTTCTGCATCTTATAGGCGAGAGCTATGTTAAAGGAGGGTTTGCAGGAAGGCTTTGAGGGGCTGTGACTGTTTCTGGAGATCAGAGCTTCAAAACTGGAGTTCTGGCCTCCATGAGAGAGGTGCTTCCACGACAGGAGAGCGGTGGGTTCTACTGCCTTGCTGACTTTAAGTTAATGAGTCAATTAACGGTTGCTTTTACTTTCTTTCCTCCAAATTGTTTTGCGACCGTCTGTCAATAAGTACAGCATCAGGACTAAAGCCATGCCCCCCGCCCCATCTGGTTATTTCTGTTCAGTCTCTCTTCCTCTTTACATCCTCTGACCTCTCTTACCCATTCTTCCTTATTGTCACTTTTGTGACACTATTGCCACAATTGTCACTATTGTCACTTATTGTCCTAGAGTGATATCCACTCACCCAAAGTAATTAATGAGGTTTTTTTTTTGTTTGTTCATTTGTTTGTTTTTGACAGAGTATCGCTCTGTCGCCCAGGCTGGAGTGCAGTGGCACGATCTTGGCTCATTGCAAGCTCCAACTTCAGGGTTCAAGAGATTCTCCTGCCTCAGCCTCCTGAGTAGCTGGGATTACAGGTTCCCACCACCACGCCCGGTTAATATTTTATATTTTTAGTAGAGACTGGGTTTTGCCATGTTAGCTAGGCTAGTCTCGAACTCCCTAGCTCAGGCAATCTGACTGCCTTGGCCTCCCAAAGTGTTAGGATTACAGGCGTGAGCCACCATGCCCGATCTGAGTCTTTTGTTTGTTTGTTTGTTTGTTTGTTTTGAGAGAGTCTCGCTCTGTTGCCCAGGCTGAAGTGCAGTGGCACGATCTCGGCTCACTGCAACCTCTGCCTCCCAGGTTCAAGCAATTCTCCTGCCCCAGCCTTCTGAGTAGATGGGATTACAGGCATGTGCCACCACACCCGGCTAATTTTTGTATTTTTAGTAGAGACAGGGTTTCACCATGTTGGTCAGGCTGGTCTTGAACTCCCGACCTCAGGTGATCCGCCCGCCTCAGCCTTCCAAAGTGCTGGGGAGTCTTTTTTTTTTTAAAAATAAAAAAAGGAATACATGTTCCTTGTAGGAAATTTAGGAAATAAAAATATACAAAACTAGACATAACTGTAATCCCATTAACTAGAGACTGGGATGGTTAACATTTTAGTGAATATTCCAGGACTTTCTGTCATTTAGATGTTCAGTTGTTTTTAAACTCTTGTCCTGATTTCTACCAAATTAGGTTCTAAGTTAGATCATCTCCCAAATTCAACCATCAGTTCCAATGCCACATTATCCGTGAGGACACTCTGATCCACACCCCCTATTGAACACAGCATCGCCTCTCCCCTCACACTCTCAACCGCACTTACTCAGCTTTATTTTCCACCATGGCTCGTATCACCATCTGACATACTATATATACATTTACGTATTTCCCCAGGGGAGAACAGAAGCTCCATGTGGGCAGAAATTTTTGTCTGCTTTGTTTGCTGCTATACCTCTGGGGCCCAGGGATACATAAGCCCTGATTATCTCAAGAAGAGCAGGTGCTTCTCTTTGACAACAGTAAATCACTCGTGGAGACAAGGACCATCGCTCAGGACAATGGCCTTGCAGATGTGCTCCCTGGCACTTCTGCCAGCAAGGGGAAGAAGAGGAAAGATATTCTGAGACTTGGCTCTCAGTGTCAGCTGTGCTGCTAACTCTCTGGGTGATCCAGGGCATGTGGCTTGCCCACTCTGAGTCTCAGTTTCGCACTGATAGAAATGAGAGGGCGGGGTGTGGGTGGTGTCTGAAGGCACTTCCATCTCTTTGTTCAGTGAGATGATACAGCGTCTAGAGAGAAGACAGCATGAAGTTCCTGGGGCTCTAGCCCAAAGCCACAGAAAGCAGGATCTGATCACCTATCCCTCCTTCCACTGGTGCAGGACTTGACAGTTTACAAAGTGCTTTTGCTTAGATTATCTCATTACTTTTATCAATTGGCTAATCAGCCCAGGAATCTCAAACAGAGCATCAAAATCAAGCATGGAGAGCACCTAAAATGGCATGGCAGAGTCAGCAGGACTAAATAGAAGAGAGAGAGAGAGAGAGAGAGACAGAGAGAGAGTGAGAGCGAGCGAGTGCGAGCGCCAGGAAAAGACTGAGGAAATCCATTGGGGAAATTAACTGCAACTTCAGAGAGAGGCAGAAAGAGAGCACCAAAAGGCAGGGGAGTTAATTTTCACAGAATTCATCCAATTCTTATTTAAATACCCCTTTGGCAACCATCAAACTTCATCAATCCAATGGGAATTACACAATCTGCTGTTGATCTAGCCGTCTTCATTGAGTCCTGTCCCTTTCTCCTTGTCTCTCTGATGGAGAGAGGGGACCTGGATGAGTGTCTCCAGCTCTCACCCCCCAAACTTGGCTTGAAGGTTGCAGAATCCTCAGATATCTGAGGCTGAAACTTCTGCAACACATTTAGAAGAACATATCTAGGTCTCTGTCAAATCTGTTTACTGGGTTATATAACTGTGCTCTTATTGTAATTCTGTGACTTTTATCAAAAGGCTAGATCCAAATTGCAGACGCGAATATTCCTTTTTACATTCGCTCTGGTTGACTGACTGCAGCCTAAGTCTATTCTCTAGCCCTTTTGGATTGCTGCAAGCTTGCAGGAGCAAGCTTCCCCCCGCCCCCCACCCCCTTAAGAAGGAGTGTGCTTCAGGGCAACAGTAAACTTATGCTTATCAAATTATTCATTCATTCACCTGTTCATCCATCTGATGGATAATTACTGTGCCTGTACCATCAACAAGACACTGATTCAGGCAATCGGGATAAAGAGTCTCATTCAAACTGGTGAGAAAGATGCAATTCACTAGCATCAGGAGCTGGAAAGCTGCCTCCTGTCCTCCCCACAGGTCTGCTGAATTCCCTGATCTCCACTCCATGTTGGTGATGAAAATCACCAATTCCTCTCATTCTGATTGGCATCAGTCTAATGGGTTTCTTGACAGCAGCCTAAGGTCCTTCTCCCCAGTATCTACTCCTCTGCTTGCTTTTCCGCCTCATGAGTTTCTCAAGGCAGGACCTTTGGAGAGTACTTTAGTTGTAAAGGCATTTCCTCCAGCTGCCAAGCTGCGTAATCAGAGAAAGTGCCTATCCATCTCGCAGGGTCAGTAGACTTACTGATTAAGAAAGACGAAGAACCTGCCACAAAGGATGCAGAGCTTGTGCTGTTGGTGAGATGACCTCCTTTAGCCGAGTAAGAGGATAAAACTCACTGAAATCTAGAAAATAAGATTGCTTCTTGGCCTGGCGTACTGGAAAGCACACACCGACAAGGAAGCTCTGCTCTGCTGCTCATGACGGCAAGACCTCTTGAGCACTTGATGTGAAACTGAGTTTCTGTTTCCCTATCTGCAAAATAGAGATCATGATATCTCCCTTTAGGCTTGCCATGAAGATTAAATAATTGTTATCATTTATTAAGCATTAACTATAAGCCAGGCACTGTGTGAAGCAGCTTATCAACCAGAATCTTATTTAATTCCATTGTGCTACTCACGTTAGCCTCAGAGTGAAAGTACCGGGGAGGAATTTTGCCATTTGTTTCCCAGAAAGAGGCTTTGGTGCCCAAAGGACTTGGTGAAATTTCAAACACAGTTGACTTCCAAATGTCTAGAATTGTGCTTGTTGAACATAGCAGCCCCTAGCCACATGTGGCAATTTAAATTTACATAATTAATCAAACTCAGATTAAATTAAAACTCAGTTCTTCATTCATGCCAGGCACATCTCCTGTGCTCAGTGACCACATGGTAGTGGTTACCATATCAAACAGCACAGATGTAAAACATTTCCATCAGTCCAGAAAGTTATGTTGGACAGAGCTTAGGGATGGAAAATAAGACATGGGAGGAGAAACAAGAGAAAGTGAACGAGAAGGCAAGAGAGTCAATTCCATGGAGGTTTGTAAAATGTTGGCATGTTTTCAATAATTTTTCATGGCTAACAGAGTGAGGCTGTTCTCATTTTGAGGCTGTCTTAAGTACTTTCTGGGGTATTTGGATGGTTTCACAGGACAGCTTTAGTAGCTATGGTTACTAACAGTTCGGCCCCATTCAGAAGTATTGTATCTTACAAATTAGTAAAGATAAAAATAAAGACATTAAAAAGTCATACAGAATCCATTCCCATAAGCCAAATGGCTCACCTACTACCATGTGCCCTGACAATGTTAATTCTAATAACCTAGCACTAAAGGAAGAGTTTCCCCAAAATAAATCATGTGCTAATCATCATGATCTGGGGAAATGCTTTGTAATATTCCAAGATGCAAGGAGTCATCATTCCGACATAACCTACCTCTCTAAATCTCCCTGGGACCACACCAAATGCTCCTTACGAAGTGCAAATGTAATCACAACACCCAACTTCAAAAACTTCATAAAGCAATCCTTTCCCCGGAGTACCTATCAAAGTCCTTGGCTTGGCATAGGATCATCGGTTTTCTCAAGACAGTCCCAAATGTCCTTGCGCGATCACCACAAACTCAGTGATTGGCCCAAGTCATTCCCGGGTGCCATGAACAGTAACTGGTGTGCAGAATTAGAACAATGGGACACGGCCTTGATTCTCTTCTGAGCAACATGAACTGGGATTTCTGCCACCCCGATCTCAGCTGCCAACTCCGAAGAAGTCGTGACCCCCTTCACAACCTACCTGTAGTTCACCACCTCCCCCTGTCTGCTCAATCTGCCAACAGTCGTCTCATTTGGTCATTCATTCATTCCACAAATATTTATCAACTGCTTCTATGTCTACATATGGTGCTAGGTGCTGAGGTTACAGAGGTGAAGAAAACAGAATGCAGTCAGGTGCCTATCCCCGTGGAGCTTACACTGTAGCAGGAGAAAACGGGCAGCAGAAAAATAAATATTTAAGGTACACAATGCCAAATGGTGATAGGTGCTACGAAGATCACAAAACGCATGGTGGTAGAGGGAGAGGGAAGAGGGCAACTTTATATTTAGATGTTACCTTCCCAAGACTTTTCAAACTGTCATTCATTCATTCAAGAAATGTTTACTGAACACTTTACTATGTGCAGGCCAGCGTTCTGAGCGCTGGGGTGAGGACAATGATAGGGTCTGGCTGTGTCCCCATCCAAATCTCATCTTGAATTGTAGCACCCATAATTTTTATGTGTTGTGGGAGGGACCCAGTGGGAGAAAATTGAATCATGGAGGTGGTTTCCCCCATACTGTTCCTGTGGTAGTGAATACATCTCACGAGATCTGATGGTTTTAGAACAGGTTTCCCCTTTCGGTTGGCTCTCATTCTCTTGTCTGCCACCATGTAAGATGTGCCTTTCCCCTTCTGCCATGACTGTGAGGCCTCCCCAGCCATGTGGAACTGTGAGTCCATTAAACTGTGAGTCCATTAAACCTTCTTTTTCTTTATAAACTACCCAGTCTCAGGTGTGTCGTTATCAGCAGCGTGAAAACGAACTAATAGAAACAATGAAAAAAACAAAGTTCTGGCTTGAGGGAGCTGACATCCTAGTGGCAGAGAGAAACAAGAAGCAAACACCACACTGCAGGTGCTCAGATGAACGGAAGTGCTAAGGGGACATTAACAAGGGTAGATGGGGCTGGGCTGGGTGGTGTTGCTGTCTCTAAAGAGAGTCCCTATCCCGGGGAAGGCAGTGACTTCACATGCACATTTTATTGTTTTGCTAGAACACAGTTTCCCTGTCTTGTATCCCTGGCCACTTCCTCCTTCTTTTCCAACTCCTGACTCCAGCAGCACTTTCCTTCTGGAGCTGATGGGGGGCGGGGGTGGTGCTCTGCTCAGGCATAATTACTTGCTCCCTCAACTGGATCATTGTAAATTGTAAAGAACTTGATTAATCTAGTATCCTGCAATATTACATCATATTTACATATTTGGGTAAGTTATTCCTACCAAGTTCACATTACTGAAGAGCTGGGACTGCGTCGTATCCATCTTCATTTACTCACGCCAGAAGCTCCATGGAACATCAACCATGAACCCTGCCCCGCTTCCCTACCAGAGAATGAAGAGGAATCCCTGTCATTTTGTCCTTATTTTCTTTCCACCTCATTCATCTCTCACAAAGGACTGAGGTGTTATTTAAATGGAATAGTGCAATTTAAATGAAATAGTGCATGGTAAGTGTTTAGCACAGTGCCAAGAACATGAAAACGGCTCAGTAAATATGTGTTGTTTCTATAACTATTACTACACTAAATAGAATTATTTGTATGCCAACTGTTTTCTAACTACATCACTCCATTCATTATCCAGTACACTGCTGCAGCACTTCTGATTTTAGTCTCCAACTAGAATAAGATCAATCTGATAGCGGATGCCACAGGACCTGGGAATCCCATACAGCTTTCCTGCTCACTAGAGAGAAGGTTCACATTTGAAGGCATTGCCCCGAGTTAGAGGCAGTTACTGACTCTTTACATCATCTCTGACACTCTCTATATTCAAATATGGTGGAGATGCTTTGTCTTCAAAACCCACAGGACTGACACTTCGGTAGCTCTTCGCCCGTGACCCTGAGCTGCAGAGCTGCTCCACTTCTTGAGTTTTCTCTGTTGTTCACCTCTTCCTACCATTGTCACCAGTTTCCTGGGCACTCTTGTCTCTTATTCCTGTTTTTCTCTTTATTGTTCCCTCCATGTTTTCTGGGAGAAAGTGGCAAGAATTTCAGCAACCCAGTCAGACAAAACTGAGCCTGATACCCAAACATCCCCCTTCAATTGCTGTGAGAGCATCTCAGCCAGACACATCTTTGGTCTCAGGATCTTCTCTTGTACAATTAGGACAACACAAAGCTGCTTCAAGGGCAGTTGAGTGGACATACATCTCTTAAGATGACAGTGTTGGTACACAGTATATGAAATTGTTAATAGTATTGGTGCTCTATGCCTAACTCCAAATTTAGGGACATTCTAAAAGCTCGAGGGCACTAAAATGCTGTTTCCTGATAGCTGGCCACCTACTACCTGTAATAATGTAAAAATGCAGTGCAAGAATTTTTACGTAGGAAAGAGCAGGAAGCGGTTTTACATATAACTGCATACAGCTAGAAAGAGGTTGGGGTCATTATACCCACATGCATGGAGAGTCAGACAGAACCTCTGATAAAAGTAGTTAAAAAAGATGAATGCATTTTCCCGACTGAGCTATCCCATCCAGCCCAGATTCAATAATTTAAAAGACAATGCTCGACGCTCACTTCAAGGTGAGAGAAAATTCTGAAGATGCAAGAATCTTCTCAAAACTTCCTTTTAATTAAAATGTTGGTTGGCTGGATTTCTCCTGAGCCTCAGCTCTTTGCCTATGAAGGAGAAATCACGAGGGGCTCTGCCTAGACAATAAGACACTTAATCTGAAATTGGAGCTCAACCATAAGTCAGTCTGATAACCCCATTTTTGTGCCCAGCATTGGGTAGGGGCTAAAAGCTTTGGAATAGTATGAATTTATCAGTCTTGAAGGCTAGTGCTGCATAGCTGAAACGAAATAAAACTGTCAAACTCAAACAGAAAAGACGAGGAATTCAAGATGTGGCTAAATTACTATGGAATAAAGGCAAGGTCAGGGGGAAAAGAAAACCATTCCTGAGGCAGCTGAAATGCAAAATTTTTGCTGAGATGAAAGGCCGACCCCTTGATGTGACTGTATGGCTCCATAAATGGTAAGAAGAGTTTCATGGAATATTTCAAAATAGAAAGATACAGAAGTGTCACTGGCAGTGTTCTGAACAGAGTGGGTGCCAGAATAGTGTTGAATTACTAAATGAGTGATGACAGAAAGAAGAAAAAGCAGGTAGATAAATAGGTAACAGCAAGACTGATGGGGCCTTGTCGGCCACTGGCAGGTGACAGATGAGCCAATGCATCATCCCGGGAGATGCAAGGGAGGCATGGCGACACTCCAAGCTCCCAGATGAAGCCCCTATAGCTGAGAGGCACAAAGAGCAAGGAGCTGGGGCCGCACGGTCCAAAGTCCAGGCAGGAAGCAGGCCCATCTTGATTCTCCAATGTCTGTTCTGTGCAGAACATTGCCAATGACGCGTTTGCATCTTTCAAGTGAAGGCAAAGGAGTGGGGGAGGGGGATGACAATGGCTGCAAACCACCTCCTGGGCACCGCACTCTCCCTTTACATCTGCGCATCTCCTTTGTCCCCCAAAACCCTTTGAAATGGAAAGTGGTATCTTGATTTTCAGCAGAGGAAACTAAGCCTCTAAGTAACAAACTCCAGTTGCACAGCAAACAGGAAGCAGAGTGGGGACTCAGCGCTGGTCTGTCTGAAGGCACAGGCTGTAAGCTCCCAGAGCTTTGCAAATTCTTTCGTTTACACAATTCCCAAGAGCCCTTGAGAATGAATATACAGCCCAAATTAGCCTGCCAATGAGCCAGTGATTTCTTTGAAGTCTCCATTTTTAATCAATTGTGCACATTTTAAATTTTACCTCATAATATGGTTGTTTGCGTGCTAACTGAAAAAAAAAAATGTTTTAAATTACTTTCATATGGAAGGATGTCCTGTCCTTGTCCTGGGCGCTTTGAACAGCATCTGACAAAAACCAAATCTCCACAGCAGGGCAGGAGGGAAACGTGGGCGGTGGGGGTGGGCAACGTGTACCCTGTTTTGAAAGGCAACACACTCTACGGTGATGCTTCCTCTCTAACAATCCATTTGCAGGACAAAAGATAAATTATCAGCGTATCCCATTGAAGTCAAAATTGTGCTTAATGCCTGTGTAAGTGAGAAGAGTAGCAGTGCTCTGGCACATAACTCGAGGGTCCTCTTTCAAATTCCTTCCTTCTAAAACCATCTCTGTCCAAATGGATATCCCTACAAGCATGGTGGGCTTTTTTTTTTTTTTTTTTTAAGAGAGAGACTTTTTTTCTTGGCCGGGCTGGAGTGGAGCCGCCCCATCTCACTGCAACCCCTGCATCCCGGGTTCAAGCAATTCTCCTGCCTCAGCCTCCTGAGGAGCTGGGATTACAGGCGCACACCACTACGCCCGGCTAATTTTTGTATTTTTAGTAGAGACGGGGTTTCACCATGTTGGCCAGGCTGGTCTCGAACTTCTGACCTCAGGTGATCCTCCCACCTCGGCCTCCCAAAGTGCCGGGATTACAGGTGTGAGCCACCGCGCCTGGCCTGAGCATGATGTTTTTGAATATGTCCACATCTGACATTTGTGGAGGTGACAAAATGGTTCAGCCTAATGGTGATGACAGCGGAGTCTGAGTGCTGGTCCAAGTATTGGGCAATACGCTTTATTTATGTGGATAGTTCCAAATCAGCACCCACCCCCATACCAGCAACAACCCTATGAAGTAGGCAGTATGATCATACCCATTTTGCAGATGAGGAAACTGCAGACAGAGGGACTGAACCACTTTTCCAAGGTGACCCAGTTGGGATGTCCTGGGGCTGGGATTCATAGCCACACAGCTGCACTCAAGATCCTTGATTTTCAACAATGAGTCGAAGTACTCAGCCTCTGTGGCCCACATCTGCATAGTACAAAGCTAATAAATATCAGTGTGCCCAGACTCCTGAAATAATTAAGAGGCCCTCCAAACCCAGGTGCTGACAAGGGCTCTCCGTCTTCTGACTGGGTGGCAGTCATAAGACACTTTCTATTTGCAAAGTACGCAGCAGTTGCTCAATCTCGAGTGAAGGCTCTCATTTAAAAGGTAATACTTTGTGCAAGGCGATGCCCACTCTCTGGCTAACACAGGTCCAAGGACAAACACGAGAAATTAACTAAGCTCTTCAGCACAGATGCCAAGTTTGAACACTAGCTAATTTACAGACGGCACTGATGCTCAACAGCTGTATCAAGCTTTGCTGAGACAAAGCTTTGCATATGGTCTTTAATGAGCTCTGAAGCCAAAAAATCCTGGGTGTGGATCCGGAATTTTTCCACTTACAGGTTATTGGGTCCTGGGCAATGAATTGAACTGATGTGCCTCAGTTTTCCCACCCATAAAATGGAGATGGCCTGTTCGTGCTGCTGTCAAGATTAACTGAGGAAGTTTCCCTTGGTTTAATGCTACTTGATCGCTTAAGTAAATGAATGAAGTGACTGAGCTGCTGCTAAAATACAACACAGTTTAATGTATGTGGAAGTGCTCAGTACGGTGTCGAACAGTTAGTGCTCAAAGTGGTAGAAGAAACCGATGATGATTCCATTAAAAGATTAGATATCACGCCACCATATTCTATTTTAATTGGTTAGATCCATAGCATGGATGGATTCCTTACCAATTCGTATATTTTAAATGGTTCCAAATTCTTTTCCCACCAATTTTCCCAACTGATATTCACAACTACCCTAGCAGGTAGGCAGCTTAACTACGATTACACTCATTTTGCAGATGAGAAACACGAGGTTTCGTGAGATTAAAGGACTTGCTCAAAGCCACTAGGTTACTTGGTATCTCTGTCGCAGCTAAAATGAGAAATCTGAGTCTTGTTTTCTCCTCTGCCAGTGCCGTTTCCAAACCGCCTGCAGGTTCTGCAAAATCACAGTGAAGAAAGATCATCGGCCTCTCTGGATCACAGGGCAAATCTGGGAGAGGGCAGGCAACTGTCCTCAAGTCTCTGTCCTCTCTCGGCGCTGCCTCTATGCAGATAACTGCATGCTAGGGCTCAAGGGGAGAGCCACACTCCACTCAGTAATGCTATCCCAGTCTGGAACTGCGGCTGATTTCCTCGTTCCCTCTATTCTCTCCTCACAATTCATCAGCAAGGCCCACGTGAATATGATTCCACTGTCTAACACTCTCTTTCCCACCCACCCACACACACACAGAGGCCTCCTTTCTCTCCATCAAACATCACAGGCTCTCTCCTTTGCATCCTTCTTTCCTCTGCTTAGTACACTTCCTCAGCATCTTCTCTTGGTGGAAGCCTCTCATCCTTTGAATTTCCCTTTGAGTCTCCATCATGTTGCAGTCTTACATCTTTCATAGCACTGACTGCTATCTGAATTATCTTGCTTATTTACGCTCTCCCAAGCCCTTGACTGCCTTGGTCGCCATATGCAGTGCGTGCTATATAGTGTAAAAACAAGTTTTCCATCCCCTGCAGCACTTGCCCAGGACACAGCAAAACTAAAGTTTGGCTGCATGTGGTGACTCACGCCTGTAATCCCAGCACTTTGGGAGGCCCAGGTGGGCTGATCACTAGGTCAGGAGTTCAAGACCAGCCTGGCCAACATGGTGAAACCCTGTCTCTATTAAAAATACAAAAATTAGCTGGGCGTGGTGGCGTGTGCCTGTAATCCCAGCTACTCGGGAGGCTGAGGTAGAAGAATTGCTTGAACCTGGGAGGGAGAGGTTGCAGTGAGCTGAGA
This sequence comes from Papio anubis, assembly GCF_008728515.1. Lineage (NCBI taxonomy): Eukaryota > Metazoa > Chordata > Mammalia > Primates > Cercopithecidae > Papio > Papio anubis. Next base: position 17,259,856 of record NC_044991.1, on the reverse strand, counting down.
TCGCACCACTGTACTCCAGCCTGGGTGACAGAGTGAGATGAGACTCTGTCTCAAAACAAAACAAAACAAAACAAAAAAACTAAAGTTTGTATTTCAATGCGACTGCTTTGAAACAGCTGAAACCATGAAGGGATCATGATCATGGCAGACTCTAACTGGATCTGCTGTGGTCTGAGTGTCTGTGTTCCTCCAAACTCCTCTGTGGAAACCTAGTCCTCAGTGTGGTGGTATCAGCAGATGGGACCTCTGTAAGTGTATTAGTCACGGTTCTCTAGAGGGACGGAACTAATAGGATAGATGTTTCTATAAAGCGGAGTTTATTAAGGAGTGTTGACTCACACAATCACAAGTTGAGTTCCCATAATAGGCCGTCAACAAGCTAAGGTGCAAGGAAGCCAGTCCGAGTCCCAAAGCTGAAGAACTTGGAGTCCACCGTTGGAGGGCAGGAAGCACCCAGCACGGCAGAAAGATGGAGGCCAGAAGGCTAAACTAGTCTAGTCTTTCCACGTTCTTCTGCCTGCTTTTATTCTGGCCGTGCTGGCAGCTGATTAGACTGTCGCCACCCAGATTGAGGGTGGGTCTGTCTTTCCCAGTCCACTGACTCAAATGTTAATCTCGTTGGCAACACCCTCATCGACACACCCAGGAACAATACTTTCCGTCCTTCAACCCAATCAAGTTGACACTCAATTTTAACCATCACAGTGAGTGATAATGTCAGGAGGGCGGAGTCCTCATTAGTGAGATTAATGCCCTTATAAAAGAGGCCCCAGAGAACTACCTTGCCCCTTCCACCAAGTAAAGACACAGCGAGAAGGGTAATCCACAAACCAGGAAAAGGACAATTACCAGACACCAACCCGGGTCTGCCAGCAACTTGAACTTCCCAGCCCCCAGGACTGTGAGAAATACATTTCTGTTTATGAGCCATTCAGTTTACACTATGTTGTTAGTCGCCTGAACGGACTACGACAGGACTAAAGAAACATTCTTCTTTTCTGGCCAATGAACTATGCTATTGTTTTCCACAACTTTGTACAAACCTATGAACTATTCTGTCCTGCCCAGAAAACAGTTTTCAGACTCAATCTCTCATTCCACCTCTTTCATCCCACTTTTGTACTTAAAAACTCCTAACTTTCTCTCTGCGACGCACTCAGTAAATTTTTACACTGGCATCTGTTCTCTTGCCTATCAGAAAGTAAATAATAAATTCAACATTGTTTGGTTTATCTTTTTCATTTTACTTTTGCTTTCTGTTTATTTTTGTTTGGGATCTTGTTCATAAAAATAGGCTCTTTCTGAAGAAATCTTATACTTGGAAACGCAGTATATGCAGGGACTCGAATTTCAGACTCAGGAGAAAGACTGAGAAGTTGGAAAACTCGTTCTGCTATTTTCTTTTTTCTTTCTTTTTTTTTTTTTTTTGAGACAGAGTCTCGCTCTGTCACCCAGGGTGTGGAGTACAGTGGTGCAATCTTGGCTCACTGCAACCTCTGACTCCTTGGTTCAAGTGATCCTCCTGCCTCAGCCTCCCAAACAGCTGGGACTACAAGTGCACACCATCATGCCCGGCTCATTTTTGTATTTTTAGTACAGATAGGGTTTCACTAAGTTGGCAAGGCTGGTCTCAAACTCCTGACCTCAAGTGATCCACCCACCTTGGCATCCCAAAGTGCTGGGATTACAGATGTGAGCCAACACACCCAGCCTGCTATTTTCTTAGGCAAATGAAATGACCACTCCATGTCTCAGTTTCTTCACTATCAACTAGGGACAAAAATAACAATGCCTGCCTTATGGTGACTGGCCCAGAGTAAGGGCTATGTAAATACCAGCTATCATAATTATTCTGCACAGTGTCTAAAAAGAGTCTTGTGCTTCAGCAGAGATGATTCACAGAAGATGACTGCCAGAAGCTTAGGGCTATATTCTTGTCAATTCGATGTGACAAAACATACAAAGTGTCCAGTACATGTTCAATAAAAGACAGTAACTCTTCTTCTAGAATAAGGCATCAATATATTATTAATTACTTCTAACTATTTACTAACACTCTGCTAAATAACTGTAGTTCGTATAAGTAACTAATGCTAATGATAACGATTCTATATTACTGGCGTCTTAGTGGTTTAGAAGAGCTTTTGCGTACTTGACCTCAGTTCATCCATACTGTACAAAGCAAGGGTTACGGGGTGCTTACTTTTCATTTATTTACTTGTCTATTTATTTATTCATTTATTTATTTTTGAGACAGTCTTGCTCTGTGGCTCAGGCTGGAATGCAGTGGTATGATCTCGGCTCACTGCAACCTCCGCCTCCTGTATTCAAGCGAGTCTCGTGCCTCAGCCTCCCGAGTCGCTGTGATTACAGACGTGTAACACCATGCCCAGCTAAATGTTTTTTGTATTTTTAGTAGAGACGGGGTTTTGGCATGTTGGTTAGGCTGGTCTTGAATTCCTGGCCTCAAGTGATCCATCCACCTCGGCCTCCCAAAGTGCTGGGATTACAAGTGCGAGCCACTGTGCAGGGGTGTTTATTTTTCAGATAAGAAAGCTGGGGGGCGGAAACGGAATTGTGCCTCATCCCTGGCCCCGGTGGGGATGGTGGAGTGGTGGGGGTGGTGGAGGGGAGGGTTCAGATGTAACTTTTTTTGCAAATTGCAAGATTTCCTTCAGCCTCAAATAACAGTAACAGGCCTTCAGGCAGGGCGGTTCTCTTAAAATAATCTCTAGAACTTTTTAGAATGACTTGGTAGGAAAAAGCAAGCTGTGATTAGAACATTTTCTTCTCCAGAACAGTCATCAAGGAGGCTGGATACATATATTAATGACGGTGCTATTGTTAAAATTACCACTGCAGCAGCCAAGGGTTTTGGAACTGCCCTCAGATCCTAAAACATACTCTTCTAAACACGTAAGCGTTGGCATATCTTTCCCTTTCAGAGTTGATTTAACTTTCAGAACAAGCCAACAATCCCATACACTTTCAAATCATGTAAATAAGATGAGTACTAATAGAGGATATAGGGCGTATCCTACTGGCCTGTTTTATTTTTTATCAAGAATATGCTCTACTCACAGTGGTTCATGCCTGTAATCCCAGCACTTTGGGAGGCTGAGGCGGGCGGATCACGAGGTCAGGAGATCGAGACCATCCTGGCTAACACAGTGAAACCCCATCTCTACCAAAAATACAAAAAAGTTAGCCGGGCGCGGTGGCGGGGACCTGTAGTCCCAGCTACTCGGGAAGCTGAGGCAGGAGAACAGTGTGAACCTGGGAGGCGGAGGTTGCATGAGCCGAGATCGCGCCACTGCACTCCAGCCTGGGCGACAGAGTGAGACTCCATCTCAAAAAAAAAAAAAAAAATAAAAATAAATAAATAAATAAATAACAGTATAAAACAGAGACACTCTTGTGGCTTTAAAGGCAATTGTGCATATGATTTTTGGGATGACAGACATCTGGAGCAGCCTCTTTGATACTGCAGTTTACCTGCTACCTTCCACACCATGAGGCTGTGCTTAGTAGCAGGGTGGACTCTAGGGTCAGAGTGGAATCCAAGCCCAGGGCTTTCTGCCTTGAACAGGACTAGCATGCCCCAGGAAGGTGCCTGTAGCCGGCTAGTGCTTACAGTTTCCTCCTATTTCCTACTCTCTTCTCTCATTTTGTGACAACTGTTAGTTTTAGATGGAACTAACCTCATCCCTGTTCAAAATACGGGCCCTGTCTAACTAAGGCAGTCGGCAATTATCCACTTATTTAGCTATAACGATTGTTTAAGGAATGGGCATGTGACCTGAGATGGCACGATCATGGTGCAGCACAGGACTCTTCCTCCCTTAGCAATGAAAGTGGAAGCCTGCAGCCCCAGGGGCAGATGGAAATCATCCACTACCAAAAGGGGAGCCAGCATGAGGACACGGATGAGAGAACCTTGGAGAAGTGAGCCAGAGCCCGATGACATCTTTCCTATCTGTTTTTTCAGTTATATGAAGAATCCATTCTTTTATTATTTAACCCAATATGGTAGAGATTTTCCTGACTTACAGGCATGAGGAGTCCTAAGCTCCTCTGTCAGTTCCTACAGCACCTTACACAATTACGTGTTGTAATAGGTATTAGGTATGTAAAGATAAAATATGTAACTTTTTTTTTTTTTTGAGATGAAGTCTCGCTCCATCACCCAGGCTGGAGTGCAATGGTGCGATCTCGGCTCACTGCAACCTCTGCCTCCTGGGTTCAAGCGATTTTCCTGCCTCAGTCTCCTGAGCAGCTGGGATTACAGGTGCATGCCACCATGTCTGGCTAATTTTTGTATTTTTAGTACAGAAGGGGTTTCACCATGTTGGTCAGGCTGGTCTCGAACTCCCGACCTCAGGTGATCCGCCTGCCCCAGCCTACCAAAGTGCTGGGATTACAGGCATGAGCCATCAACCTGGCCTAAAATATCTAATTTTGTATCATAAAGATACCATGTATACATTGAAATATATATATATCACGTATCCATAAGATTATATGTAAATCTGCTTCTATGTTTCTTTTTTTGCACATAAAAGCTTCTCAAAGTAGGAAGTGGGTCTAATTCACCTTTGAATCCCCCGTGATTAGCACGCTACTTTGCCGACAGTTAGGTGCTAAGTGGGAGATGATTTTCTCAAAAGACCATTCCATTTAAGCTTTGAAACATCTTCAGGCAGCAAAGGAATTAACAAGGCACTTACTTTATCTCAATCTTCGAAAACTCCTAATCGTACCTGTCCAATTATAGGTACAAACACTCTTTGAGGACCATGATGTTGACAATTAAAGCCAAAGAAAAACATCATTAAAGTGTGGAATATCCCGGGGGAGACTATTTGGCTATAAACATTCTAGTGAGTTTGTTAAAGAAAAAGAGGTCTCACAGTTTCCTGGTTTACAACATGGGTAAGGGGACAGGGGAGCATCCCTCTGCCTGACTCGAACTGCAGAATCTCTCCTTGGTGACTCTTTGACGTCAGGCAAACCACTTAACCTCTCTAAGTCTTTGCGTCCTCATCCATAAAATGGGGATGATGAAAGCACCTTTGCTCACATGATTGTTGGGAGATTAAATAAGGCAGTACACAGGAAGCCATTAGTCTCATGAGTGGCATTCTCAAAAAATGGAATGGATCATTATCAACATTACTTCAACACCGGCTTTCACAGAAGCCCATCCAAACAAGTGGTTTAATGGAAATTCACAGCTAAACTACAGGAAGGATTGCTAGCCCCAGAAGAAATGGAAGAGGATCATTCACTCCCAGCATAGGTGCCAGCTCAGGGGAGAGGGACGACTATCATTATCAGACCAGTGAAAAGGGTTTAGAGACTGGATGGAGGTGGGGGCGCCCATGGAAGGCTTCCTGGACAGCCTAGGACCCTCCACAACTAGAACACCCTAAGGAGGAACCAAAGGCGGAGGGTGGGTGGTGACACTTCAAAGAAGCTCCAGGGCTGTATTTGAGAGGGAAAGAATTGAAGTAGTACATTAGAGAGTCATCCTCAGAAGGAGAGTGGATTAGAGCCAGTCTCCAAGTAAGGGACGAAGCTAATGAGGCTTTTCTTGTCACCATCTGTAAAAGTTTATTACGTATACTTCAAAGGCAGTGAGCGGCAGAGGGGCTGGGGAGAGGGGGTGCTCCTCACAAAAACAGGAGCAGGAAACAGAAGACGCTGACTTGGGAAGAGGACAGGAGGTCGCCTCTGTGTCTGCTACGAAAGGAGCCAAGCCCTAGGGGGGATGAATCTGGACGCTTATACCTGCGATGATCGGTAGCTGGAGGTGGCCAAAGGGGAGAGGAGGATGGAGATGAAGGAGGATTGAATATATAGAGTGAGAGATGGGCTTGTTTCCCTGGAACTGCCCATGGGCAGCCCTTGATTCTGATCTCAACGCGCTCTGGGTTTCTCTCCTGAAACTGTTAGCAAATGCTCCAAGTCGTTCTTAATCTCAACCTGCTTACCACCTGGCTGTCCATCAACACTTATTTGAATTGAACGCCAGGCCTGGCATCCGGATGGGCCGGCAGGCGGCCTGGGCTATATGACTCTCCACTTACCCAGGCATGATGTGGGTGATGCTCTCCTTCGAGCCCAAAGCAAGTGATTTTCAACGGCGTATAGGTCTAGTGGGAGACGTGGACGTTAGCTACAGAGTTATGCAAATGCACTTCAGTGTAAAATGACAACCATGTGTTAGGAAGGGGAAACACACGGTGCTTGTGGAGGTACAAAGTAGGAGGAACTGGCCGGGCGTGATGGCTCTTGCCTGTAATCCCAGCACTCTCGGAGGCTGAGGCGGGCAGATCACCTGAGGTCAGGAGTTCGAGACTAGCCTGGTCAACATGGTGAAACCTCGTCTCTGTATTAAAAACACAAAAAATTAGCCGGGCATGCTGGCAGGCGCCTGTAGTTTCAGCTACTCAGGAGGCTGAGGCAGGAGAATCGCTTGAACCCAGGACGTGGAAGCTGCAGTGAGCCGAGATTGCGCCACTGCACTCCAGCCTGGATGGCAGAGTGAAACGCCATCTTAAAAAAAAAAAAAAAAAAAAAAAGAAGGAACCTATCTGGACAGGTGACACACTCCCAAGGCAGTGACAGCGGGCTGAGGTTGGAAAAACACGCAGAGATCAGTCAAGCAAGGGTGGGATGGTCACCTAGGAAACAGAGGAAAGAAAGTTCCAGTACGAAGGAAGAGCAGGTGTAAAGGGCCTGAGGTGGAGGGAGAGTTATTTGCTTTGGAAACAAGGGACATCTGGGTGTCTGCAGAAAGTGAGCCACAGAGCAGGCATGTGGGGAGAGGTGAAGTTGAACAGGCAAGCAGGAATGGAGAACTGCCTTTCTTCATCCTCCAAATATAATGTTGCATAGGTACCGCCCACCTCTGCATATCCTGCATATCCTGCCACTGCTTTTTTTTTTTTTTTTTAGAGACAGTCTTGCTCTGCTACCCAGGCTGGAGTACAGTGGCGTGATCTCCGCTGACTGCAAGCTCCGCCTCCTGGGTCCGTGCCATTCTCCTGCCTCAGCCTCCCGAGTAGTTGGGAGTACAGGCACCCGCCACCACGCCCAGCTAATTGTTGTGTTTTTAGTAGAGACAAGGTTTCACCATGTTGGCCAGGATGGTCTCAATCTCTTGACCTCGTGATCTTCCCACTTCAGCCTCCCAAGCCACGCGCTTTTACAATGCACAGCAGAAATTGAAGCATAAGTGCTGGGTGAATGAAAGAGTGCTTGCTATGCTCTAGGCCTTGTACCAGGCTTTTTACACATCATACCTCATTGAATCCTCATATCCATTGTCTGATACAGAAAGAAAGAATAGCTGAAAAACCCAAGGCCACTGAGGTGGTGAGTCCAGGTTGAGATTCGAATCAGGTATGCTTCAGAAACTATGGCATGGCTGCTTTGTGCAAGGAGGTCCAAAACCACCAGGTGAGTTGCTGAACTAGAATAAAAGGGATGTGGGAAGGGTGATCCGCAACACCGAAGACGTGATTCCTTTACTCAAAAATGCAGTGAAGAACAGTGGCCGAGAAATGGTCCAGTTGCTTTGGAAAATGGCTTAGGAGTTCCTCTTTATTTATTTATTTATTTTTTGAGATGGAGTCTTGCTCTGTTGCCCAGACTGGAGGGCAGTGGCACAATCTCGGCTCACTGCAACCTCCATCTCCTGGGTTCAAGCAGTTTTCCTGCCTCAGCCTCCCGAGTAGCTGGGATTACAGGCACCGGAGGAGTTCCTTAAAATACTCAACACAGAGTTACCATATGACCAGCAACTCCATTCTAGGTACATACGTACTAGGAGAATGAAAACACACATCTATGCAAAAACTTTTATGTGAGTGTTCATAGCAGCATTATTCACAATTATTAAGCACTTTGGGAGGCCGAGGCGGGTGGATCACGAGGTCAGGAGTTTGAGACCAGCCTGGCCAACATGGTGAAACCACGTTTCTACTAAAAATACCAAAATTAGCTGGGTGCAGTGGTGGGTGCCTGTAATCCCAGCTACTCAGGAGGCTGTGGCAGGAGAATCACTTGAACCCGGGAGGTGGAGCTTGCAGTGAGCTGAGATCGCACCACTGCACTCTAGCCTGGGCGACAGAGCAAGACTCTGTCTTAACACCACCACCACCACCAAAACTGTGAGAACAACCTACCTAAATGTCCATCAAACTGATGAATGGATACACAGAATGTGGTCTGGCCATATCGTGGAATATTATTGTGCCATAAAAAGGAATTCCATACACGGTATGATGTGGACAAACCTTGAAAATGTCATGTGAAGTCAAAGACACCAAAGAGAAAAAGCCCATATGTTGTATATTATTCCATTTACAGGAATTGCTTACAATAGTCAGTTCTGTAGAGACAGAGAGTAGATTAGCAGCTGCCTAGGACAACAGTAATGGGAAAATGGGGACTGACTGCTAATGGATGCAGGATTTCTTTTGGGAGAGTTGAAAAGTTTAAAGTTGGATTGTGGTGAGGTTCACATATCTCTGAATATACTAAAATCCCATGAACTATACACTACAAATGGGCGAATTTTTATTTATTTATTTTTAGACAGAGTCTCCCTCTGTTGCCCAGGCTGGAGTGCAGTGGCGCGATCTCACCTCACTGCAACCTCTGCTTCCCGGGTTCAAGCAATTCTTCTGCCTCGGCCTTCTGAGTAGCTGGGATTACAGGTGCCCACCACCATCCCTGTCCAATTTTTGTATTTTTAGTAGAGACAGGGTTTCACCATGTTGGCCAGGCTGGTCTCGAACTCCTGACCTCAGGTGATCTGCCTGCCTCGGCTTCCCAAGGTGCTGGGATTACAGGCATGAGCCACCGGAAATACATATTTTAAAAAAGAATATTGACTAAAAGTTCAAACATTAGAGACTGGCAGGCTGGTTTCAAATCCCAGTTCTACTCATTACTAAGCCATGTGAAATAGATCAGATGAATTTCTCTCTCTTAGCTTTAGTTCCCACATTGGTCCAAGATGCGTATAACATCAACTCACAGGGTTGCTGTAACTATAAAATGAAATATTTCATAGGAAGCATTAGTCTCGCATTTGCTATAAGATACTCACATTAAAAAAAATACATAGAGTAGTGAACAAAACATAATACCTTAAATAGACAATGATTTTGGAAACCACAAATGGCATTTAAAAGCACAACTAATGAAAATTCGCAGGCAAGTACCGTACTGCTAAAGTGTACAGCATCTATCCTCATTTGGATGCAGTGATAGGGCAAAGGTGGCAACCTCCAGGTGTCAAAGGTGGTAACCTCAAGCCATAGCCAGAGGCATCACGTATGAGGAGGCAACTACATCTCTAACTCCTCAATACTGAAAGCTAAAGCCGCTCAACACACACAGGATTCCTGAACAGCCTGTATTACTCAATCTTGTGAGCACTCAACAGGCACGCAGTTTCAACAGCTTGTCTGTCTCCTGTCCTGTCCCCTCCCTGTGTCCCGAAGTGCGCAGAGGAGACCTGGGCTCAGGACAGGCCCACGATTAGTGGAATAGAGTGGCCTGCTAGAGCAGACGTCCGTCCTGCAGCCTCTGCAGAGGCTGGGTTAAGCTGAGGCTTTCAACTGTCAGGTTTGCAGGGGCATGCCAGGTTTCTCTCTGGAGCTACTGCTAATACCATTATTGTAGTAGAGATGAGAGGATCCAAATGGGCTTTACTAATCCTCTGCCCAGCTCATGTGTCATCCCCACCCCTAGAAGGGAGGCAGGGACTGGGCTGGTTTCCCTGGAAGAAGAAAAGGCTCACAGGGCCCATTATAGATGCCTCACACATCTGAAGGGTGATGCTGGGAAGAGAGATTTATTCTGCATGGTGAGGGGTAAAACCCAGAACAAAGGGAGAAGTTACAAGAGGAGATTTGGGGCTGAATATGAAGAATGTTCAAAAGCCAGAGCTCTTTGTAGACACAACGAGCTGTCATGAGAGGCAGCGAGTTCCCTGTCACTGGGGAGTCTGTGCACAGGCTGCCTGATGACTTGGGTTAGGTGAGTGGCCATCCCAGGCTTTCAGGATTCCTTGTCATGCTGAGACTGTGTCATTTCGGGAATCATCTCTCGATTCCTGTCACTTGCAATCAATTTCCCTTCTTTTCTCTCACTCACCAATGCTTAATAAATGATGGATCTGACAACTTTGCTTTCAGAGTGCTCTGTGTTCCGCTCTATTATACAAAGCACCAGATAGTTTGTATTGGACAAAATTATCATGCCAATCCCTGACACCCCAGAGACCTGAAGCATCGTAGGTGCCAATGTGTAAATCAAAGTGGCAGCATTCCCCAGGCTTTACAACTGCCACTCAATTAGGGGACTCACAGCCACTTACTCAGCTTCCCTTTGAGATTAGATCTTCCCTGAAGGGAAGAATGGGGCCTCATTTCAAACCTTCCCCTCAAAGGATGCCCTGCACATAGTATGTGCTACACATATATACATATATATAAAAAATATATAAAACATTATTATAATTATATATATTTTATATATATATAATGTGCTATATATAATATAGCACATATATAATGTGCGACTGCTGCTTTTGAAACAATTTTCCATTTAAACCGAGCAATCACCCCCAACTCTGGACTAGGCACAGCAGTCATACATCTCTTGAGGCCAGAGATCAGCGCCCCCAGAGCAGGGATCTGGCATCAGAGATATGCTACTATTCCTGTGTCCTCCAGGAAACCCTTCCTCTTCCCGCAGGCTGAATCCAACATGTACAATCCCACCTGGGAAGGAGCCGAGAAAGGGGCATGGAGCCAGATGATGACTCTGCCTGGTCACAAATGTATCAATTTCTTCAGTTAAAACTGGAGGAGAATTCTGTCTTGTCTGGCCTTTGTCTAGCAAGCTGCCCACCTCTTCTTAAGACTCAGGAGAATTGGCCAGGCGTGGTGGCTCACGCCTATAATCCCAGCACTTTGGGAGGCTGAGGTGGGTGGATCACCTGAGATCAGGAGTTCGAGACCAGACTGGCCAACATGGTGAAACCCCATCTCTACTAAAAGTAAAAAAATTAGAGGCCGGGCACGGTGGCTCACACCTGTAATCCCAGCACTTTGGGAGGCTGAGACGGGCAGATCACGAGGTCAGGAGATCGAGACCATCCTGGTTAACACAGTGAAACCCTGTCTCTACTGAAAATACAAAAAAACTAGCCGGGCGAGGTGGCGGGTGCCTGTAGTCCCAGCTACTCCAGAGGCCAAGGCAGGAGAATGACATGAACCCAGGAGGCGGAGCTTGCAGTGAACTGAGATCGTGCCGCTGTACTCCAGCCTGGGCGACTGAGCGAGACTCGGTCTCAAAAAAAAAAAAAAAAAAAAAAAAAAAAAGAAAAATGGGGGTATGGTGACACATGTCTGTAGTTCCAGCTACTCAGGAAGCTGAGGCAGGAGAATCGCTTGAACCCAGGAGGCAGAGGTTGCAGGGAGCCGAAACCGAGCCACTGCACTCCAGCCTGGGCGACAGAGTAAGACTCTGTCTCAAAAAAAAAAAAAAAACAAAAAAAACAAAAAACTCAGGAGAATTACTGAATTACTTGAGCCAACAAAGCACAGACTATACCCCAAGACTTTATGTCAGATATTTGGGGGACACAAGAGCGAGGCAGAGTCTGCTTTTAAGGTACTCACAGGCTGAAGAGATAAAGGAATCAATGGGCATGATGGTATCACATGCTGTGATCCAAGTACACATTCCCCAACCCCTGCCAAGGTGATAGTCAAGGGAATCCTTAAGAATGAGCTGGAATTCAGCAGGCTGATGACATGAACATCCCAGGCATAGGGACCAGCTTCTGCAATGGCATAGAGACCTGAGAGCGGGTAAGCTGTTTGCATCAGAAAGGTGCAAATGAAACAAGGTTGTCTGAATGGGCATCTGATGCTGGGAGTTAATCCTAGAGAGGGTCTTTGAGTGCATAGCCAAGGACGCTGACAGTCCTGAGGTATACGCCCAGGGGAAGGAAATTCTCACACATGCTACAATATGGATCAAACTTGAAGATATCATGCTAAGTGAAATAAACCAGACATACACTCAAAAAAAAAAAAAAAAAAACAAAAACAAACAAAAAAACCCAAACATCATATGACTCCACTTACATGGGATACCTAGAATAGTCAAATTCATAGAGACAGAAAGGAGACTGGTGGCTACCAGGGACTGGGAGAGGGGAGAACGTGAAGTTATTATATATATTAATGGGTATAAAGCTTCAGTTCAGGATGACGAAAACATTCTGGAGATGGATGGTGGCAATGGCCGCACCACAACGTGAATGCACTTAATGCCACCGAACTACGTACTTTAAAATGGTTAAAATGGTAACATTTTGTTAGGTACATTTCACCATAATAATGTTTCTGAAAACAACATGCCAGGAAGCATGGTGTTCTGGTGGAAGACACAGGTTCATGCCCAGCCTTTTCTCATCTGTGGAAGTTTAGGAACCCCAGCTTGCTCTACACTGGTGTGGTACCAGAATTATATACCTAGGGGGACTACTGGGGATTCACACGTTACAATCTAGCAGCTTTTAACAGCTATCACCTCCTGGAAGAGGGGGGCCTTTAAATCCCACAATTCCTACCTCCTCCTCGCGTTTCTGACAAACTTCCCTAATTTTATACCTCTGGGTTGAAGGAAGAAAAGAGACAGAACTGAAACAGCCATGCTTCCCTTTGATAATGTGCTCCCTCTCCTAATTAACAAGACCTCGCACAACTAAACATCTGCCAGCCTCAAAAACTTTCACAGAGATGAGCTTTGATCACAGGGGAGCACACGGGATCTACACCGAACAAGAGAATTTCACACAGCCCAAACCAGGTGGTGCTGGATCCAACTCTGCTCAGTTTAATCTGACATTCTGAAGACTCTACTGGTGGGTGTCACCCTGGGCAAGGCACGAGGACCACTGGAGGGCACTGGGAATGAGCAAAATACAATCACTGGGCTGGGCGCGGTGGCTCACACCTGTAATCCCAGCACTTTGGGAGGCCGAGACGGGCGGATCACAAGGTCAGGAGATCGAGACCATCCTGGCTAACACGGTGAAACCCCGTCTCTACTAAAATACAAAAAAAATTAGCTGGGTGTGGTGGCGGGTGTCTGTAGTCCCAACTACTCGGGAGGCTGAGGCAGGAGAATGGCGCGAACCCGGGAGGCGGAGCTTGCAGCGAGCGGAGATCGCGCCACTGCACTCCAGCCTGGGCAACAGAGCATGACTCCGTCTCAAAAACAAACAAACAAACAAACAAAAAAATATAATCACTGCCAACTTCAAGGAGCACATGGGTCCAAGGCAGCCTTTCTCCTCTTCCAATGCACACTACACTCATGGGTAAGCAGGTAAGAGGGTCATGTTAATTACACCCTTACAATTTTCTTAAAAGGGTTTTCTAAAACCTACATTTGGTAACTCAACACTGAAGTGCACCTATTTGACTTTCTATGTGAAAATTCTCTTCTCTTGGTTTCTCTTCTTTCTCACACCACTCTCACCAAATGCAGAGAACTGTCACGTGGTGATCTCATCCAACGATTCGTCACTCTTATAAATCACTTTTTGCTCCCTGGAGAAAGTACAACGTACACCCATGACATCCTGTCGGAATTATGTGGGTGTATCCAAAAGGTTGATTGGCAACTTTCATACATACCCCAACAGAACAAGCTCATCCTGGCAAGCATTAAAAAACTCATCGCCTATTATTATTTCACGTGACATTTGTCTCCAGAGAAGCATCCATCCAACTGCGATGGTGTTTGCATGCAAAAGGAAAATATGGCAGGGAAGTGTGGGAAAAAACCCAGAGTGAATTCAAATGGTGGGGATGTCTTTGAACCACAACTGTTTTCCTCTCTAGAGTCATTAGTGCTAATTACTAACGACTACCCTGGTGACAAGTGCTGGCAGTTACTTAGCTGCTAATTGGCTTCAATTTACCGCTCTGATTGTGTGGTCACAGGTATATATTTGCCTGGGGAGTGAGGAAAAGAACAGGTATATCGGGCCTTAGGCTGTCTTTCCAAAAGACATCACCTGCCTCAAACGATCCACCTAACCCAATGGGTTTCAAATTTTCCCATGCATTATAATCACTGAGGGCCCCACCCCCAGGGTTACTGATTCAGTAGGCCTGGGGTGCACCCCAAGACTTTGAATGCCAACAAGTTCCGAAGTGATGCTGATGCTGCTGGTTCCAGGGCCACCTGTTGAGAACCACTGGCCTCATCAAAACTCTCCCTCAACCTGATCCAAGGCACCCTCTCCGCATCTCATCTGTCTCATCTGCAAAATGGAGGCAGTGCAACAAAAACAATGGTTTTGGAGGTTCCAAGCACACATTCCATTGCAAGGATGAAATGGTGCCATGTTTAATAGATACACCTCTATGGAAAGAGGGAGGTTTTTTTTTTTTTTTTTTTTTTAAGAGACAGGGTCTTGCCCTGTTGCCCAGCCTGGAGAGCAAAGCACAGTCATACCTCACTGCAATCTCAAAGCCCTGGGCTCAAGTGATCCTCCCACCCCAGCCTCCCAAGTAGCTGGGACTACAGGTGCATGCCACCACACCCAGCTAATTTTTAAATGTTTTGGTAGAGAGAGGGTCTAGATATACTGTCCAATCTGGTCTCAAACTCCTGGGCTCAAGTGATCCTCCCACCTTGGCCTCTGAAAGTGCTGGGATTACAGGTGTGTGCCATTGTGCCCAAGATTTTATAAATGTTCTGTGTTTTTATAAATGATCTGTGTTTTGCCCAAACCTAATTGGGCAATTTAAAATCTCTCTCGTCTGCTTTCATTTAGACAGAAATGAATCACAGCGAGTGAAGGAAAAGTGAGCGGTGCATGTTTACCTGGGCTTCACCGAGCTATGACAATTTGGCATTTGGGAAAAAGTCTCGCCGCTCCCCTTCGAGCCCTCATCTCTGACCTTGCTTTGATCTACATTGGAAACCTAAAGAACAAGAATGTGTGAGTACAATAATAAAACCAAATCAATATTCCAGCACCTACCTAACAGATTAGAGAATAAACCTGAGAAATGAGCTCATTATTCTACTTAATAAACTACCATAAGCAAGCAATGTACTGGGAGTTAAGGATGTAAACACAATAATAGTAACTACATTTATTAAGCACCGACCATGCACAAAGCAGTCTAAAGATACAAGTCTTAATCCCCGCAGCCACCTTGTAAGGGGGTAGTGGTGATGATAGCAAACTCGAATAACGTGCCTACTAGGTCCCAAGTCTCCTCTAAGCATTTTATACATATTTACTGATTTAATCAATAATGATAGGAGTTAGGAACTGTACAGATGAGGAAATTCAGCCATAGAGAGAAGATTTCTAACAATTGGCTTGTGTCTCTGTGCTAGCAAAAGGTGGAAGTAAAGTTGGAACCCAGGTTGCCCATCTCCAGAGGACGTGCTAATGACTGCTATACTCTATCACCTCTGCTGGTAAGTAGCATTACCTACATTTTACTGGTAAGAAAATACCAAAGCCCACAGAGGCTAGAAACTGGCTTGTTGCTTTTTGTTTTGTTTCTGAGACAGGGTCTGGCTCCAGGAGGGTAGGCTGGGGTGCAATTGTGCAATCTTGGCTCACTGCAAGCTTGGCCTCCCAGGCTCAAACGATCCTCTCACCTCAGCCTCCTGAGTAGCTGTGACTACAGGTGCATACCACCATGCCTGGCTAATTTTTTGTATTTCTTTGTTGCTGTTGAGACAGAGTTTCACTGTGTTGCCCAGGCTGGTCTTGAACTCCTGAGCTCAAGCAATCCGCCCCCCTTGGCTGCCCAAAGTGCTGGGATTACAGGAGGGAGCTACTGCACTCAGCCTGGCTTAGCTTTTGGTTCTGAAGTCTGTGCTACATGTCCCAGGCTCTCCGATGACTGGCAAATGGTCCCTGTTCTTGAGAGAAGGCAAGTATATATACAAACGAACCCAATTCAAGGCGGTGGGTGCCGATACAGTTCTGTATTGTCAGGCAATCCATCACACATAGTGATTTTCTTCCTGCTTTACTGATGGGCCATTAAATGACTGATGAGACCAAACTGGGGCAGCCAGACTTTGCTCCCATTTGGACAGATGTTTCCACATGTGGCAGCTGTACTCAGGTATCTTCACACGCAGCTTTTATGGCTGCTATTTCTTCATGTTGCTGAGGCCACCCACATGAGTTGTACCTATGTGTGTACTGCCTTATGCCTTGAGGTGGGGTAATCTGGAAGCTTAGTACCCCATGTGGTAATATTTATTGAGTACCCTTTAAACTGTTAAGAATACTTGAAGAGTCTCATACAGACAACAAGGGTGGTATTTCCCCGGCATTTAAAGAGGTTTTCTGTGTTGTTACTCAGAGTGAAGGGGGATTCAGTTTTGCATCATAAACTCCAGGGCACGTCTAGCTCTGTAATCACAGTTCCCAAATACTCCATGGATTTTAGGTGACCTAAGAAGTACAACCAGTGGGATTGATCTCATGATCCAGTCTAGAGAATGGACCCTTCCTCACCCCAGCAGCTGTGACGTTTGCAGACCCTATGACAGCGATGGAGAGCTTTACCCTGGAAAAGGACTTGGTAGGAGGGACGCATTCAGCTATGCACGGCCCTAGTCTGTCTTCTTATCTCTGACTGCCTCCACTGTGAACTGCGTCTCTGGCAAGGCAGTTTCTGCTCACTCCATCCTGGTAAGACAAATCTGAGTAATGTCAAGGTTGCTTGTTTTCCATGAAACAAAATGTCATTTTTCTACTTAGCACCCAGCCTTTCCTCCTTTGATTCCACAGCTAGAGATGGCTTTTGTCAAACTGTCTAACTGCAATGGCTAACCCCCCCTACAAGTGGATGGGACTGCAGTATATCATCTTGTCTCATCTCTTTATTGTACCTGAGGCCCAGGAAAGGGAACTGTTTACTTGTGGGTTGATCACACAGTTGCTTTTTGTAAAGCCATGTTCTTTTCCGTATTCTTAAAAAAGTCCTGTAAAAAATTAATGTCATAGAACTTCATGATGAGCTAAAATATTAAATTTACCTCTGACAAGGCTCTCTCTGACATTTTGGTTGCAGTATAAGAGACACTTGCCTCTTAGGAAGGAAATTGACAATATAGATTAAGAATCTTAAGAGAGGCCAGGAGTGGTGGCTCAAGCCTGTAATCCCAGCACTTTGGGAGGCCGAGACGGGCGGATCACGAGGTCAGGAGATTGAGACCATCCTGGCTAACACGGTGAAACCCCGCCTCTACTAAAAAATACAAAAAACTAGCTGGGTGAGGTGGCGGGCGCCTGTAGTCCCAGCTACTCGGGAGGCTGAGGCAGGAGAATGGCCTAAACCCGGGAGGCGGAACTTGCAGTGAGCCGAGATCCGGCCACTGCACTCCAACCTGGGCGGCAGAGTGAGGTTCCGTCTCAAAAAAAAAAAAAAAAAAAAAAAAGATTCTTAAGAGAATTCAAATCCTTTGACCCAGAAATCATACTATGCTAATTTATGTTAAAAATGAATCTGAAATAGGGAATGTTGTATGCCAAAGAAATTCAACAGTCTTTAATTAAATCTTCAAAATACCAGAAACATCCTAACTGGCCCAAAATAGGAGAATGTCTTTCAAAAAATTATGATTTATCACTAGATGGAACATTACCCAGCCAGTGAAAGCAATAGTTACAAAGATTGATAATGTTAAGTGAAAATAAAAGGCAGAAGTCAGAATTACATATAGGAGGAAAACAACTGTCTTAAAAACTACACAGAAAAGTAGATTGCAAGTAACTAATCAAATAATGGTGGGCCAGGCGCAGTGGCTTATGCCTGTAATCCCAGCACTTTGGGAGGCTTAGGCGGGAAGATCACTTGAGGTCAGGAATTCGAGACCAGCCTGGCCAACATGGTGCAACCCCATCTCTACTAAAATACAAAAATTTAGCCAGGAGTGGTGGTGGGGGCCTGTAATCCCAGCTACTCGGGAGGCTGAGGCAGGAGAATCACTTAAATCCGGAAGGCGGAAGTTGCAGTGAGCAGAGATCACACCACTACACTCCAGCCCAGGCGACAATAGTGAAACTCCATCTCAAATAACATAACATAACATAACATAACATAACATAACATAACATAACATAATAAAATACTGGTGATCTTCAGGTAGTAAGATATTCTTCTCTTTCCCCTTAATTTTCTCTTGTCTTCGACATACCCTGTGATGCTCACAAGATACTCTATAATAAGTAAACACATTCACTGTTTTTTTAATACTGTTTTTTAAATGCCTGAACCAGATGTGTGACATCACTCTAACCCAGGTTTATGCAAAAGGAGGTGCCTAATGCCCGAGGATCCCAGAAGATGCAATCCTTCCACCTAGATGGTTTTGCTGGTGATACACAAGTGGAAGGACGGCTGTCAGGATGTGTACGGGTGTGACTATTAATCAAACCACTCAAAAGTAAGGAATGTAAAAGAAAGGCACTGCGGGAGAATCCTTGTTGCAGAAAAGGAATCTTGTGCTGGCTAGGAAAAAAGATTTGTAACAATGCAGCCAGTTAGTAAGATTAATGAAAGGAGAAACTACTTTGCATGGTGGTCAATCTTCAATAATTTAAGGGTAATCGAGACTAATTTCAAGGTAATAAGAAAAGCTACCCATGTCTAAATTTTGGCTGAGATTCCTCTGTGAGCTGAATGGGCTAAACCCTGTGAAATCCGTGCATTATGGAGCATACAGCAACTCAAACGCTTTTTGGTTCCTGTTCCAGACCGTTGTATGGCCAGGGTCCTGAATCTTACAAATGGCATATCCAGAATGATGGAGACCAGCGGTAGCAAGAACACACTCCCTGAAAAAAGTGTTGACAAGTAGATGCAGGAGACAGTGAGATGCAACTCTCTCCAATACACAAACAAAACAGATACGTGCAAGAGAGGAAATTAAGTAAAATCTGTCTGGATTGCAACAGGACTGATCGAACCCTTGAGTTGGAAGAGACATAAGTTCATTTTTCTAATCCCGGAACGCTCCCACATGTGACAAAGCAGCATCTCTCAGGGATGGGAATGCTGGCTGAGAGACTGCAATGACAGATACAGAAAGCTCTGGAGACTTAAGAGCTGATGTACACACACACACACACACAGAGTCATGTGCCACACTGGTCACAACAGACAGTATAGTGTTGTGGACCCATAAGATTATGACACTCTATTTTTACTGTACCTTTTCTATGTTGAGCTACACAAACACTTACCATTTTGTTACAACTGCCTACAGTATTCAGTATAGTGACAGGCTGTACAGGCTGTAGCCTAGAAGCAACAGGCTATACGATAGAGCCTAGCTGTGTAGGAAGCTATACAATCTATGTTTGTATAAGTACACTCTGTGATGTGTGCACAATGATGCAATCACCTAAGGATGCATTTCCCAGAACATATCCCCATCATTAAGTGTCACAGACTGCATATATGTTTATGTGAACTGGTCCCCTGGAGATACTGAGGGACGACTGTGTGTGTATATATCTCACATAGCCTTCTTTCAGTTGGCTGGTCTATGTGTGTCCACACACACACACACACAAATGATGATGCATAGTTATGCCTACATATGTGTGTATATATGTATATATATAGACATATGCACACACGTATGTATCATAGGTGTATACAGCCAGCCTTCTGTATCTGCAGGTTCTACATTTGTGACTTCATCCAAATGTGGATCAAAAATATTCTAAGAAAAAACAATAAAAATAAAAGTAAACAAAAGTAATACAAAATTAAAAAATTAACACAGTATAACAACTATTTACATGGTACTAAGTATTATAAGTAATTTAGAGATGATTGAAAGTATGCAGGAGATGTGCACAGATTATATGTAAATACGACCCCATTTAATACAAGGAACTTGAGCATTGCCACATTTTGGTATCCACGGGGTTCCTGGAACTAGTCCCCTGTGGATGTCAAGGGACAACTACGTGTACATATATCTCACATAGCCTTCTTTCAGTCGCCTAGTCTACATGTGGAGGAGAGACAGTCACGAGTTTCAGTACTGTTAAAGTGAATCAGAAACACAGACCTATAAAGGGCTGAAACAACCACTTCATTTGACAGAAGGGGAGAGCCAAGGCCCAAAGACAGTGACCTTAGCTCACTGAGGCTGTCAATAACGTGAACACACAGCCCTGCGTGAACAGCACAAACCAGGCACTGTGCTAAGTGCTTTAGATAAAGGATCTCTGCGCAGGCAGGTAATGTTCCTATCCCTATTTTGCTACTGAAAACAAAAACAAATTGATACTGAGCAGTTCATTTGTTCAAGTTCTCAGAAAACAGCAGAGCCAAGAATGAACCCCTCCCATTTCAGCAGGTGTAGCTAAAAATAAATAAATAAAAAATAAAAAATAAAAAAACAACAAAAAAGAATGAATCCTGCATGATGCGATGCTAGACCACAAGCTCTTGACCCCAAAGCCACCCTTGTTGGTGCTGAGGCCTTGAAACCTAGATTTTAATGCAGGTCTCTAGACTTTTGCTCCAAATACTCCTTTTACAGCATCACGAGTGGCTTTTCCAGTGTAAATTGATGCAGAGAGACCTAGAAAGACAGCAGCAAATCTATCCATGACAAATTGTTCATCCCAGCAGACATCCATGAAAAAGGAAACTCCGGAGGGTCTGCTTGCTGTGTGTTGCTACTGTATTCTGAGGGCCTGGACGAGTACCTGACACATGATTGGCACGTGATATGTATTTGTTGAACAAGTGAACTAATTTTCACAGGGAGCAGAAAATAGACAGCCAGGACAATCTTTCCCAGAACACTGGAGCTAAACAAGAACTCTGGACTCATCAACAACACATTCAACGAGAAAACAGCCAGAAAAGCTGCCCCAGAAACCCCCTCATATTTTATACACTAAAGAACTCAGGTAGGGGAGGCAGCAGTCCCTGGACTTAATCTGCCCAAAGGTGGTGCATGGAAGGTTCCGTGGTCAGTGCCCTGGATCTTACGAAAGGCATCCAGAATGATGAACGCTGGCAGGAAGAAGATGCTCCTGCCGGACAAGATCAGGACGAGAGGTGACGAGTCCAGAGTCACCCCTTGCCCTCCCCTTGGCGCCTCACCCTTTGGCTTGCCTTCCCCAGTTAGCAAAGAACACTCCTACCTGTGTATTCCACACACACAGCATCAGCCTGGCACCCGGCACCTTGTCAGCCTCAGAGAGTCTGGGAGTGAGCAACGCCACCTTGTCCAGGCCCTCTAAAAGCGTGCGCTTTACCAGCGTGAGAAGAGCGATAAATGGTAAACAGATAAATCCATTGTGAAAGCTGAGTGTTTGTTGCAGAGGATGCGGGGAGGGTGTGAAGGATGCTGTTTGAGAGAAGACTGATGGGGGAGGATCCTCTGCTACGGTGAGGTCTGGGCAGAAACCTGCAGGAAATGAAGCAGGGAGCGCTAGGGCTATCTGGCGAGAGAGGCTTAAAGGCGGGGGAACAGGAAGCACAAAGCAGGCAAGGCAGATGTGTGCTTGGGGTGATGAAGGCAGGCAAGACATCTAGAGGGCTGAAATGGTGTGAGGATGTGGGGAGAGGCCCACATCCCTATGTCTCACCAGGGCCAGCTTTAGGGACACAGGATCTAAAGGGTCTTGTGCCGACAAAGACCCTATGCTTGGTTTAGTGGCTTGCTGTCACCATTCTGAAATTCCTGACGCTTTTTTTTAAAGGAAGCCCCACCTTTCATTGTGCACCAGGCCTCACAAATTATATAGCTGGTCCTGCATCTCGTCAGACTACTGAGGACGGATGAAGATGATGGGGTGGAAGTCTCCCCTACTTCCTCCTATTATTATTATTATTATTATTTTTGAGACAGAGTCTCGCTCTGTCGTGAGGCTGGAGTGCAGAGGCGCCATCTCCACTCACTGCAACCTCTGCCTTCCGGGTTCAAGCGATTCTCCCGCCTCAGCCTCCCAAGTAGCTGGGACTACACGCACACGCCACCACGCCTGGCTAATTTCTTTATTTTTAGTGGAGATGGGGTCTTAGCATGTTGGCCAGGATGGCCTCAATCTCTTGATCTCATGATGCGCCCCCCTCGGCCTCCCAAAGTGCTGTGATTACCGGTGTGAGCCACGGCGCCCAGCCCACTTCCTCCTATTTAAGCACCTGTGTCCCCTGTTTACTAGAGAGTAGTAAGTACCCAAGGGGACACATCATTTTCTTTTTATACACTGACTATAGCCTTAAAAGGCAAACACACACTCTTATATTGCTACCAACTCTTTGTTATCTACATTTAAAAAAGGGACCAGAGTGTGAATAATTCCGAAGAGCTGATGAAAATCCTCAGCTCTTGGAAGCAGCATGTGGCCTTTTTTTTTTTTTTTTTTTTTTTTGCCTACAAATTCCCCTTAACTGTGAACATGTATTAACTGATAATTCCAGGGCCGTACACCTGAGCCACTGGAAAGCTAACTCTGGATGACTAAGAAAAGCTACCAGAGGATGAAAAACTGGGAAGTGGTTACAAGCTTATATCCTTCAACCCCTCCACACCGCTCTCTGTCCCATCATCACCCAACAAGTACTAAAGACGCACTCTAGCCTCTAGGAAAGTTGCCCAATAAAGAGGGCTGAACTCAGTGGAGAAGAGCTACAAAAACATACATATAATGCATAAAGAATTTTTTTTTTGAGACAGTCTTACTCTGTCGCTCAGGCTGGAGTGCAGTGGTGCGATCTTGGCTCACTGGGTTCAAGCGATTCTCCTGCCTCAGCCTCCCGAGTAGCTGGGAATATAGGCACCCGCCACCACGCCCGGCTAATTTTTGTATTTCTAGTAGAGACGGGGTTTCACCATATGGGCCAGGATGGTCTCGAACTCCTGACCTTGTGATCCGTCTGCCTCAGCCTCCCAAAGTGCTGGGATTACAGAAGTGAGCCACCGTGCCCGGCCGCACGGAGAATTTTGTATACAACTTCCGAGAGAATCTAAGAAGCTCTGGAATCTACCCACAGACCCCGAGTAAGAAGCTCTTAGGAAGGGGAACACAAGGCAAGAAGCTGGCTCAGTCCTGCCCTATGTCTGCATCCCACAGATACAGCACACCTTAAAGAAGAAGGGGGAGATCTGGGTCAACAAGAGCAGCTTCATCTGGAAAAATCAGGCTACAAAGTTGAACTGCAGTGAGCAGGACTGGTCTGAAGATTACAAGAACTGGGTGAGGCCCCAAATTCACTTTCCTTGCTGTCATTAGATCACTCCAACCCCTACTGACTTTTCTGGGATCTGAGGCTCCCTCTCTTCTCAAGGCAATGGGAACCAGGATTCGGCCTGGTCGGGGATTAGAGTGGGGCAGAGAAAGGGATGTGGTACTGACTGTGGGGGTTTAAGTGTTGATTCTGATCACATCCTGATGTATGTTGAAAAAGACGGTCATGTGTACATATATCCAGGGACCCGCACATCCAGGGACCAACATCCTAGATGTTCGTGCCCCTGGATGTGTGCACATATGACTGTACACTAGCTGACCGGATGGAAGTCAGCCGGTTGGAACTTACCTAAAACAAGACAGCTAGTTGGAATCTGTTTTAGGCAAAGGAAAAGAAAAGAAACCCGTTCACAGGCAGTTTGATTTCACAGAGCACTCTGGCTTTCTGCAGATTAAAAAAAAAAAAAATCTCATGGATATACTCAAGCTGAAGAATGAAGATCCAAGACAAGACAGAGGAATCCTGACTCACTGCAATGATATCTGGCAATTCTGCAGGTCCCTGAGCTACCCGTGTGTGTGTGCGTGTGTGTTTGTGGGGAGTGGGGCGCGGGGGTCACATATGCCCCAGAGAGGAGCTTGCCTCAAACGAGACTCGGGGGGGGGGCTCCCAGGGGGTGGGGGTCAGGTGGTGAGGAGGAACAGCCAAAGCATAATTTCTGCCCCAGTTTAAAAGCTCCACCCTACCACGGGGATTTCTAAGTTATACTTAGAAAAACCTCAACTCTTTATTCATTTGCACCAGAAGGGGGCACTGTTACCTTTAAAAACGCATCCCAGGCCACAGGTCCCCATAAAATAAAGTACCAGCCCCTGCACTGGCTCCCAAAGACACCCAGGTTCTGTCTGAGGCTCCAGACGCTCCCCACCCGCACTGGGAGCTTCTTCCCAAATTAAAAACACAAAAACACGTAAATGATGATTCTCTCCCAGCTTTCTTTGAAATCACTATTTTTACATCCTTAACTGCTCTACTCAAGCAAGTCTGTCATTTAACCAAAAGAGGAAACATAGTATTTTAGAAGTGAAAAACAAGGCAAAAAAAAAAAAAAAAAAAAAAAGAGAAAGAAAACAATTCATTATTGGAGAGGCCTGATCTACATGACCGCATCACCAGCCCACATTCTGTTTATGACGCTGGGTAAAAAGAGAACATTTCCAAGTCGTGTTCTTAAGCACAAGGGAATTTGTCTCTTCTTGATACTTAGTTGAAGTAGCATTTTCTTTTCCTTAGGATTAAAAAGTTTGTACTCCCTGGCTTCCTCTTGCTGAGAAGCTAAGAGACTGTTTGTCTGTTTCAGTGGTTTTTCTTTTTTTCTTTTGAGACAGGGTCTCTCTGTCACCCAGGCTGGAGTGCAGTGGTGTGATCAGAGCTCACTGCAGCCTCGATCTCCTGAGCTCAAGCAATCCTCCCTCCTCAGCCTCCCAAGCAGCTGGGGCTACAGGCCTGTGCTGCCACGCCTGGAGAATTTTCTACTTTTTGTATCGCTCAGCCTCCTGAGAAAGTGGGACTACAGACGGGTGCCACCATGCCTGGTTAATGTTTTATTTTCTGTATTGATTGGGGGGGCGGGGGCGGGTCTCACTACGTTGCCCAGGCTCATTTTGAAACCCTGGGCTAAAGCAATCCTCACACCTCAGCCTCCCAAAGTGCTGGGATTACAGGCAGGAGCCACTGTGTCTGGCCTCAGTGCTTCTTAGACCATCCTGTACCTGAGATGCATGGGGGTGGCTGTTCCCCGAATCCCACAATCCTTCAGGGAGACAGCACGTTTCTGCTCTCTGACAAGCACGGGAGGGGACTCTGAACTCTCTGCAGAACACAGCGGTGCTGAGCTGGGCCATCTCTAACCTACTTCCCCACCAACACCTGCCCCCACTGCCCACCTGGGCGTTCAGCTGAGCCACATCAGCTCGCAGCTGCTTTCTGTTCACATCTGAATCCTAATCCCAGTCTGCTCTGCCTGACTCCCGGAAGCTTTCTGCGTCTTTCTGTCCTGGTTTTAGTAATGCTCTATGAGACATGATCTGACAGAAATTCATGGGATTCCTGTGCAAAACACAAGCTGCTGTTTTGGAACTTCTGTGTGGGCCTCTCTTCCTTCACTGTAAAAAGAAAGTGTGGAGTGGCTCTGTGAACTGATTCCCACCAGCTCACTTCCTTAAGGCATAACAAGCTTCTAGCTGTATTCTCATTGCACTGATCAACGCCTGAAATCAATGTATCTATTAATAATAAAAATAAATAGTAATTGTATTGTGTTGTTTACATGTGTCTGTTTTTGCTGGCAGGTGAGTTCCTTGAGGCCAGGGCACCGATTTTCACTCCCCAGCGCTTGCCGAAGACGAGCCTGGATGAGTGTTTTTTGGCACTGTTGCCTGGTTGCAAAATGAGATGTCCCACAGGCTGGGAACTATGGGTTATTTCAGGAATGACTATAGGACAGTAAAAAGAGAACACAGTGAAGAAATCTGTGGTTCTTAAAAACCTTCTCCAAGAAGTAGCACACTGTTTCAGTCAGCATTGCTGTGTAACAAGTAATCCTCACATGTAGTGGCTTAAAATGCAAGTAGGCAAGCTGGCCTGACACAGCTGGGCTGTTCTGGTTTGGGCTAGGGTGCTCATGCCTCTGCAGTCGTAAATACAGCTGTTGGATCGGCTGGACTGGCTACTATAGGGCGGCATTGCCTGCTAGCACAGGATAGCTTGGATGATGGGGCCTCTCTCCACATGGGTGCTCATCCTCCAACAGGCTAGCCTGGATTTGTTCACAAGAGGGCAGAAGGGCTCCCAGAGTGGCGGGGGCGGAGCCCCAGTGCTCAAGTACTTTTCAGGTCTCTGCTTGTGTCATGCTTACACCATTATTTTTGAGACAGAGTCTTGCTCTGTCGTGAGGCTGGAGTGCAGAGGCGCCATCTCTGCTCACTGCAACCTCCGCCTTCCGGGTTCAAGCGATTCTCCCATCTCAGCCTCCCGAGTAGCTGAGACTACAGGCACACGCCACCATGCCTGGCTAATTTCTTTATTTTTAGTGGAGATGGGGTCTCAGCATGTTGGCCAGGATGGCCTCAATCTCTTGATCTCACGATGCGCCCCCCTCGGCCTCCCAAAGTGCTGTGATTACCGGTGTGAGCCACGGCGCCCAGCCCACTTCCTCCTATTATATTGGCCAAAACAAATGACAGGATCGGCCCAGATTCAGGAAGTGGAGACAGATGCCTCTTCTTAATGGGAGGAGCTACACCGTCTTAGTGAAAGGAACCAATGTAGGCAGGGGACAAACTTGTGGCCATTTTTTGCAAACACATGTACTTATACCACTTTTTTTCTACTCACATTCTTTCTAATGCAGAGTACTAGCGATGTCTGCAAGGGAAGCTGGGAGGTGCAGCTCTGTGTTAGTCCATTCACACTGCTATAAAGGAATACCTGAGAATGGGTAATGTATAAAGAAAAGAGGTTTATTTTGGCTCATAGCTTTGCAGACTATATACAAAGCATAGTGCCTGCATCGATTTCTGGTGAGGGCCTCAGGCAGCTTCCAATCACGGCAGAAGGCAAAGGGAGAACAGGCAAGTCACATGGCAAGAACAGGAGCAGTAGAGAGAAAGGGCGGGTGCTAGCTTCTTTTTTTTTTTCTTTTTTTCTTTTTTGAGATGGTGTCTCGCTTTGTCGCCCAGGCTGGAGTGCAGTGGTGCGATGTCGGCTCACTGCAAGCTCCGCCCCCCTGGGTTCACTCCATTCTCCTGCCTCAGCCTCCCAAGTAGCTGGGACTACAGGTGCCCACCACCACACCCGGCTAGATTTTTTGTATTTTTTAGTAGAGACGGGGTTTCACCGTGTTCGCCAGGATGGTCTCGATCTCCTGACCTCGTGATCCGCCCGTCTCAGCCTCCCAAAGTGCTGGGATTACAGGCTTGAGCCACCGCGCCCGGCCTTGGTGCTAGCTTCTTTAAACAACTAGCTCTCATGTGAACTTGGAGCAAGAAGTCACTCATTACCACAGGGATAGCACTGAGCCATTCATGAGGGATCCGCCCCCAAAACCCAAACACCTCCCATCAGGCCCTACCTGAAATGCTGAGGATCACAATTCAACATGAGATTTCGAGGTGACAAACATCCAAACTATATCAAGGCCTTAGCTGCTGAGCTACTTCCCAGCTGTAACTGCATTACTGAGGAAGGCAAGACAAATGCTGGTGAAGTTAGCCACCTCTGTCACAGGCATTTTGTAGATGTGGCTGAAACGCAGTTCACAGGGGGTGTGCTCATTTGCACTCCCACCAGCATCACCAACAGAATATGTTACCAAACTTACAGATTTTCAGTAGTCTGAGAGTTAATAAATGGTATCTCTGGCACACGCCTGTAATCCCAGCACTTTGGGAGGTGGAGGTGGGCGGGTCGCTTAAGCTCAGGAGTTCCAGAGCAGCCTGGGCAATATAGGGAGACTTTGTCTTTAAAAAAGAAACCAAAAAGGCCAGTTGTGGTGGATCACGAGGTCAGGAGTTCAAGACCAGCCTGGTCCACATGGTGAAACCCTGTCTCTACTAAAATTACAAAAATTAGCTGGGTGTGGTGGCATGCACCTGTAATCCCAGCTACTTGGGAGGCTGAGGCAGGAGAATCACTTGAACCCAAGAGGTGGAGGTTGCAGTGAGCTGAGATTGTGCCACTGCACTCCAGCCTGGTCAACAGCAAGACTCTGTCTCAAAAGAAAAAGAACAAAAACTAGCCAGGCATGGTGACACACACCTGTAGTCTCAGTTACTTGGGGGGCTGAGGTGGGAGGATGGCTTGAGCCCGGGAGGTGGAGGCTGCAATGAGCCAAGACTGCATCACTGTACTTCAGCTTGGGTGACTGTTTTTTTTTGTTTTGTTTTTTGAAACGGAGTTTCACTCTTACTGCCTAGACTGGAGTGCAATGGCGTGATCTCGGCTCACTGTAACCTCTGCCTCCCGGGTTCAAGCAATTCTCCTGCCTCAGACTTCTGAATAGCTGGGATTACAGGCATGTGCCACCACACCTGGTTAATTCTGTATTTTTAGTAGAGATGGGGTTTCACCATGTTGGTCAGGCTGTTCTCCAACTCCTGACTTCAGGTGATCTGCCCATCTTGGCCTCCCAAAGTGCTGGGATTACAGGCGTGAGCCACCCTGCCCAGCCCTCACTATCGTTTTTATTTGCATTCCTTTCTTTTTATTTTTGTGAGGCAGAAGTTGCTTCTCTTTCTGTGGTTAAAAACCAACAATTTGCACTTCTTTCTCTGTGAACTATGTGTTGATACTCTGTGCCATGGTTACTGGTGTTTTAAAATACTAATTTCTAGGGGTTCTTTGTACATAATTTTGAGATTAGCCCATTGTCTGTGACATGAGTCGCAAACATTTGCCTCTTGGAAAATCTTAATGAAGGCCACCGCATTAGATGCAGTGTGGTTGCCCTGTTTTAAATGTCACCATTTGTCAGGAGCCGAGTAGAGGTTATACCTGCTTAATGCTATGCCATTATCTGCACTGTCCATCATATAATTTCTTTTTTTTTTTTTTCTATTTGTGTTACTATTTCCTTTCCCCATTCCAGGTTTTAAAAATAACTTTTTATTTTGAAGTAACAATAGATGCAGAGGAAATTGCAAAAAACGTACAGAGAGGTCCTGTGTACCCATTACTCAGTTTCTACCAATGTTGTTGTCTTAGTAACTCTAGTACAATATCCAAATGAAGAAACTGTCATGGGTACAATATGTGTTCATGGTTCTATGCCATTTTATCGTATGTGTTCAAGAAACCATCAAAGCAATCAAAATAGAGAACTGTGCCATCATCACTAAAATCTCCTTAAATCTACACCTCTATAAAAATCAAGTCCAGCAGGGCGCCGTGGCTCACGTCTATAATCCCAGCACTTTAGGAGGCCGAGGTGGGCGGATCATGAGGTCAGGAGTTCGAAATCAGCCTGACTGACATGGTGAAACCCTGTCTCTACTAAAAACACAAAAATTAGCAGGGCGTGGTGGCACACACCTGTAATCCCAGCTACTCAGGAGGCTGAGGCAAAAGAACTGCTTGAACCCAGGAGGCAGAGGTTGCAGTGAGCCGAGATTGCGCCATTGCACTCCAGCCTGGGCAACAGAGTGAGACTCCATCTCAAAATCAATCAATCAATCAGTCAATCAATCAATCAATAATAAAATCAAGCCCATTTCCTTGCCAGGCTCCCCACCTCCCTAACTCCTGGTACCCACCAATATTATCACCTTTCTAACCTATTTTTTAATTTACCCTCTTGTCATCTTAAAAAATCTCTAATAAGTTTCTTAGTACAGGATCAGATGCAAAATTTGCTTACTTGAGCAAAAGAAACGTCCAACTCAATCCTGGGGCCACATAATGTCTCACCCCTCATCACTTTCCCATGCTCTCCCATTCGCTCCAACCGACCCCTTTCCGAAAACACATCTGGTACCAGACAACGATTTTCCTCCCGGAAGGCTTGGAGTGAGCCCTCTTTTCCCACTCCCACGTGAGTGTGAGAAAGTAGAACAAGTCTCCCCCACGGTGTGAGAAAACCACTTCACTCTTCCTGGTTGGTTGAAGTCACTGATCTGCCAAAACTTTCTAGGCAAAGCTAAAAAAAAAGCAAAACCAAACCAAACAAAAAAACCCTAAGTCCCACAAAAGCTATAAGCAAAGTACAGCCCACTGGGAAAAAGTACTGCAAAGAAGGTCCTTTCTGTCCTGTGTTTATCTACTGAATTTATCTCCGGACAGCAGAAGTAGTTTGTCTTGGTAAAGAAACCAGGCGAGAGGCATCCCAGAGAATTGTCTGAAATCTAGAAAGGTTGTCAAACACTGAGATGGTTTAGTACTATTTCTTTAGCACACAGATCTTCTGGATTAGGAAGGTGTAAATGTTAAACCTTTTGTTTAGCATCTTTCCATCAGGCACTGTGTTGATGTCATCAAGATGGAACTCATGGCTTACTCAAGACAATTAGGCTTACTTAAGATAATTAGGGCACGGAGGAAGGAGGAAGAGAATTAAACCTGACTCCATTCTGCAGGTCTGCCACAGAGAAGAGAGGGTCCCTTGACCTTCTGACAGTAATATGCTCAGCTTGGTCCTTCAAGATTGAGGCTC
Source organism: Papio anubis (assembly GCF_008728515.1). Taxonomy (NCBI): domain Eukaryota; kingdom Metazoa; phylum Chordata; class Mammalia; order Primates; family Cercopithecidae; genus Papio; species Papio anubis. The sequence continues at coordinate 17,229,331 of NC_044991.1, read as the reverse complement.
AAAGAAAACATGTCTTCAATGAAACTGCTTCTGCTGCAAATTCCACTACTACCCCAGGCCCACAGTACCACCGTGATTTGCAGCATAAGAAGTATGATCTCCAAGGAGAAACTGGAGGTATTCAGAGTCTTCATCGTGACTACTGGGCAAGGTAGACAAACAGACTGAAGCAAGCTGAAAGCTGCACGAAACAGCCTCTCAAATAAAGCCTCTCTTCTGTGGCACGTCACTGAGAATAAAGAAAAACAAATGCAAGTGATATTTGATCTCTAATTAAGATGCAGGTCCCAGACATGAAAATCTATCTATTAAGGCCGGGCGCGGTGGCTCAAGCCTGTAATCCCAGCACTTTGGGAGGCCGAGACGGGCGGATCACGAGGTCAGGAGATCGAGACCATCCTGGCTAACATGGTGAAACCCCGTCTCTACTAAAAAATACAAAAAACTCGCCGGGCGTGGTGGCGGCGCCTGTAGTCCCAGCTACTTGGGAGGCTGAGGCAGCAGAATGGCGGGAACCCGGGAGGCGGAGCTTGCAGTGAGCTGAGATCTGGCCACTGCACTCCAGCCTGGGCGACAGAGCGAGACTCCGTCTCAAAAAAAAAAAAAAAAAAAAAGAAAATCTATCTATTAAATACCATCCTGCCTTTAGCTCATGGTTAAACAACTTCATCTGTTCCTAGGTGACCCGTAAGTCCCGGGTCCCCTGTGTTTCCCCCCAGCATACTGGATCCACTCATTATTTCTGAATGGGTGCTCAGAGAGGCTACAGGGACAGGAAGCTCCGGCAGGTCTCGAGTCCACATTCATCACCTGTGTTTCACCTGTCTAGTTAGCTGGCATTCAGTGAAGACACAGCGTATTGGTACGTATCGGTATTCTTAGCACATGAACAGCTAAGTGTAAAATACAGGCTTGCAAATGGTGCAGCCATTTGGAAAATAGTTTGGCAATTCCTCGAAATGTTAAACGTGGAGTCAACATATTACTCGGCAGTCCCACTCCTAGGAATATACTCAAGAGAACTGAAAATGTATGTCCACACAAACTGTGTACATAAATACTCATAGCAACATTATCCATGGAAGTCAAAAAGTGAAAACTGCCCAAATATCCATCAACTGACGAAAACATTAAAAAATGTGGTATATATCCAAAAAGGGGAGTCTAACTTGGCCCTAAAAAATATGCTACAGACACATGCTACAACATGGACAAACCTTGAAAACATTACGTCATGTGAAAGAAGCCACAAAAGATAACATGTTTTACAATTGTATAGAGAAAAAAGCTATATTTATATGAAAAACATTCTACAGAGAATTAGCGGAAAGCCTGTCTTCAAGAGTTTCTAGTCTAATGAGGGAAACATACACGTGAACAAATAGGTACAATGTCAGGCACTTAAAGAGGCCTGTTTTTGCCACAGATGACACTTTTTTTTTTTTTTTTTGAGACGGTGTCTCGCTCTGTTACCCAGGCTGGAGTGCAGTGACGCGATCTCAGCTCACTGCAAGCTCCGCTTCCCGGGTTCACACCATTCTCCTGCCTCAGCCTCCCCAGCAGCTGGGACTACAGGCGCCCGCCACCTCGCCCGGCTAATTTTTTGTATTTTTAGTAGAGACGGGGTTTCACCGTGTTAGCCAGGATGGTCTTGATCTCCTGACCTCCTGATCCGCCCACCGCGGCCTCCCAAAGTTTTGGGATTACAGGCGTGAGCCACCGCGCCTGGCCCAGATGACACTTAAATAAAAGAGAGATGGACCTTACGTGGCTTGAGGGGAGAGAATAGGCTTCAGAGAAAAGGCAGTATTGAATATTGGACTTGGGGCCTTTGGAGGCATTTATCAGATGAAGAAGGCTAGTACGGGCATCGGTTCACATTTCAGCTAGGTGCCTGGGCTAAGGGTTTTGCTTGTGATGAAACTTCCATAGTGTACAAGATTCAGAGAGTGCAGTATCCGTGTGTTCTCACATGGCTCAGCAGAGAGCCTGCGCTGGACAGATGCCGGGAAGAGTTCAGAGTGAGAACACAGAACGCAAGTCCATCAACTGCAAAGGCCGTTCTGATCTTCCAGGGCAACTTTGATTTATTCTATTTTCCTTTACTCTTGAGAAACTAAAACTTTCCATTTCCTGGACTTCCTTCTGTTCTCTTTGTACACTAATTAATCAAATACTCAATTAATCCACCATTCGATTAAAAAAATACACAAGGCGAGGGGTTGTGAATACAAAGAGTCACAGACACGCTCCTCTGCAGCTCACAGTTGACTGCAGCATTTCTCAAAGCATGGCCTGAAGACAGCACCTGCATTACCAAGGGAGTTGCTTTAAAATGCGAATTCCGGCCAGGGCGCAGTGGCTCATGCCTGTAATCACAGCACTTTAGGAGGCCGAGGCGGGCGGATCACCTGAGGTTGGGAGTTCGAGACCAGCCTGACCCACATGGAGAAATCCCATCTCTGCTAAAAATACAAAATTAGCCAGGCATGGGGGCGCATGCCTGTAGCCCTAGCTACTCGGAAGGCTGAGGCAGGAGAATCGCTTGAACCTGGGAGGCGGAGGTTGCGGTGAGCCGAGATTGCACCACTGCACTCCAGCCTGGGCAACACGAGCGAAACTCCGTCTCAAAAAAAAAAAAGTGAATTCCAAGGATAAAAACCCCCATAGATCTGATGAGCTAGATTTGGAAATCTGCTTTCCCAAGGGTGCCCCAAATGGTTCTGAGGCAGGTGGTCCACATACAAAGATAACGGCATTACCACGTGGAAGGAGCTCAAAGGGCCAGTGAGGTGATGTAGTGGAGACACAGAGCCAAGGCGACTGGATTTATCTTCCCAGGGGACAGAAATTCTGAACAGCTCTTTCATCGGTGGGTGGTACTCGGATGAGAATCAGTTCAGAGGCTCTCTCAAAGATGAGTGCCAACTTTAGCCCCTCTTGCTGTCTTTCTCCGTCAAGGTGACTTGACATGCTCCTGCATCAGTGTGACACCCACTCCACCCAGAGTCTGAGGTTCCCTGGCTCCTCTACACCCTCTTTAGAGGGAAGGTAGAATCATCTGCCCAGATGCAGAACCCATTAAAGGAAGGTGACAGCACAAAGAGAAAGTGACTGGCTGCTTGGCCAGAACAAACCATAATAACAAAAGGAAAGAAAGGAGGGAGAGAAAGGGTCCAGGAGGCAGTGGAGGAGTTGTAAACAGTGGTTCCCAAATGACAAACCACACCTGCTCCTAGAGCAGGACTCAGCCGGCTGTAGGCAGAGGTGGAGTGCCTGTACAGAAAAACAGGACAGCTTTGGTACCAACAACTTTCTGGACTTGAACAAACAGCTTAATCTTTCAGGGTCCCCCAAATTTTCTGCTCTGCAACATCAGAATATTAATATTGATCTCTCAGGCTGTTGGAAAGATTAAACAAGAAAAAAAAAAGCGTATGAGTAAGATGTTCTAGCAACAGATCCTTGCACAAAGTAGACATGCCCACTTTGTTCTTCAAACTGTGGGTCCTGGCAGAGGTTGGGGGGGCGGGGCGGGGTAAAATCTCACAAAATGTCCAATACTAAGGATAATACAGTAGTGTCAGCTAAAGAATGATGAAGTTCATAAATCTGGAAAGGAGAGCTTTATTTCTCATAACGGGTCGCAGCCTGCAGGGTGGTTATTCTAACAGGCTGGGGGCTGTAGACTCCAGCCAGAAACCAGAAACAGACTCTTCACCAGAGGGAGAAAGGAAACAAATTTATGCTAAGCAGGGTGACCAAATATACATATTCAATAAGCTATAGGAGGAGTCATGAATATTTATAAAAGGAGACACGTGCCCATGTGCAATTGAGTTTCATGGCCCTTCACGTGTCTCATGTACAAAAAATGGCACAGTTAGCATTATCCAAGGGTGGAGGTTTCGATCCTCTGATGCCAAAAGGTGAAGCAAAGGACACAAAAAATCTTACTGCGCATTCTCCAAAGACTGGCCAGAACCACTGTGTGTTGGGTGGTCTCTGATCAGGTGAAAAAGGAGGGGTAGCATCAGTAGGTTGGTGGATATCAGTCCTTTGAGAGGGCTGGTTTATGTTAATCCCTTGCAGAAGAAAGCCTAATGGTGGTTAGCAAGGGAGGGGGTACAACGAGGTATGTCTGACACTGACACCCCCATCCCATCATGGCCGACAACTTAGTTGTCAAGGTTACTCTGGGGTCTCCTTGACCAAGAGATGGTCTGGTTGGTTGGGGGGCTTAGGATTTTATTTTTACTTCTCAGTACTTAACACTTATTGAGTGTCTACTATATGCTGGGCATTGTTCTATATCTATACACTGTGCATGTATGGAGTCATTTCTTCTTTAGAACAACCCTAAAAGGCAGTTCATGTCATCAACCTCATCTTTTACAGCAGAGAAACTCATCAACTCACCACTTTCCTTATCTCACTTCCTGCACATGGAATAGCATTTTTTCTCCAATTATTCTCTCTTTTGTCCTTCCTCAGTATCTTTCCTACCAGCTTACACCTTAATCAAAAGACACTCTCTAAAGAATTGGGAAGGGACTTTAAAGGTTATCTTGCTTGTTTTTCAGGAGTGGAAATGGCGAGCCCTCTCTAATCCCTGGCTCATCGCCTTTGAGTGCCATCATGGCCCCTTGCCTTGGCAGTCCAAGCCCTGAGCTCTCTATCCTTCTTCCTGCTTATGTGTCCCTCGGGTTGAACCAGCAAAACATAGTCACAATCCTACCACTGAGGTGCATCAAAATGCAATAGCTCGAATTACCTTCCTAATTTACCGTGGATGCCCCATTACCAACTGGGAATCCATGCAAGAGCACTTACCAGTGGGGATGCTAAAGCAAAAAATGATAGCAGACAAGTATACTCAAGACAAAAGCAGCCCCAACGTGCCTAGCGATTAGCAGGGCAGAAAATACTAAAAGCCAAAAGGAAAGATGACAAGGCTCACAGCCTGCCAAATAGGCCAGTGAACTTAGGTGAATCACTTCCCCCATGGTGGCCATCATTTTCCCATCTGTGAAACGAGGGCAGGGGATCGGATCTTTTTCTGAGGTTTGCTGGAACAGAAAGCATCTCTGGTTGATGAGAAGGCTGCGTGGTCTAAGATGCAGGATGGTAAAATAGGAAGCATATGGGCTTCAGAGGCAAACCTAAATTTGAAAACTGACTCTGTCTTTGCTGGCTGTGTGTCCTCGGAAGATTATTTCTCCTTTCTGAGCTTCATGAGGGATTCTCACCGTTATTAATATCTACCCAAACATCTTCCCCCTTCTCACCAGCTAACAGAACCATGTGTTTGTGTTTGGCAACAGCAGGAGATTGCTGATTTCAGGAAAGGTGGGCCTCTTCCTATCCCCAGGGAATAACTCATAATCTGTATAAACCAGCCACGGTAATCCCCTTCTCTATTAGCAGCGATAGGGTCTAGGGTTCAGTTTATAACTAATTTCTAAACTATGAGATGTAAAGAGCAGTCTGCTTTGGAAGTTCCTATCCTGAATAAAAAGGCAGAGACTTCTGAGAAGAAGGAATTTTAGGTTTGCCTCTTGCTTCCTGTTTGGGACTCTTGAAGACACCCGGGGCTATGGTAGCCATCTTGCAACTATGAAGTGGGAAGTATGAAGATAAAAATCCAATGTGCTGAGAATGGAAAAATGATGGAAAGAATTGGGGGCCTTGGAAACACTGCTGAGCTGTTGCACAGGCAATGGACTCTCTGCCTCCTTATGGCTTAGAGCACAGTTACTTGCAGCCAAAAGCTCTCCTAACTGAGACTATATAAATAACATCTGGCACAGAACTTGGAAACGTAAGAGTGCCCATTGAAAGGTAGCAAACACCATTGCCTATTGGAAAAGACTTTTGCTGAGGCAATTTTTTTAGCTATCAGATAAGCCTTCTAATGATACTGTTTTTCTATTTTCCTGATAAGTTAAAACGAAAACAAAACAACTAGGCAGAAAACTTCCTTCTCCTTTAAGCACTCGTGTTTTCTCTGACCTTACAAGATTCAGCTCACTTAAGCATTTAGAAGCTAGGCATAGTTGTGCTCTGAGGACCATGTCCCATGAGGATCATGCATCAGCTTCATAAGTACAAGGCCTATCACACAGTCCCTGCAGAGCCTGAATCTCCAGGGATGAGGACCAGGATCTAAAAGCTCCCTGTGTGATGAACTACCATGCAGATTCAAATTTGAGAAACAGCAGCCTACATGATATGCCCTGGACTCCGATGCAATTATTTGGTTATCTAGTCATTTTCTTTGCCACTAAAAGAATAGTATCTTATTGACTGGCCATTAAGTACCACAGAGTATACACCAGAGACTCAGGAACTACAGAGCCTGACTCTATACCTAGTCATTCAATGCGGACAGCGCACTGATATCTGGTCTCACTCCTCATCTTTACACTAAAAGATGTGACAGTCTTGGTGACTGACTTGACCTAATTGTACTTTGGCCTCTCCATCCATAACCCGAGACCTGACAACATCAAGCCAGTAGTGCTGTACTTGTAGACAAACTGGATCACCTACTCCATTCTTGTTTTTATTTTTTTTCTCTTTTTTTTTTTTTGAGACGGAGTTTCGCTCTTATTGCCCAGGCTGGAGTGCAGTGGCATGATCTCGGCTCACTGCAACCTCCTCCTCCCAGGTTCAAGTGATTCTCCTGCCTCAGCCTCCTGTGTAGGTGGGATTACAGGCGCCCGCCACCACGCCCAGCTAATTTTTGTATTTTTAGTAGAGATGGGGTTTCACCGTGTTGGCCAGGCTGGTCTTGAACTCCTAACCTCAGGTGATCCACCCGCCTTGGCCTCCCAAAGTGCTGGGATTACAGGCCTGAGACACCGCACCTGGCCAGCATTCTTCTGAATTACATCAATGATCTCTCCAACTACCTGGATGTGGACGCCACTGTGACCTCCACACTTCCTTTTGAGGAGCCTAATGCAGATTAATTTACTGACTGAAGATCACACAGCTAGAAAATGGCACAAGGAAACATGAATATGTTGCACCGATGTTGGTTTTGTAATTGTGTGCTGCTGTCTTAACATAAAGATCCTGATGAACTTGGAATCCTTCACCTGGAGGAATGCAGAACGGAGGAGGGAAGCCACTCAGGAGGCTCTGATAGTAGACTCCAATTACCTGAAGGACGGTCACAGTACAACCAATCAGCCTCAGCTGTAGGGTCTCAAGGACCAAACTCAAAGAAGGGAGAGGAAGTTAGAAAGAATGGTTTAGGATGCAAGGTTTGCTCAAGCTGCCCAGAACAAGAGAAGCTTATCTTGCCTGGTGAGCTTCCTTCCAATGGATCCATGCAACAGACGCTGCAGGCCTGCAAGGTGGGGATTGCAAGGAGGTGTTTGAAGCCTCAGGAGTGCCAAGATGATCTAGAAAGCTGTTTCAGTACATTTTTGCAATCAACTTAGACGCAGTAGTGGTGCACCACTCTGATGTGCCTAGCAAATAGTAAGCATTGAAATAACATTTGCTAAATAAACGGATGAATAGAACAGGGATGAAGAGGACCAAATCTAACCCTTATTTCATTCCCACCACTTGCTAACTCTAATAATCTCTCCACGCTTTTGTTTCCTTGTACAAGGAAATCTTGGGCTTCAGAATTTCTTTTGATGTTTCATTTCCTCCCCACCTACAACACCTGTTCTAACCACCTTTGAGAAATTTTAGGAGGCTAAAACGTGTGATACAGTAAGCTTCTTGAGGAAAAATGTTCTGTTTTATACTTGTTTCTGTCCCCACAGGCTCTAGGTTGGATCTGTACCTGTAGCAGAGAAATCCCGAGATGTGCAAGCCCTGACAAGAGGGAGACTAAAGAACAGCCATTTCCTGAACCCCTCCTCTGTGCCAGACACCAATCCATATATTTTACATACATTACCTCAAATGATCCAGACACCAACCCTCTAAGGCAGAGATTTTCATCCCCACTTTACAGATATAAAAACTAAGGCTAACAGAGGCTGGCTGACACCAAATGAGGGTGAGAGGTGGCATAGTTCTTGCTTGCAAATTATTCTTATCATCATCATCATCCGTGCTTAAGTTTGAGGCTTCTTGGGTCCTTCTGTTGACATTTCTAAGACGTAACATTCAGACTGTGCTGCTCTATCAGAATGCAAGAAAGAATTCAGCCCTAAGATCTTTTTCCACTATACATACACCGAGAATGTGTTCATTCCTTGGTGGGTGCCAAGCAGTGTTAGGCACAACGACCCTGGAACCTGCTGCTTGATGATGTCCAGTTAGTTGTTTACTTGAAATGGCCACTGAGAGCATGAGCTAGAGCTGCAAAGGGCCAGTACAGAGCAAGACACGTGGTAGGTTAGAGCTCAAAGAGATGCATGTTGCATCCAAATGTTTGATTTCATGGTCTTTCAGTGGAAGGAATGAGAAAAGTAAAAACAATATTGAGAAAAAAGAAACAGCAAGTATATGCATGTCTACTGCAGGGCCCATGTTAAAGAAGGGGGCAAAACCCTACTACATTATGAGCATCCTGGGCTGAGCGATGTACCAAGGGCCAGCCATTAACAATGGGTACCAGTCTTCGGGAGCTAACAGATGTTCGGTTCATGAGCAAAGACAAGTGCTGTTCGGCTTTTTTAGGTACCTATAAAAATGGAATAATTTTAAGCTATTCTAATAGCTGCCTGACAATTTTATTAACGTCGTCAGCTGCCGGGTGGCCCTGTCCATGCCTGAAAGACCGAGTCCTCACTTGGGACTATTCATATCAGCTGAGTTCCATTCGAGCACCTTCCTTTTTTTCAATTAGCTAGACAATGAAGAGGCTGTCTCCCCTCATGGCCTCTTGGAAACCTTGCGGCAGACCACCTTGGTTGGCATGTGGTTCTCTTTCTCAGAGGCGATGAGGCTAACAGAAGCTGTGAAATCAGGCAGGGCTCCCTCAGCCTTAGTTGTTTAATCCAACAGATGTAAAATGCCCAACTTTGTGGATTTTTATCAGTAATAAATGGGCTAATATCAAGTCGGGAAACGATAGCCCAGCAACTGCACTCAATAAATGTATGTTTTTGTTTATTTCTCATGAGTCTAAAGTCACCTCAAAGAACCTAGATGGTAAACTGCCCCACTTCATCTTCTGATTTTTAACCCATTTTAAAAAATGTCAACACTCGTGCTTTTAATTTCCTAAAGCTCTTCCTTGTTTTTCAAAGCCGCCTTTTTTAAAAAAATGTAGGATCTTGTCCATATTTTACGAGTGAAATAGCTGTTTCGTCTTTCTGAGGCCATTAATTTCAGGGTTTTTTTTTTTTTTTTTTTTAATGTTTTCTGCTCTTCTCTGTCTTGTCTGTTTCCTATCCATTTCTTTTTTTTTTTTTTTTTCATTTTGTCAAAACTAACCTCTGACTTTTTTATCATAGCTTTTCCTCCAATGTCTAATAAGCCTGTAATCTCAGCACTTTGGGAGGCCGAGGCAGGCGGATCATGAGGTCTGGAGATCGAGACCATCCTGGCTAACACGGTGAAACCCTGTCTCCACTAAAAATACAAAAAATTAGCCGGGCGTGGTGGCGGGCACCTGTAGTCCCAGCTACTCGGGAGGCTGAATGGCGTGAACCCGGGAGGCAGAGCTTGTAGTGAGCCGAGATCGTGCCACTGCACTCCAACCCGGGTGACAGAGTGAGACTCTGTCTCAAAAAAAAAAAAAAAAAAAAAAGGGATGAAGTCACTCCCTGACTTCTACTGCATCTGCAAGTCGGGGTCCAGTCAAGAAACCCCAGCTAGAGGAACTTTCATAAAGAGCTGCTAGCCAGGCGTGGGAGCTATAAGAGCAAAGGGGGAATGCTGACATGTCACACAAATGACGACTGCAAGTGTCAATTGCAATCCAAGGGCTGGGTAACACAGAGAAAGAGTGTGGATTATTAGAATTTGGAGCCCCACAGTGCTGGGACCCAGGCCTCCAAGGAGGGGCTGCCCCGGTGCTGGTTCTGGGTTTGGAGAGAGGATGGACTGCAACTAGAATCAACAATACAACCAGGTGAGGTTGCAATGCTGGGCTGATTCTGACCAAAAAAAACAGGAAGCACACAGGCAGGAGCAGGTCTTTCCTTCTCCTCTGGCCTCAGTCTCCCCATGGTGCTCCATCTGTAAAACCCCCCAAAGATACTGGTAATGCTGAAATACAGAGTCCCATCCCCACTGTCTCAGAGCAGGGTCCAGTAGGGTGGGTTGAAGCCGAGAGTAATAATACGACTTTACATGAGCACATGGCATATCCTAAGCATCAGTATCACAATCTTGGGCCGTGCTGTTTCCCCAGAGGCGAATCATACAATCTCTTGTCTGGAGGACAGAAAACTGGCCTCAAGCCTTCTGACTGCTGAGTAGAGGAGGGGCTGAGGGACCTCCCCTGTCAGGGCGTACACTTTCTGTTCATCTCCTCGGTTTCACTCCAGCACCCTGCTGCGACCCTATCTGTGCACAATGAAGTGTGTGTGTCCAGAGCCATGCTGATGCTGTGGGGCCAGGAAAAAAAACTCCAGCTAGCCGGGCGCGGTGGCTCATGCCTGTAATCCTAGCACTTGGGGAGGCTGAGGTGGGTGGATCACCTGAGGTCAGGAGTTTGAGACCAGCCTGGTCAACATGGCAAAACCCTGTCTCTACCAAAAATACGAAAATTTGCTAGATGTGGCGGCAGGCGCTTGTAATCCCAGCTACAAGGAGGAGGCTGAGACAGGAGAATTGCTTGAACACAGGAGGTGGAGGATGCAGTGAGCTGAGATCGCACTATTGCACTCCAACCTGGGTGATGAGAGCAAAACTCCAAAAAAAAACAAAAACAAAAAACAAAACAACAACAACAACAAAAATAACTCCAGCAGTATGCAGGGACCAAAGAGGAATATTTCCCTGGTTGTATAGGCTGGAGGAGGGGTAGGAATTCTAACTATTTCTTATACAAACTACTGACCAACCCCCTCATAGGGCTGGGGATCCATTCCATGTGGCATTTGGGAATACCTGGAGCCTCTCATGGCTGAGCCCTGTCTGGGATCAGCAAAGCCTATCAGCCTCCTCCTTGCCTTGCTGCCCGGTGGGACCGCTGATCTGTGATGTCGGTTCCTCCTGTCCCATCTGTATTTTCACTCCTCAAATTTGCCAGCAACCCTTGTCTGTATTCTCCTCTTCCAGTATCTTAGCCCTTGTGAACGATGCCTTCTTTTATTTCTTTCCTGACATCTTGGTGGACTGTGAAAGAGCATGGAAATGAGCTCATGTGTTCAAGTTGCTATGTTTTACAATTCACATTAAACAAAAGAGTCCGCATGGTCACTTAAAACACATGTGCAAGCCCACTTTGTCCTCTGGGCCATCCGCTTGCAACATCTGCAGGGCATTACAATACGGCACTCTGAACAAGGGAAAGCCAAAATAATTTGGGTCATTTTGCTTGGAAAGAGAAGGCTGAAGAACAAATTAATGGTAGAGACGAGACTATTTGAGGACAATCTGCAGCTGTTCTCTTGCTCTGAGAACAGAACGAAAGGGCATGAGCAGAAAAGTGCAACATGAAGGATTTTAAGTAGATATGAAAAATCATCTCTCATGAAGATTACTGTGGTGGCCACATTGGCCTCCCTACCTGTAATCTCTCTCTTTCTCTACAAATGGCCTTCTGTACATTTCACGATTTGGGATCTCCAAATAGAACAGAGCATGCATTTAATCAGTGATCAATTAATTATAGAAGGCTTAACATGCAGAGCGCCATGCTATGCACTGAGGAGAGAGTGATAAACCAGACAGATAAGGCCCTTTCCACGCCACACTTGTAGCTTAGCCAGAAACAAAGACAAGTCAACAAGCATTTTCAATAAAGCACAAATCTGATCCGTGATTACCTCTCCTGTTTCATCTTTATCTACTTCCATAAATAAATTCGGCCTTATGATGTGCCACAGAGCAGGCTAAGGCCCATGTTTCAGGACACGTACACCGTCCTTACCAGAAGGAGGTTTACCCGATGAGGCTGCCACTTCAGGCATAATGACTCCCATCTATCCCCATTTTCACACATGAGGACACTGAGGCTTACAGAGGTGGAATAAAGTTGAAAGGCCATTTTATTTATTTATTTATTTATTTACTTATTTTTTGAGACAGAGTTTCACTCTTGTTGCCCAGGCTGGAGTGCAATGGCACGATCTCAGCTCACTACAACCTCCGCCTCCCGGGTTCAAGCGATTCTCCTGCCTCAGTCTCCTGAGTAGCTGGTATTACAGGCGTGCGCCACCACGCCCGGCTAATTTTGTATTTTTAGTAGAGATGGGGTTTCACCATGTTGGCCAGGCTGGTCTTCAACTCCTGACCTCAGATGATCTGCCCGCCTCGGCCTCCCAAAGGGCTGGGATGATAGGCGTGAGCCACTGCGCCCGGCGAAAGGCCATTTAAAGAAGTGTGTCAGTTTCCTATTCCTTCTGTACCACATTTTACCACAAATGACGTGGCTTGAAATCATACATGTTTGTTCTCTTACAGTTCTGGAGGTCAGAAATCCTGAAATCAGTCTTAGCAGGTTAAAGTCAAGATGTTGGCAGGGCTGGTTCCCTGCGGAGGCTCTGGGGAGAATTCTATTCCCTGCTGTTTTCAGCTTCTAGTGACCGTCTGTATTCCTTGGTTTGTGGCCCTTAACTCCATCTTCCAAGCACAACACTCCAATCTCTGCTTCTATCATTACATCGCTTCTTCTCTATGCAGTCAAATCTTCCTCCACCTCCCTCTTCCAAGAACACTCATTCTATTTAGGGCTCACCTGTATAGTCCAAGATACTCCCTCCATCTCAAGACCATTAAATTAACTGCATATGTAAAGTCCCTTTTGCTATACAGGGATTTTTTTTTTTTTTTCTTTTTTTTTGAGACGGAGTCTCATCTGTCACTCAGGTTGGAGTGCAATGGCATGGTCTCAGCTCACTGCAACCTCCGCCTCCTGGGTTCAAGCGAGTCTCCTGCCTCAGCCTCCCAAGTAGCCTAGACTATGGGCACATGTCACCACGCCCGGCAATTTTCTTTTTTTGTATTTAGTAGAGACAGGTTTTCACTATATTGAAAACTCCTGACCTCATGATCTGCCTGCCTTGACTTCCCAAAGTGCTGGGATTACAGGCGTGAGCTACTGTGCCCGGCCCTATACGGGGTATTTTTTTTGGCAGGTTCTAGTGCATGGATTAGGCTGAGGATGTCTTTGGGGGCCATTATTCAGCCTATCACAGGTAGAAATAGGAGGATCTGCGATTCCAACCTAAGTCCTATGCCTCTGAGGCAGAGTGCCCAACCCCTTGCAGGCCTGCTTCCGGTGAACTCTGACCTTCAGGCACATCCACAGATCATGGTGCCTCAAACAGCTCCTGCAGGATCATGCCTCCATGCCCTTCCCAAGGTGCTGTTTTTGCCTGGAATTCCCTGCTATTTGGACCCTCACAAAGTGCTGCCTAGTCTTCAAAGCCCAGCTCTAGTGCTTCCCCTCAACCTCACCTACCCCAAGCGGAAGTAACTCTCCTTCATCTTTGCCTGCACTGCGCTTTCAGAAACTCTCTGCACAAGCAATGGCCATATTACTTTGTAGTTATTTTTGCTTTTTTCTTCCCCTTCTCCATTTACACAGGATTTCCTTCAGAGCAAGAATCACTTCTCTTTCTTGTGCGTTCCTTAGTGTCTTCTGTGTGCAACATTGCCTGGCACATAGTAGGCGTAGTTCCATACATATTTCTGAGCTGAATTGAAGCTAGTTAAAAAATGAATAGCATTATGAAGGTACATTGTGCAATCTTTCCTGAAGGTTAATGAAAAACAAAACTGGAGCCACATTTTTTATTTTGTTTCCCCATCAATTTATGGAGCCCTATGTTGAGCCTTATACTAGATGCTTGGAATACAGAGATTAAATAAAACAGGGCACCTGCCTGGGAAGTAAGGAAAATGAGATGTAAGGCTCCCCACAACGCGTGGCAGCCACCATGCTTGGCACTGCCACACAAAGTAACTCAAGGAAGGGGAGGGCCACTGGAGGAGAAGGAAGCCACCTACATGAGATTACCCACTGCCCTGTTCGGCAAATGGGTTCTAGAAAATGAGCTTCTGATCTCCTCTCTGATTGCTGGCAAGTTTGCTGAATTTCAGAATGCTTAATACAGAGTTAAAAGGCATTTTAGGATATCTTCCAGTCCAGTGTTTTTGAAACTAGAGTTTGCAACACATTTTGGGGATTGTGAAAATAATTCAGTGGATCTGAGCAAGCATTTTAAAAATTAAAATACATAGATTAGAAAAGAAATATAAAAATTCACTGAACATAGTAAGGTCAAGCATTGTTTTATGACAATATTGTTTTAATTGCTCATCTGCATGTGTGTGTGTGTGTGTGTGTGTATATATATATATGCCTGTATAAACATACATACACATATATGTCTTTTAAATTGTGAGGAAAAATGTATTTCTGACTGTAGGATACAATCAAAAAAGTGTGAAAAGTATTGTTGGCCCTACATCTGCACTTCATAGATTCTTTGTCAAAATTTTCTGATTAAAAGAAATAAAAAAAAAAAGCAAGTCCTGGTAATAGAATCCCACCAGCTCTTTTAGTAAAAGAACTGGTAAATAAATTCCCCATGCCCACGGGCATCCGCATTTCACATTCATCCTATCACCTAACCCTGAGGACTAGATGTTCTTTTATTAAAGGAGCCAGAGGGATTCCACGTAGACCCAATGGGGTAAGTAACTTGCTCAAATGTATCTTGTTCTATTACCTATGCTGGTTTGACAAACTTATGTGGAAAGTTACTTTCAATAGCCTACAATGCAATTTCCTTGCCTTGCGCTCCCAAAGCGCTGGGATTACAGGTGTGAGCCACTGCGCCTGGCCCTCTAATCTCTTAAGATGTATAGTAATAAGAAAAAATACGGGCTTTGAAATTCTTCTGACCCGCGATAAAATTCCCAGCTCTACCCACCACGTGACCTCAGATGCCTGCGGGGGCTCAGGTCCCTCAATTGCACCACTGGCAGTGGCCTGGTGCATGGGGCCAGTCCCTTTCACCCCGCGGAGGCCTGCAAAAAATAGGAGCTCGGTACACATTAACAGCTCCCGCCTTCTACTCCCCTTCTCTTTCTATGAATATTTACAAAGAAGTTAAAAAATAACCACATGCCAACTACACTAATGAGTCAAGGAGAAGGACTGCTGAGAAAATGGCATTTCTCCTCCTTCGACAAAAACAACAGAGCCATGTGAACCTCCATTCTGTGACTGGGGCGCCAAGTGGCTGGGCCTTGCCAAGTCCCCCGCTCCGTGCTGTTTGCCAGTGAAGAGTTTGGAGTTGACTAAGTGCCAACCTCGGCTCGGCTGTGTGTGCTCGATCCTATGACCAGCCCAGCCCTGACCTTTTCTGGTATTTATGATGTCGGATTGGATTTTGATCACTGTTTGAGTTCTTGACACAAAATAAACAGGTTGACCCTTTTCCCTGGGAGGCACAAGTGCCAGGATTTTAATCCTGTCTCCAAACACTCCTCCCAATCCTGCCCCACTGCCCCCATGGCAAAATAGCCAAGACACAGTGTCTCTTTTGTTGCAGTAGCCAGCAGATCCCGAGATAGCAACCTTAGGGCAGTGAATCTCAACCCCGGCCACACTTCAGCATGATGTAGGAAGCTTTTAAAAATATGGCAGGCCAGTGCCCATACCAGAGCTTCTGACTTGGCCGATGTGGGGCAGACCTGGGCATCCTTATTCTTCACGTGCTCCCCGGATGATTTAACTTAAAGGCAGTGTTGACAACAACTGTACTCAGAGAAGAGAAGGTCCCTAGTTTTCCTATAAAGAAAGTATGGCAGGTGGGCACAGTGGCTCACACCAGTAATCCTAGCACTTTGAGAGGTGGAGCTAGGCGGATTGCTTGAGCACAGGAGTTCAAGACCAGTTCGGGCAATGTGGCAAAAACCCATCTCTATTAAAAAGTATACATATATAAATTAGCCGGGCATGGTGGTGCACACCTGTAGTCACAGTTACTCATGGTGCGGGGGCGGGCAGAGCAGTGGAAGAATCAGCCAAGCCCAGGAGGTTGAGGCTGCAGTGAGCCGTGATTGTGCCACTGCACTCCAGCCTGGCCTACAGAGCCAGACCCTGTCTCAAAAAAAGTGGAGGAAAGAAAAAAAAAGAAAGAAAATATGGCAGGGAGAGGTTAACTGGATCACCAAGATTACAGAGCCAGGGCTGGGACTTGAACACTGGGCCAGCTGACTTTTTGACTTTTATGTTTTAGTGTAACAAGGAAAAATGGTTGTGAAGAAAAGTTAAGACGAAAAAGACTGGTATACAAACGGGATTATATTATGATCCCAATTTTATAAAAGAATCCATCCTATATGCACAGAAAAGCATCTGAAATATTAACAATAGCTAACTCTAGGTAGTAGAAATAAACACAATTGAGTTTCATTCTTTACCTTTGTGCTGATACGGACATGCATTGTTTTATTCATGACACACATGTATAAAGTGGATCAGTCTGGAGAACCTTAATGATGCCTCCAGCAGAGCAATCCATTCTTGAAAAGGTCTAGTCAATTCTTGTTTTTATCTTCACTATTACAATGAGGCCCAGAGGGCCTTTTTGTGCTGACTGCCCTCATCCTGTCTGGAGTTATCCTCTTACTGTTCTACAAGGAAAACACATTTTCTTTCCAAAAATTAAAAAAATAAAAAATAAAAAAGGCAGTGCTGATGTCATGGGATATCAGGGTATCTCTAAAAACTTAGATCAAGGAAACAAACATTTGGGTTTGAGCCTCTACTGTATGTGTCTATGAGAAACATTAGGAGCTATTCAAGGGCCGCGCGCGGTGGCTCACGCCTGTAATTCCAGCACTTTGGGAGGCCGAGGTGGGCGGATCACGAGGTCAGGAGATCAAGACCATCCTGGCTAACACAGTGAAACCCCGTCTCTACTAAAAATACAAAAAATTAGCCGGGTGCAGAAAATTAGCCGGGTGCAGTGGCGGGCGCCTGTGGTCCCAGCTACTTGGGAGGCTGAGGCAGGAGAATGGCGTGAATCCGGGAGATGGAGCTTGCAGTGAGTCAAGATCACGCCACTGCACTCCAGCCTGGGTGACACAGCGCGAGACTCCGTCTCAAAAAAAAAAAAAAAAAAAAAGAGCTATTCAAAGCTGGGCACGGTGGCTCACGTCTGTAATCCCGGCATTTTGGGAGGCCAAGGCAGGTGGATCACCTGAGGTCAAGAGTTCAAGACCAGCCTGGCCAACATGGTGAAACTCCGTCTCTACTAAAATACAAAAATTAGCGGGGTGTAGTGGCAGCCGCCTGTAATCCCAGCTACTCAGGAGGCTGAGGCAGGAGAAATCCTCGAACCTAGGAGGTGGAAGTTGCATTAAGCTGAGCTCGCACCACTGCACTCCAGCCTGAGCAACAAGAGTGAAACTCCGTCTCAAAAAAAAAAAAAAAGCTATTCGAAAGCCCACTTCCATTGTAACTGCTACCAGATCTGTTTCCAGAGATACAGACTACAATCTAGCATGATTTGGAAGCCAAATGTTACGTTTTGAGATTGTCCGTGGGCTGAGCCAACAGGTCACTATTCACTTAGTTGAACGCTCCTGGGAACCCTGTTTGGGGCAGATTTCATCATTCTTCCTCGCTGTGTCTCCATTCCTGCCTTGGACAGTGTTTCATGCCTGGATATAAACTCAGCGATTCAAGTCCCCCTTGGTGACTTCAGGGTACCTGTTATTTGCTACTTTAAAGGAACAGAAGGGAGAAAAATGTATCGTAGAATCCAAAGAGCCCAGAGGCCAGAGACCTAATTTTGTTTATTCAGTAACTAATATTTTAGTATCTATTAGACTTGGATAGGTATAGAACCTTGAAGGCAGAGACAGCAGGACTTACTGTTAGATAAATGTAGGGTATGAGGACAAGAGAGGCACCAAAGACACCCTCATTGATATGGTTCTGGCTTTGCCCCTGACAGTGTGACTTTGCAGCAGATCCATAGAACTGAAAGAGACACTGAGTCCACTACTCAAATCCATTTATTTTACTAATCACTCACGCTTTCTACAGTCATTCAGTGAAGTACTTACTGAACAGACAGCTTAGGATCAGAAAGGCAGAGGGACTCGCCTACAGCTAGTAAAGATGAAACACAGACTTGTATCCAAGTGAAGTCCTCTTGAAATTGCATCACCCAAGTCAAAGACCTTCCTAGACCTTTCTTGACCTTTGCAACAAAAGGCACTGAGCTAACTCATGACCTCTAAGATCCCTTCCAGTCCTTCTTTCCTACATGTGTATGTGTCAGTAAAGCACTACAAAATGCTCTGTTTCCCACTTCTTCTGTACAAGACCGGAAAGAAAATTTATCTTTCGACACATCCCTTTCCACTTTGACACTAATTTCTTTTTTAATTGATCTCCCAATAAGGTACACACCTAATTGGCTTGAATGGTGACACAGTTAATTAGGCCAAACAAGAAAAAAAAAAAGCCCAGGATGGTGAGCCCAAGCAGGAAGTACTACTTAGTAAGAGCAGTGGCCAATTGCTCAGTGAAGAGGAATTTGTAAAAAGGGAAGCTCGAAGAGATAATTCACCTTGGTCAGGATTTTAGTTTAGGTCACTTTTGTGGATAAATAGGCTGCAGGTTCTACCTTTTCCATCTAAACAGATTAATCCTCTAAACTGCTACAGAAAACTCATTCATGCATCAAAAATTTACAAATGTCTATCATAAGCTGCGTGCCATGCTAGGCTATGGGGGTGAAGGCCCTGTCAATAAGGAGGCTCTGACAATTTAAGAAGGGAAACAACGATGGTAGTAAGTGGAAAAGAAGTCAAAAGAAAACATTTTATTTACTTAGCATGGGTTCTATCAGCCAGCATGCTTCTTAAGGTTGCAAGTGACAGAGACCTTACTGAGACTTAAGCAATTTTTAAAAAGAGAAATTTTGCTTCAGGCATGGCTGGAACTAGAGACTCCAACACAATGTAATCTAAAATCTGTCTTCTCTTTTCAAGCTCTCAGATCTGTTTGCCCTCTCAGACAAAGTGACTGTGTAGGAAAGAGGTAACACAGCAGGCTTGACACTGCTGTCCTTAGAACGATGAACTGTTTGCAAGACTGGCCCTTGGCTGGCATCTGAGAACTGGGGTTTTGGGAAGCTTCCTGCTATTCTCTAAGAGCTCACACTGTGTCTAAACTGTGCAAACAGAATGGTTTACGATACGTGGCTGCTTTCCTTCCGGGAGTCTAGAATTTTGGTACGTCCTAGAGGATGCCCACATGACCAGCCCCCAATAAAAATCCTGGGTGTTGAGTCTCTCATGAGACTCCCTCTTGGGCAACATTTCACGTGTGTTGTCACAGTGTGTTTTGGGGGGAACTGGCATGTCCTGTGTGACTCCACTGGGGGAGGACTCTTGAAGCTTGAGCCTGGTTTCCTCTGGACTTCACCCCATGAGCCTTATATCTTTTTGCTGTAATAAATCATATCTGTGAGTATGACATATACTAAGTCTTGTGAGTCCTCCTAGCAAACCAGTGAATTTAGGGGTGGTCTTGGAAACCCCTGACGGTGTCGAAATGACAAATGGTGGCTCCAGCTTCGCCTCATCATAGTTTAGCAAATACAGTGGAAAGAGAACCTTTCTGCCGGGCACGGTGGCTCACGCCTGTAATCCCAGCACTCTGGGAGGCCGAGGCAGGCAGATCCCCTGAGGTCAGGAGTTTGAGACCTGCCTAGCCAACATGGTGAAACTCCATCTCTACTAAAATTACAAAAATTAGCCAGGTGTAGTGGTGCGCCTGTAATCCCAGATACTTGGGAGGCTGAAGAAGGAGAATCACTCGAACCAGGGAGGTAGAGGTTGCAGTGAGCTGAGATCACACCACTGCACTCCAGCCTGGGCAACCAGAGCAAGACCCTGTCTCAAAACAACAACAATAACAACAACAACGAGTACCTTTCCCAACGGTGCTAGCAAAAAGCCTTGGCGTAATGCTTACCAGCTCTGATTGGCTCAGCTTGGGTCACATATTTGCTCTAAACCAATCACTACAGCCCGGGAGATGTCTGTGGTCTTGCAGCTGGCCAGGACTGGGTCATGTCCTTTTCCCTGTAGCCAGGGATGAGATCAACACCCCTCACACACACTAGAAACCAACTGAAACAAGCAAGGAGAGAGATGGTTTTCAACAGAAAAAGAGCCATTCTGCTGATGTTAGTGGAAGGAAGAAACGTATGCTGAGCAGGCAGAACACCACAACTACCACAGTAGAGCACAAATGTTGTATATCACAAGGAAGCATGTGTTATAGTGAAACATCAAAAACACAACAACAAAAAGAAAAGTCACAGACAGAGAAGAGATGAATTCATTCTCACTCTAAATCTGTGCTTCCTTTTGTATTTCCCGCCTAATCTGTAAACTGGGAAAGTAGGTCATGTACAAATCTTTCTTCTTTTGTACTACATCTGACCAGAACACCTATTTCTTTCTTTTCTTTTCTTTTTTTTTGGAGACAGGGTCTCAGTCTGTTGCCTAGGCTGGAGAGCAGTGGTATGATCTCAGCTCACTGCAGCCGTAGCCTCCTGGGTTCAACTGATTCTTCCAACTCACCCTACCAAGTAGCTGGGACTACAGGTGTGCACCACTACACCCAGCTAATACACACACACACAAAATTTTTTTTGAGTCAGAGTCTTGCTCTGTTGCCCAGGCTGGAGTACAGTGGTGCAATCTCGGCTCACTGCAACTTCCACCTCCCGCGTTCAAGTGATTCTCCTGCCTCAGCCTTCCAAGTAGCTGGGACTACAGGCACACACCATCATGCCTGGCTAATTGTATATTTTGCAGAGATGGGGTTTTGCCATGTTGACCAGGTTGGTCTCGACCTTCTGACCTCAAGTGATCTGTCTGCCTCAGCTTCCCAAAGTGCTAGGATTATAGGCATGAGCCCCTGTGCCCAGCCAACACTCAGCTAATTTTTCTGTGTTTTGTATGGACAGGGTTTCGCCATGTTGCCCAGGCTGGTTTTGAACTCCTGAGCTCAAGGGATCCACCAGCCTCGGCCTCCTAAAGTGCTGGGATTACAGGCATGAGCCATAGCAGATGCCCTGAACACCCATTCTAACCCTTTAATAGCATTTGATTCTGCTTTTGCACTAAACCTCTGCCTTAGTTCAGGCCATGATCATTCCTTCCATGAATGATTGACATGGCTTCCTAATTGGACGCCCTGGTTTTGGTTCCTCCAAACCATTTCTCTGACTAGCGCACACTCACCTTTCTATACTGAGGACTGATTAGTATGACCTGGTCAGTCTTCTCCTTATGAGACTATAAGTAGATTTTCAGTGTCTTCCAGAAAAGGTCAAACTCCTCGGCATGGCACAGCATGCTTAACTCTCCATTACCTAGCTCCTACCCACTTTTCAATCTGCCATCACCTTCCCAAACCCTCCCCTCTCACCAACCACCTGATTCTTTGCACTAAATATTACAGCCATAGGGAATGCAAGTGACAAAGGGAACACACCACGCTCTATCTTGCCTTCCTGCCTTTGGTCCATTCTGTGCCTTCTGTTTGGAATGGCCTGTTCGTTCTCCTTTTCCCAGGTGGAGAGCTCCAGCCAACCAACAAGAACCGATTTCTCTTAGGTTATGGGGGATGCCTTTCCCAGGTTTCGAAATTAATGACTCTCTCCATGGCAACACCACTATGTTTGGCACACGCCCCCTTTTCTCTCACCATCGTCCTTTATCTTTGTCTGCCCTTCTGAATTCTCAGTTAGAACGGGACCTCCATGAAGGCAGGTGGACCATCTTATCCATTCTTTTTTTTTATTTTTTATTGTTTTTGAGACACAGTCTCACTCCGTCACCCAGGCTGGGGTGCAATGGTGCGATCTCGGCTCACTGCAACCTCTGCCTCCCGTGTTCAAGCAATTCTCAGCCTCAGCCTCCCAAGTAGCTGGGACTACAGGCTTGCGCCACCAAGTCTGGCTAATTTTTCATTTTTAGTAGAGATGGGGTTTCACGACGTTGGCCAGGCTGGTCTTGAACTCCTGACCTTAGGTGATCCACCCGCCTTGGCCTCCCAAAGTGCTGGGATTACAGGCGTGAGCCACCGCGCCCAGCCCATCTTATCCATTCTTACAAATTCAGTACTGATTTAGAGATTGATGAGGAATAGTGTTTCAAAACCTGTGGAGTAAATCAACTCGTAATAGTGGAGATGGTTGTAATCTTGGCTCTGCCACTTGCCAGTTAGATGATTTTAGTATTGAGTATTATTTAACCCTTTTAAGCATTTTTTTCTCTTCTAAAATGGGGACAGGACTATTATTGCCGGTTCTATTGTGAAGATGAAAGAAGTTAATGTATGTAGAATACATAAATTGTATGTACAGCAGTTTCAGACCAACCTTTTTGGCACCAGGGACCAGTTTCATGGAAGACAATTTTCCATGAAGGGTGGTGGTGGGGGGAAGGCAGGATGGTTTGGGGATGAAACTGTTCCACCTTAGATCATGAGATCATCAGGCATTAGCTAGATTCTCATAAGGTGCATGCAACCCAGATTCCTCGCATGCGCAGTTCACAACAGGGTTTGAGCTGCTATGAGAATCTAATCCCAGCGCTGATCTGATAGGAGATGAAGGTCAGGCTGTAATGCTTGCTCGCCTGGTTCCTAACAGGCCACAGACCACACCGGTCTGGGGCTCAGGGTTTGGGAACCCCTGGTCTAGACCATACCAGGCTTCTTATGGCTCACACCTGTAATCCCATCGCTTTAGGAGACTGAGGCAGGTGGATCGCGAGGTCAAGAGTTCCAGACCAGTCTGACCAACATGGTGAAACCCCATCTCTACTTAAAAAAAAAAAAAAAGAAAAGAAAAGAAAATTAGCTGGGTGTGGTGGCATGTGCCTGTAATCCCAGCTACTCAAGAGGCTGAGGCAGGAGAACTGCTTGAATCTGGGAGGCGGAAGTTGCAGTGAGCTGAAATTGTGCCACTGCACTCCAGCCTGGGTGACAGAGTGAGACTCTGTCTCAAAAAATAAAAAGTAAGTTCTCTAAAAAAAATGTACCATATTAATAATAAGGGGAGCAGGCTGTAGGGTATATCAGAACTCTCTGTATTATCTTCATAATTTTTCTGTAATCTAAAACTGTTGCCGTAATAAAAGTTATTTTTAAAAAAGAAAATAAAAATTCTATCACTGCCGATCAACCCTACGTCACCCCACAACTCCCAATATAAGGCAGGTGCTTCAAGGATTCATATGGTTTGGATCTGTGTCCCCACCCAAATCTCATGTTCAATTGTGATCCCCAACGTTGGAGGTGGGGCCTACTGGGAAGTGAATGGTTCACTGGGGTGGATCCTTCACGAATGGTTTAGCACCATCCCTTGGTATTCTGGTGATAGAGTTCTCATCAGATCTGTTTTTTAAAATGTGTAGCACCTTCCCCTACCCTCTTTTGCTTTTGCTCTTGCCATGTAAGATGCCTGCCTTCTGCAGTGACTGTAAGCTCCCTGAGGCCTCCCAAGAAACAGATACTGCCATGCTTCCTGTACAGTCTGCAGAACTGGGAGCCAATTAAACCACTTTTCATATTAATTACCTGGTCTCAGGTTCTCCTTTTTTTTTTTGGTTTTTTTGTTTTTTGAGATGGACTTTTCGCTCTTGTTGCCCAGGCTGGAGTGCAATGGCCCAATCTCTGCTCACTGCAACCTCCACTTCCCGGGTTCAGGCAATTCTCCTGCCTCAGCCTCCTGAGTAGCTGGGATTGCAGGCATGTGTCACCATGCCTGGCTAATTTTGTACTTTTAGGAGAGACGGGGTTTCTCCATGTTGGTAAAGCTGGTCTCGAACTTCCAACCTCAAGTGATCCACCTGCCTCGGCCTCCCAAAGTGCTGGGATTACAGGTGTGAGCCACCGCGCCCAGCTCAGGTATTTCTTTACAGCAGTGCGAGAACAGACTAATACAAGCTCCCTCTATTATCTATATTGTAGCATACATCATCTCAACAATAAAATATAAAAAGAGGATTATTGCCTGGATTTGGGAAATCTTCTGTTTTATCTCATAAGAATTTTTGCTACCATGGGATATGACCTGTGGTCATTTTTGACATCTAAGCAGTAAAGAAGAGAAGCCTAAATTCATCATGCCTTCTTTGTCGCTCAAATTCATCAGAAGGCAAATAAGAAAATAAAAGCCAGACCTTCCTTTTCTGATGGAGGTGGTTATCAATGAAAAAAGTATACCTTTGCTTCTAGGGACGCTGGTAATTTCCACCAGGACCTACTCTGCTTGACAGTGTTCCTTTCAAAGGCCCCTCCATTCATCTCAGTAAGGCCCCTGCATACATAGCTCTGCCTGCTGCATCCTTCCAGATGGGTAAGCCCAGTGCATGATGCAGAGAAGAGACCAGCATATTTATCTTCATTGACAGGCCACGTATGTCTCCGTCATATATTAGATGCTTCTAATAATCTGTGTATATGCATTTAGGAGGGAAAAAAAGATTGTGTCCTCTTGATAGTCATAGAATGGCATACACTGGTTCCCTCTTCACGGATATGCAGATGAGCTGCAAGTTCTGCCCTCTTGTAATTTCGAGGGAAGATCATACATTCTAATGGGTCCTAACTGAATCCGTGCCTTTCTGTGGATGTGAATGCTTTTGAGTCTGGTTAATTCGATCACCCTTTCTCTTGGTATTGTGTATCCTTCTAGATCCAGGGGAACGAATGCATTTATTTATCATCTGAAAGAGGAAATTCACTACTAGATGTTCAACTATCTGTGGCCCTGGAAGTGAAAATTCACAGGTCATGCATCTTTTTGAGGCTAGTGTTGATTACAAATAAGAAGGAAGTCAGAAGCACATACAATAGGAGTTTAAGGAAGTCAAGTCAAAGAACACACGGATTGGGGACTATGAGTTATGAACTGAAAAAGAAGTTGTGGTGTTCCCCTTCCTGTGTCCAAGTGATCTCATTGTTCAATTCCCACCTATGAGTGAGAACATGCGGTGTTTGGTTTTCTGTCCTTGCGATAGTTTGCCCAGAATAATAGTTTCCAGCTTCCCCCATGTCGCTACAAAGGACATGAACTCATCCTTTTTTATGGCTGCATAGTATTCCGTAGTGTGTATGTGCCACATTTTCTTAATCCGGTCCGTCGGGGTGGGGGGATGGGGGAGGGATAGCATTAGGAGAAATACTAATGTAAATGACGAGTTAATGGGTGCAGCACACCAACATGGCATATGTATACATATGTAACAAACCTGCACGTTGTGCACATGTACCCGAGAACTTAAAGTATATATATATAAAAAAAAGAGGTTGTGGAAGGTTTAGATTTCATTTCTTGGGTCAGTCGTTATTAACCACTTAAAACCACCAAGTCCACTACATATTCCTCAAGGACCCTACACATTTCCATCAGTAACAGTGGGTCATTAAGGAAGTGGTTCTCAACAGGGAAAGATATTTCCCCAAGGGGACATTTGGCAATGCCTAGAGATATTTTTGCGTGTCATAGCTGGGGGGTGTGGGATAGAGGGAAGAGGCTAGGGATACTGCTCAACATCCCACAGTGTGAAAGACAGCCCTTCCACCACAAAAAGTTATAAGATATCATCTTAAACTCAGTCAGAATGGCCATTATTAAGATAAAAAATAAAAGACATTAGTGAGGATGTGGAGAAAAAGGAACTCTTATATACTGTTGGTGGGAATGTAAATTAGAAGAAAACAGTATGGAGATTTCTCGAAGGACTAGGAATAGAACTACCATTCAATCCAGCAATCCCACCACTCGGTACCTCACCAAAGGAAAAAAAAAACATTATATAAGACAGACACCTGCACTCATGTTTATCACAACACTACTCACAATAGCAAAGACATGAAATCAACCGACGTGTCCATCAATGGATAAGGCAAATGTGGTATACAGATGTATACCACAGTACAATGAAATACTATTTAGCCACAAAAAAGAATAAAATCACGTCTTCTGAAACAACATAGGTGGAACTGGAGGTTACTGTCTAAGTGAAACAAGCCAGACAGGGAAAGTCAAGTATCACATGCTCTCATTTATAAACGGGTGCTAAAAAATGTGTACACATGGATGTAGAGAGTGGAAAAACAGAAAATGGAAACTCAGAAGGGTGAAGGGATGGGAAGGGGGTGGATGATGAGAAATTAATGGGTATAATGTGCATTATTTGTATAATAGATACCCTAAATGCCACGACTTCACCACTACAAAATCTACGCATGTAATAAAATTGTGTATGTACCCTATACATTTGCACAACTGTTAAAAACACACAAAGACATATACAGCCCAAAATATCAATAGTGCCAACATGGAGAAGCCCTGTACTAAGGCAAAGATTCTCCAGTCACTGGTGATGAGCAGGCCACTGTGGAGGGATGAGAGTGGACATGAACCTGTACAATTTGAAAAGACCCTACAGGTAATTCCAATACTTCAGCTACCCTCCTCCCCATGGCTCGGAATTACTGTTCAAAAGGCAGAGCTGTCAATGATCATGAGGTTGTTGTTTAGCCTTCACGTGGCTATTAATTCAATTTGGCCTGTTGCTTACATAGAGTAGGAGTAACCCTAACTTTCATGTAGGATTCCCAGCCAAGATACATCTAGAATAAATAAGAAAAAGGAAACTGGCTTCTTTTCTTAGCACATGATTTTAAAGGTGTGGACTTTATCTCCACAGATTCATTCAACAAGCATTTGTTTCTTGCCTCAAGGGATTTATAGCCTTTATTAGGTCCTAACCTACTCACTCAGCCTCTTTGTCTAGAATGTCCTTGGAAAGCCCTGTCCCCTCTATGCATCCACAATAGCTGTGTTTGCGATCAAAATGTCTTGACCTCAAGGCTGCTGATGTTAAAAGTGATCTAGCAACCCCATCTCTACTAAAAATACAAAAAAAATTAGGTGGGTGTGGTGGCGTGCACCTGTAGTCCCAGCTACTTGGGAGGCTAAGGCAGGAGAATGGCGTGAATCCAGGAGGTGGAGCTTGCAGTGAGCCAAGATCACGCCACTGCACTCCAGCCTGGGCGGCAGAGTAAACCTCCGTCTCAAAAAAAAAAAAAAAAAAAAATGATCTAGCTAAAAAATTCACATTAATCACGTGTAATGCTAAAATGTTCCCAGAAATATCAGATCTTTTCAAGGAAGGCTAAGTCAGTCATATGAATTTCTAACGGACTGAGTATTAAAGAGTATAACTTGTGCATCTGGTAACAAGTAAGTGCTCAATAAATATTTATAAATGTCTGAATGAGCAAGAAGAGACATCATAGCAGAGCAGCTTCCTGGAGTTCTGGATTTAATGCTGTTCTGCTTTTCAATATTTCTTCCTGATATTCTCAAATAAATTCCAAATGTTTCTGTACCACAACTCTGTCCCTTGACCTCCCCTCTCTCCTTGCCCCCAATCTATACAAACACTTGCTTCCAGGAAACAGGCAGTTGGTCTCCACATGGGAGGGCTTACCAAGAGATGGCACCTATTCCAACATGGGAGACACAAGCAGGATATTTACAGAAGAAAAAAAAAACAAAAAAACAAAACAAAACAAAAAACAGCAATGGTGCAGATGCTCCAGGACCCTGGGGTCAAACAATAAAAGTTAATCAAGGAATAGTCCGCTAAGACCCCCAGATCCTCTCTTTGACTGACTCCGCTCTTTCTTCTTTAGTCTATGGTCCTACTCGCCCTCCTTCTCCCCTGTACAACTGAAAGATAAAAAGAAAAGCTATAGAGATATTGCTAATAAAAATAATCACAACGTATTTTCTGGATTCTAAGAGGCTGCTGATTGTACGACATATCAAAACATTTGCCAGGAGAAAAAGACCATCTGTCGAGTTGCTTTGGTAAGTGACATCTCAATTTCGGACATGGGAAAATGTGCAAAGTCCTGTATCTCAGAACTGAGATAATATGGCAAAATACTTGCCAAATACTATTTTGCTCCTAACATAATATTCCCATTGAGAATGACAAGCTGAATTGTAAAGTGCACGGAAGAGTGGGGCCTCAAACCCAGGTCTCGGAATCATCCCACTCTACAGCCCGTACTTTCCCCATTGGGACCCACGGCCAGCTCTTTCCAACTAGGAGCAAATCCCCAACTCCTATGCTTTTCCGTAACCATTTCTCAGGCTTTTTTCTCCATCTTGATAGAGATTATTTTGGGAAATGTGTTTACTCCAAGGGCTAGTATTGTCTCCTCTGATATTAAGAACCTCTCCCATCCTGAATTGTGTAGAGGTATGTACACAGACATCTTATTGTGATTACAATAAAATGACTCAGCTGGGCACAGCCGCTCACGCCTGTAATCCCAGCACTTTTGGGAGGCTGAGGCGGGAGGATCGCTTGAGCCCAGGAATTTGAGACTAGTCTGGGGAACAAAGTGAGACCCTGTGTCTGCAAAAATTAAAAATTAAAAAAAAAATAGCTGGACGTGGTGGCACAGGCCTACAGTCCCAACTCCTCTGGAAACTGAGGCGGGAGAATCCCTTGAGTCCAGGAATTTCAGGCGGTAATGAGCTATGATCCCACTACTGCACTCCCGCCTGGGTGACACAGCAAGACCCTGTCACAAAAACACAACAAAACGAAATAGCTCTAATATTAATAACAGCAGAAGCTAACACTGTCAAGAGCTTACTGTGTCAGGAACAGCACTAAGACTTTGTTTTGCTATGTATCACGTCACGTTACCCTCACACCAATACCCCAGGAGTATCATTCTCCCCATCTTGCCCACAGGAGACAGAGGTTTAGAGTTGAGCCCAACACCCCGACGCTGCAAAGACGGCAAGAGGATGCAAAGCAACCCCAAGGAAGGGCCTTTGACACCATCTGTCCCTCCACCCTTGGAGTGAATACTTGAGTTGGGAAAGGGAGTGGGGAAAGAGGCATCTCACATCTACCTCCAGAGATGTCTCTCCTCCCCTTGGTGAGGAGCCTCAAAGTGTCCTCCAGCTCACCTCCCTGAGAGTCTGAGCCCTGTGTATCTAAGAAAGTCCCCAAACTGATAGAGAGGTCCGTGGAATCCTGGTGATGGATCCAAGAGGCTCCTCTGCCCCACCCAGTAAGCAGCACAGAGCCAGGGACCCAGGGCACGGCTGGCTTTACAACGCAGCGGCAGCTGGAGGCAGCAGCGAACACCATTCACACTGGGTGTGGGCTGTACAAGGAGCAGCTCAGGACACAATCAGGGCGAGTCCAGGGATCCTGCCTCATGAATTCTGCTCAGCATCCATTCCGTTCCTCCTCCTCGCAAATCACAGCTTGCCAATCACACCTTGCCCAGGCTTTGCGCTTGCTGATTTCATCCTGCCCCCATCCAATGAGCCTTGTTTTAGATTAATCAAATCCTCCCCCGTGCCCCCCTACCCCCCAGCTCTCCCTGCGGGGCATTTACATTGTATTAGGCACTACGGGGCTGCCCCCACTGGATTCTACAATGGGGCTCACCTGGCCATCCAGAAAAGGAAACTGTAACCATCTGGTGAGAATATCTATTTTAACACCAAAAAAGCTCTATTTTAGAAGAGAGCTATTTTGAGAAAAAAAAAAAAGAAGAGACCCCAAGCCCTGACCCTTCTTGTAAGATCTAGACCTGTTTACCCCATCTCTGCATGTCCAAAACTGAACTCACCATCTAGTGCTATCCACTCTACGTCCCCATTCATCTCTAATCTGCATCCCTCGCTCTGCCTCCAAGGCTAACATCTGGCTATGGGCTGCAATGGTCTTTTGCTGAGGCTGGAGCCTCCTACCTGCTGCCAGCTCTTTTTGAAGGTACTGTTTTCCTGTCTCACTCTTCAGATCATCCCCACACGTCAGCCAAAGGGATCTTTTCAAATCTTCTGAACTGAATTTCAATGACCTTTGGAGAAGATCCAAAGCCAGCACTTAGTTAAGACCCTTCATACTTCTCTTGCCTTATTTCCCAGCACTCACTTCACCAAGAAACATCCACTTTACTTGTTCATTTGACAAATACTTATTGGGCACTTTCTATGTGTCAGGCACTGTTCTAGGTGCTGGGACACATTAGGCACAAAACCAAGATTCCTGCCTTCCTGGTGCTTACGCAGAGTTAGCCCACCACAGCCATGGGTTCTGCATCTGTGGCTTCAACCAACCTGGACTGAAAATATTTGAAAAGAAAATTGCATCGGTACTGAATATACACAGACTTTTTTTGTCTTCTTACTATTCCCTAAATAATACAGTCTAACAACGATTTACTGAGCATTTACATTGCATTAGGAATTATAAATAATCTAGAGATGATTTAAAGCATACAGGAGGATGTCCACAGATGATGTGCAAATGCACTATTTTATATATCAGGGACTCGGGCATCTGCAGATTTTGGTATCTGTGGGAGGTCCCTAAAAAGAACACACAATAACCAGATGAAGCCAGCTGTATCCTGGTACCTGGGTCTGTGCTGCCTGCGGGGTGAGGCAGAGCAGCCCTCTTGATAAGTAATTACATACTCATTAGAAGGTGATGAGTCCTCTTGAAAAAAAATAAAAATGAAAGAGCCGTGGAGAAAAATGGGATGGTGTCTCAGGCTGTAGGATTCAATGGGACAGTCAGGAAAAGCCTTGCTGAGAAGCTGAGGTTTGAGCAAAGAATTGAAGGGCATTATGGTAGCGAGACAGGGAATGATCTGGAGGAGAGAAGCATTCCAGGTACAGGGAACGTGAGAGCAGAGGACCAAAGGTAGAAGCCTGTCTGGTCTATTTGAAAAGTAGATTGAGGGGCTGGGTGCAGTGGCTCATGCTTGTAATCCCAGTACTTTGGGAGGCCGAGGCAGGTGGATTGACGGAGGTCAGGAGTTTGAGACCAGCCTGGCCAACATGGTGAAACCCCATCTCTACTAAAAATACAAAAAATTAGCCGGGTGTGGTGGTGCATTCCTGTAATCCCAGCAACTCGGGAGGCTGAGGCAGGAGAATCGCCTGAGCCTAGGGGGTGGAGGTTGCAGCAAGTGGAGATCACACCACTGCACTCCAGATTGGGTGGACAGAGCGAGACTCCATCTCAAAAAAAAAAAAAAAAAAAAAAAAAAAAAAAAAAAGGTAGACTGATTGTTTCTTTCGGTTTCTGTCTGTACCACTCTCTCTCTGGATCTCAGGTCTTCGCATATGCTGCTCTAAGTGAGACTGGAGGCCAGTGCATCCACCTCTTTCCCTTTAGAAGCCCTCCTGACTCCCTCCAACTTCCCTCACTAGCAATGCTTTCCCTAAAATGTGATTCAACCTCACCTGGACTTTTCCCTTTCAAGAGACTTTCTACACTTGCATGTAACTATGTGTTCAGATGTATCTAGAATCTAGTGGTTAAGTGTGGGCTCTGTGATCAGCCTGGCTTCAGTCCAGGTTTTGCCACTAACTTGTAGTTAGTGATTTCAGGCAACAGACTTAAAGAGTTTTTTATGAAGGCTAAATGAGATGGTCCAGGGCATGACACATAAAACACATTTAATAGATATAAGCAACAGGAGGATAGAGCTGGGTCTGTCTCAGTTAATATTTTACCCCCAGGGCAGGCCAAGAGGCTCAGAATGTAGTAAATTAATGAAAGAATGAATGACTGAATGGGTGCATCAGGCAAGGAAGGAAGGAAGGGAGGGAGGGAGGGAAGGAGGGAGAAAGGAACTCAGGAAGGAAGGTAGAGGTTAGGGTTAGTTTCTGCTCCGTGAACTCTCCAAAATTTCAGGCTGAAGAGCAAGGAAAAAAAAAAGAAAGAAAGAAAGAGGCTGGCCGCAGTGGCTCACGCCTGTAATCCAGCACTTTGGGAGGCCGAGGCGGGCAGATTACAAGGTCAGGAGATCAAGACCTGCCTGGCCAACATGGTGAAACCCCGTTTCTACTAAAATACAAAAAATTAGCCAGGCGTGGTGGTGCATGCCTGTAGTCCCGGCTACTCGGGAGGCTGAGGCAGGGGAATCACTTGAACCCGGGAGGCAGAGGTTGCAGTGAGCAGAGATCGTGCCACTGCACTCCAGCCTGGCGACAGAGTGAGACTCTGTTTCACAAACAAACAAACAAACAAACTCCCCTAAGACACAGAAAGAAAAGAACAGAACTATCACTTATTAGGTATTGTGCAATACAGAGCCATTATCTGACTTAATCACCAAAATAAAGCCTATGGGGCAGTTATCAATGCATCATTCCCTCATTTTTATAGAACAACAACAAAAATGAGGCTCTGAGAAGTTAAATGATCTTTCGAATATAGTAAGACGAGGCAGATTTGCTTCAAAGTTAATCTGAAAATAATTAAAACCTCTTTACCCAATTCTGCCAGTGAAAAAATCCTTGGGGTTACTTCAGTGGTGTACATCTGGGCTGATGGTGTACAATGGAAGAACCAGTAGTGTCTATTAAGAAAATCAAAGTGCTAGTTTCTGATTCTCAGTAGAAGGCAGGCTGGTTAAGAGAGGCGGAGAAAGCAGGAGGGTACAAGGACGAAATAATGGAAGAGGTCATCAAAATTCTCCAAGTGGAAAATCAACTAGGAGCTAGAGGACGTTTAAAGACCTAAACAAAACCATGAAAACTGGTAGTGAGGAGGGAACTTCATCAATACTGGGAGTGCAGGAGAACTTTTTATTTATTTATTTATTTTTTGAGACAGAGTCTCGCTCTGTCACCCAGGCTGGAATGCAGTGGTACAATCTTGGCTCACTGCAACCTCTGCCTCCAGGGTTCAAGCAATTCTCCTGCCTCAGCCTCCCAAGTAAATGGAATTACAGGTGAACGGCACCACGCTTGGCTAATTTTTTATATTTTTAGTAGAGACAGGGTTTTGCCATGTTTGCCAGCCTGGTCTTGAACTCCTGACCTCAGGTGATCCACCCGCCTTAGCCTCCCAAAGTGCTGGGATTATGGGCGTGAGCCACTGTGCCCAGCCCAGGAGAACTTCTAAAGGCCCAGTACAGATTAAAAAGAAATGTCCAGGTGATTGCTGACCAAGAAGAAGCCCAGCCTCGCTCTTTCCCAGCTGAATTCCAGTGCCTTCTGTAATAGGAGCGCGTTGCCTCTACAGACACCAGCTGTTGATGTCATTTTACAGGACTTTGAGAATTTCATCTTTTAAAATTTGTTTTTTTTCCCTGTGGCAAAACAGTCTCTGAAGTTTAAGAACTGTCAGGAGTGAATGTGAGATGCGTGGAAATCTGTCTATGCTGAGTCCTAGAAGGGGGTACACTGGGTCGGCCAAGAAGGGAAGGCTTTAATCAGGGAAATCAGGCAATCCCATGAGGTCATGGAATTGTCTTGTAAGGTCTTCTTTGATTCCTTTCCTATGGGCTAACAGGGCGGGGGACACTGAGCTTCATTTGGAGATAAGGGAAGGCAGGAAAGGAGAAAGTTTTAAAGTCAAGGAAAAAGGGGCCAACGGGACAATACCAAATGTAACCACAGGAGACAGGAGGAAGGAAAGGGGAAAGAAACACACAAGGCCCAAGTGTCTGTTTGGTACCAGGATCACTGAATCGCCTCCTCAAATTTCACACAACCACTCTGAGCAGATGTCAGTATTTTCTTTCTACAGGTGCAGAGGCGAGGTCAAGAGTGGTTCAATGACCTCCCTAAGATCACCCTGCTGATACAGAAGACCAGCAGGGACTTGAAACTTGGTCTCTTCTTTGCTAAGCTCTTCTGACTCCACCAATTCCATCAGAGGAGACAGGCAGGGCGGCGAGTTAACAAAGAAAGATGAGACCTGAAGAAACTTCAAAGAGTGTTAAAAACTCCTTCGAGGCAACTGATTATAAGCATAAAATTTCTACAAATGTATTGCTTTTCAAAAGTAATACTTCAATGTTCTTCATGTTCAGCTTTTCTACATTATTTTACAGCCCCAGTGGCTCTGTGGACAGAACTGTGAGCTAATGGAGCAGACACACATTAACGATGTCCGCCATCATCCCATTCACTCTGGCAGGAGTCCTTAGAGAAAATGGAATGTGGAAAAATAATGCACATTATCTTGTGCAATTCTCACAAAGACTCCGTTAGCATTATTCCTTCTCTGAGCCTAAATCAACTAAGATAACTTGCTGCCTTATTCAGTTTGAGCTGATATAACAAAATATCTGACACTGGGTAATTTATAAAAAACAGAAATTTATTGCTTGCAGTTCTAGAGGCTGGGAAGTCCAAGATCAAGGCACCAGCAGATCAGATGACTAGTGAGAACTCTCTGCCTCATTGATGGTACCCCTTTTTTTTGAGATGCAGTCTCGCTGTTGCCCAGGCTGGAGTGCAATGGTGTGATCTTGGCTCACTACAACCTCTGTCTCCCAGTGTCAAGCGATTCTACTGCCTCAGCCTTCTGAGTAGCTGGGATTACAGGCATGCACCACCAGGCCCAGCTAATTTTTGTATTTTTAGTAGAGGCGGGGTTTCGCCATGTTGGCCAAGCTGGTCTTGAACTCCTGACCTCAGGTGATCCACCGCCCTTGGCCTCCCAAAGTGCTGGGATTATAAACGTGAGCCACCGCACCCTGCTGATGGTATCACTTTTACTGTGTCCTCACATATAAGGGGTGAGCAAGGTCTGTCAAGCCTCTTTTACAAAGGTACTAATCCCACTCATACAGCTGTCATGAGCTAATCACCTTCTAAAGGCTCTACTCTTAATGCCATTGCACTGGGGGTTAGGTTTCAACATAGGAACTTTGCGAGGACACAAACCTTCAGGCCACTGCATGTGCCTGTGGTGACAGAGTCATCAGGGTGATCCTGACTTATTCTCTGGACATGCTGAGTCTCTGGGTAGAGCTCTTGGACCCCACCTCCAGCTACTTAAAGACCATGTTCTGGGAAGTCACATGCTGGGCCAGAATTCTGGAGACTGGGATTTTATTTCCGAATCCTGGGAAAACTACACTTTTCTATGCTAATTTTGCTTCCCTGCCTTTGTCCTCTAAATGCCTGGATCGCCCTGGGCCTGCCCTCTACAAACTGGTGTATATGATCACTTTGAGTTCTTTCATGAATCTAACTTTGGTCTCTCCAAAGACACTCTTAACTCCACCCACATGACAATGATTTCTCTTACTCCTCTTCAAGGGAAAGAAGGGTGCAGAGTAAAGAGGACTGGATTCAAAGTCGGACCGTTTGGGTTCAAATCTCAGTTTCATGACTTAAGACGTGAGGCTCCAGGTAAACTATGCCTTCCTAAGCATGAGCTCCCAAATCTCTAATATAGGAACATGAACAGTAATCACTTCATGGGAGGGTTGTGAGGATTAAATAAGTTTATCCATAAAGTACTTAACAGAGTGGCTGGCACAGACTAAGTGCTTAAACATGTTAGCTGTAAGGAACCACACAGAGTCTATTAGGCCCTGAACAATACCCAGTGGCATGGCACATCTGTGGTGCCATGAGGGTGAGCAAGGTAGTGCCCACGTATGCCGGATAGTTTGACCATACCTGCTTAGGGTCAGAATTTTACACTGTGGCAATAAGACCCTCTTAGAGGGGAGGCATCTGTGCTTATGGATCAAAACACTATCTTGAATATTCAGCACAGCCTTCTTCCAAAAGCTTCAGATTATGGATGTGCATGTATTATTTATGCCTTCATAACAGCCTCCCCAAATGATGACAATCACATATTATTTCCAGTGTTTTGTGCAGTAAAAACCAAGGCACACAGGGGTCCAAGGTGACAGGTACTTGGCAGTCACACCTGTTCTAAGTGCAGCACAGCCTCCTGGGTCAGTGGACAGAACACAGACTCTAAAGCCATATGGACTGGGGTTCAATTTTGGTACGTAATAGCTTTCTGAGCATGTAATTTAATCTCTCTTGAGCCCAGTTTATTTAACTTCTTTTATTTTTTGAGACAGAGTCGTGCTCTGTTGCCCAGGCTGAAGTGCAGTGGCATGAACTCAGCTCACTGCAAGCTCCACCTCCCGGGTTCACGCCATTCTCCTGCCTCAGCCTCCCGAGTGACTGGGACTACAGGCGCCCACCACCATGCCTGGCTAATTTTTTTTGTATTTTTTTAGTAGAGACGGGGTTTCACTGTGTTAGCCAGGATGGTCTCGATCTCTTGACCTCCTGATCCGCCCGCCTCGGCCTCCCAAAGTGCTGGGATTACAAGCGTGAGCTGCCAGTTTATTTAACTTTCAAGTGTGCAAAGCTTCTAGCTCAGTGCCCAGAACCTAAGACGTGCTTAAGAAATGGTAATAGCTTTCCCTGTGTTTTACAAACACTCATTTAGCCACTTGCCTCCTCACCAGCTCCATGTGGATGTGTGTTAGGCATCTCAGATTTCACAAGCCTCATACCAAACTCCTGATCTTCCCATACACCCTGTCCTTCCTGCAGTCTTCTGTGTCTCACAGACGTCATCTCACCCAGCCAGCCACCATGGGGTCATCCTTAAGCTCACTCTTTTTCATTCCCCATATCCAATCAATGGAACATCCCAATGACTCGAGCTTCAAAATGCACCCCTAATATGATGACTTCTACCATCTCTACTGCTCCACCTGGGTCTGAGCCAAAATCATCTCTCCCCTGGATGATTGGATTACCTCCTAAACCTTTTGAGGATAGGTTTTACTGTTCATCCCATTCTCAAAAGGGCAGCCAGGGTGAGTCATTAACAATATTAAATCAGACTGAATCACGCCTCTGCTCAAAGCCCGCCAATGGCTCCCCAAACCACTGAACAGAAAGGCAAAGTCTTCTCATGGCCTGACAAATAAGGTCCCCATAACCTGACCTTTGTAGCCCCTATGACCTGAAATTAGCAGCCCCCCAGCATGCCCTTGGGCTCCCTCTGCTCTGATCCAACCTCCATTCATTCCTGAAACAGGCCACTCCACTCTGCAAAGTTCATCCTTGCTACCCTTAGTGCCTAGGGTGCCTTGCACTCTTCCCCTGGATAAAGGCAGAGCGCCAATCACCTCTAACACATTATATACTTTACTTGTTTATTTTTCTGCTGTCTGTCTCCCTCCACTCAAATATAAACTCATAGCGGGAGGGACTGGGTTTTGCTTTGTAGTGAATTCTTACAATTTTCTGTTGCCTCGTATCCATTTGGAACATATGTTTAACTTTCGTATACTGACACAGGACTCAGTCACCCTTGACAGGGTTTCTGGTTCCACACCACACTGGGGTGGCACAAGCTGGTGGCCGAGGATCAGTACATAGACTGGGCTCCTTGCTTTTCCCACTTTCTTTCTCTTTTCTTTTTTTTTTTTTGAGACGGAGTTTCACTCTTGTTGCCCAGGCTGGAGTGCAATGGCACGATCTCAGCTCACCGCAACCTCTGCCACCTGGTTTCAAGCGATTCTCCTGCCCCAGCCTCCACAGTAGCTGGGATTACAGGCATGCACCACCATGTCTGGCTAATTTTGTATTTTTAGTAGAGATGGGGTTTCTCCATGTTGGTCAGGCTGGTCTTGAACTCTCAACCTCAGGTGATCCGCCCACCTTGACCTTCCGAAGTGCTGGAATTACTGGCATGAGCCACCGGGCCCGGCCAACTTTTCCCACTTTCTTTAAATGGAATATTCAGGCATTTGCCCTTGAATTCACAGTGACCCACACCCTATTTGCTTAATCTACAGCTAGGTGTCTCTCTGTGCCTGACTCTTCGTTCCTGCCTCGTGTGACCACGGACGGAGGACTGCCCTCCTGATCCACTGCGTGTTCCCTGCTCAGGATTTGAAAGTAAAAAATCGGCCAGGCATAGTGGCTCACGCCTGTAATCCCAGCACTTTGGGAGACTGAGGCAGGTGGATCACTTGAGGTCAGAAGTCAAAGACCAGCCCGGCCAACATGGTGAAACCCTGTCTCTACTAACAACACAAAATTAGCCAGGTGTGGTGGCATGCACCTGTAATCCCAGTTACTTGGGAGGCTGAGGCAGAAGAATCACTTGAACCCAGGAGGTGGAGGCTGTAGTGAGCCGAGATCGAGATCGCGCCACTGCACGCCAGCCTGGGTGATAGAGTGAGACTTTGTACCAAAAAAAAAAAAAAAAAAAAAAAGAAGAGGTAAAAAGTCTTTGAACTTGTTTCCACTGTAAGGGGGTGCTGAATTTGCACTTTCCATTGAAGAACCAGGGGTTGCCCCAGGCCGGTTTTCCCTGGTATGCCAGGGAGAGGACAAGGTCAGGTTCCCAGTGGCAGAGTAGTTGGTGGTCAGACAGGTGTAAACTGAACACAGGTCAGACAAGAGCTACAAGGACATCTGCCTATAAAAATACGTTTCCCACGTGAGGGACCCCTGCCAGGTACACCAGATGTATCTCGTGAGAAGCATACCATACCCACGTCCAGCTCCCCTGAATTTTCTGTTAGGACAGGGCTGCTAGCCACTCTGGTACTTGCACCCCAGTGTAGCTAGGGGCTCTCCAAACAGTCTTATTCTTGCAATAGTCCCAACAGTTATAAAACTATCTGGCACCTAGGAGCTCAGTAAATATTGACTGAATGGGTGGCTCCTGAACCTGGCCAATAATGGTATGTCTGATTCTTTCTGCTAAGAATGGGTGGTTCTGAAAATCTTCCAGCTGCTGATGCAGGCTGGGGAAAGGTGCAAACCACTGACATGGGAGGGAAGTATCTGCTACTTAGCTGAAGTCGAGCTCAGGGAAGATGGGGACATCTCTAAGAGGCTTCTTCTGGTAGAGGCTGAGGATGGGTCTAAGTCCTTAAAAAGGCTTCTTCGTAATTCTCCCAGTAATGAATTTAGGAACAAGGGGCTTTCACAGCGCGCCACAAAGGAATCTAGTCTACGTGTGATCTGACCAAGAGCCACTGCAGCCCCAAACAACCAGGTGTTCTCAGAGAGAAAAATTAGCCAGGCCACATTGTATCAACATCACGCCAACTGTTTACAGGGAAAGATGTCAACGACAATTGCCTTTATGAAGGACACTCTCTCTCGGATCGGAACATTCTACATTTATGGGCCTAACAGGCTTTCTTCCTATTCCATGACCTGGCTTCTGATAGTTCGGTTTAGAAAAACGATCACACACATACGAAAGTGATACAAAATAGGGACATATGGAGAAGAGATGAGCTTACTTATTTTCTTTTCATCTCTGTACTTTTCCAGAAAAATCAGGGTGGGCATGGGAAAACCTCTGATGTTTTGTACTCCTTTGCTGGTGATAGATAAACACGCAATGTACTCTGCCTTGTTATTGAGTTCCTTGAAGGCAGGTGCTGTGTTCTCAACAGCTTTAGGTAACAACAGCCTCTAATGTATTCCTCTTCACAGTGGGGGCCTACCAAATGCTAGAAATAAACCAACAAAAGAACGAACAAATAAAATGCAGCCCATTAACTCGGCTCCTTGCATTCAAATTTACCTTGTCCCTGTCCTGACCTTGGCCCATATACCCTGTTTAGCCCCAGGAGCTGCCTTGAATCTGAGAGTCCTCCAAATCAAGTCCTTGGGCCAGCTAGGGGAGCAGCAAGAGCTCTGGTGCCTTCCCTTGAATGGATGATATCAGCATATTTAAAATAACCATGATAATTCATGTTGTTATTGGCTATAGAGCTCCACTAGCACTATAGCCATTGCAAGCTGCAAGAGAATAAACGTGATTTCCTAGCTACAGCTCTACAATTTCTGATGACCTGTTCTGGTGACTATGGTGGTTATACTTATCCAACAGAGACTCACAGCTCTAACTGCATGGTGCAGGTGGCGTATTTTTGGAAAAAGACTCTGAGATGGAAGTCAGCATACAAGAGGTTTATTAGAGAGAGCTCTTGAGAACAGCACCTATGAAAGGGAAGGGGAAAGCAGGACTAGGCAGAGGGGAAAATCGACCTGTGAGGCAGTCTCTGAGTGTAGCAGATGATCCTGCAGGATCTCATGTCCATCAGTCATTCCACGACGTGTGGCGTCCCGGGAAGGGGTGTGGCCACAGACATGGCCACTCACTTCAACTAAGGCAACTGCAAAAAGGGCCGATGCTGGGGAGCCCCTTCTGCAGGGACTACTCCCAGCAGCTGGGGTAATAAGGTCTTTATTCCCAAAGGAGAATGTGGGAGTCTAGTGCATACGACCACCATTCTCACCCGACGAGACAGAGCACAATTAGGAGCTCCTCCGTGACACCTTCCCAGCTACCTTCTCTAACCCCCTCTAGGAGAGGTGACAACTCTCACTGCGCCCTCATTACTCATCTCCTTATTTGCAGAGCCAGCCATAGTGCTTGACACCCAGTAGGGATGCAATAAACGCCGGTTGAAGACATGCATCACTGAACACTCAACATCAGCATAAAGAAATGAATAAAACACCATGTAATTATAGAAAAACTGCCCCTCGTGAGTTCCCTGTGATCACAAAGAGGAAAACAAAGCAGACGCGATAGGGGAAACTTGAAAAGGGCAGCGGATGGAAGCCAAGACACAGGCACTCTGATCTCAACTCTGGGAAAAGCCTGCATCCTTCTGAGCTTCCGTTTCTTTCTTTATGAAACAAAAGGACACGTCCACGCGTTCTATGAAGATTAGAGAGCTGTGACATACTCAGTTTCAACAGGTGTCCTAAATGAGGTCATTGCCAGTGTCATTACTGACATGAAGAAGAAAAGTAAATTTTGATCCTGGTAAGGGAAAGAGTCCCGGGGATCACAATGTCATTCCCATGATTTGGTGAAGACTTTCCTCAATTAGCCCAGAGCTCAGACGCCCTGAGAAGGAAGCAGGGAGTGACTGGGGCAGGCAAGGAAGTTCACTCTCTGTTCGTGAATACAAACAGAAACCAACAAGAATATCCTGTGATTTATGAAAATGCTGGGATTTACAATCATTAAGTAGTATCTTGCTTTCATAGCATATGGAGCTAAGAGGAATGGCAGACGGCATTTTAAACACAGAAGGGGCCAGTGTGCAATTAAAAAAAAAAAAAAGTAAAAATTTCACTGTCGAATTTCTTTCTCAATGTACTCATCCAATAGAGAAGAATTTTTAAAATCATATAATTTTTAAAAAGACAGCTGGGAGAGGGGTATTAAAATAACAGCCTGAGATTTGTGCTAACCTGCCACTTCTCTCACATATCCATGCCACAGTTAATACACCTACCGAGCTCACGATTTCCCACTAGGTACTTTCCTATACCTCGAGGCTGTGACGAGAGTTACAATGATAGCTATAAAGAAACCCACCAGACTAGACAAAATGTCTTGTAAAGCCAAACACATACATCTCCTTAAAATGATAAACCATAACGTTAATGAAAGCAAAAGCTGTAAGAACATTTTCAAAAACTCTGGAATCAATACTCATCTCTACTACCTCACAGGCTTTCCTGGCAATTAGACTATCCGTGGATAAAAAGAAAACAATGAACGCACATCCGGACACCAGTATGTGAACACTCCACTATCTGCATACGAAATACACACATTTGATATTCATCTGTTAAAAAATCTTCATTTACTAAAGAAATATAAACACGTTTCTGTTTTACTCTGTTATTTTTCAAATCCAAGCAGAGCGGATATTGAACCATATTTGTAATTCCTTACCCACCGCATTAGCACGACCTCACTCGAGGTGACCTCACCTTTTTTAAAGAATCAACCCCTATTCTTGGCAAGCTGATACCTACAAGGATATCGGGAAGAAGCAAATGGGCTACCGTTACCTTTGAACTTGTGGAACACAGCCCACAGCTCTGCAATGTCGGTGGCAAAGGTGATATCCGTGTCAAGGACGATGACTCTCTCCAGGTTGGCAGGAAGAGTCTTGGTCAGCACAAGCTTCATCAGACCATAAATCCCAGAGTAATGTTTATTGGGGATCCAGGAAACTTCAGACTAGACAGAACAAGGCAGAGAGGGAGTTGGAGAAAGGGAAAAAAAGAGAAATCACTATATTAATTCTTTGCTTAAACATCATAAATAGGGCCTAACACACAAAAAGTATCCAATACAAATTTGTTGAATAAATGAATGAGTTTTCTTTTAAAGATTTATATAATTTGCATTTTGACATGTGAAGTTTTCTGGAGGAAAATGTATCTGAATTAAGGGAGAGGAAAAGTAATAGTTGTGAAATAATTATTACTGCAAATGCTATGTTGAGATTTTTAAATAAAACTTTTGTTATTATAGAAATAAAATAGATCCACTAGAGAAAAAAAGGATATGCAAAAACATAAAGGTCCAAAAATGGAATCCCATTACATATACTTTTGCAACCAATATCGAATTGTTGCTATGTACATATATTTCTTTAAATCATATTCCATTTATGTGTCATTAAAGATTAGTGGGTAATGGTATTGAATAGATTGCTACTGCTGCCTTCTCTTTATTCTCAGATAAACCCACAAGGAGGCCCTAGTCATCACACGACACTCTTCACCTGACAGCAACAGAGGACACACACAAGGAACAGAAATGAACCACCCATGGAGCACTGACATTATGATCCTCACATAATATAATGGAACAATCAATGGCTCGCAGATGGGCAGAGTCATCAGCGAGGCACACACACAGGTGCCATTTTGTGTCCAAAGGCAAGGATAAAAATAAAAGCACCAGTGTGATGAAAGCTCTCATATATGCATAGTCATTTATGAAGATCATCGTGGGCAGAGGCCCCAACCTGGCTGCTGTGGGGAGTTTCCATGGGAGCCAAAGTACACTTATTTTCAAGAGGGTAATCCTTTTAATAGAACCCTTTAAGATGGGGAATATGGCCACCTTACCAGGATTCCAAAAAATATTCATCTCCTTTGACCTTACCTTTGACCATGTTGAGGAGATGTTCGTTAAAAAATTCAGATTTAAAAATTTTGTTTAAGACACCAAAGATGTTCATCACCATGTTACCAAAGGGCAGCCATCAAAATGCCCCAAAATGGAACAATTAATTCAGACATAATACTCTTTTTTTTTCTGATAGCATCCTATGTAATTGTTTAAAACAAAGTGGATTAAGATGTAGTT
Organism: Papio anubis; assembly: GCF_008728515.1. Classification (NCBI taxonomy): domain Eukaryota; kingdom Metazoa; phylum Chordata; class Mammalia; order Primates; family Cercopithecidae; genus Papio; species Papio anubis. The sequence continues at coordinate 17,186,170 of NC_044991.1, read as the reverse complement.
TCTAAAAACCTACATATGATGTTAAAGGGGAAAAAAACAAGCTTTAAAACTGCTTTTACCTAAAAGCAACTATGTGTAATCAAACCAAATGAAACACATTCACCCACATTTTATGCAGAGAAAGAAAAAATAGCAGCAAGACATCCCATTGTGTCTGGAGTTGGTTCCTTCTGGTGGGTTCTTGGTCTTGCTGACTTCAAGAATGAAGCTGCGGACCTTTGTGGTGAGTGACACAGCTCTTAAAGGGGGTGCAGACCCAAAGAGTGAGCAGCAGCAAGATTTATTGTGAACAACGAAAGAACAAAGCTTCCACAGCTTGGAAGGGAACCCGAGCAGGATGCCGCTGCAGCTGGGGTGGCCAGCTTTTATTCCCTTATTTGTCCCCACCCACATCCTGCTGATTGGTCCATTTTACAGAGTGCTGACTGGTGTGTTTACAATCCTTTAGCTAGACACAGAGCACTGATTGGTGCGATTTTACAGAGTGCTGATTGGTGCATTTACAATCCTTTAGCTAGACACAGAGTGCTGATTGGTGCGTTTTTACAGAATGCTGATTGGTGCTACAATCCTTTAGCTAGACACAAAAGTTATCCAAGTCCCCACTCGACCCAGGAAGTCCACTGGCTTTACTTCTCATCAGTTTCAAGAAAAAGCATCCCTAACTCTGTGTATGAGACCCTGTCACCTTACACCCAGGCATCATGGAGGAGGGGAAAAAGGACAGGAGTTCAAATTTGGGCTCTAGCTCCACAGAGCATTTGATCTCTCTAAGCTTTGGTTTCTTTACCTGTAAAATGGAGTGTGTTTTAGAGATGGAATGGGTCTCATGAGTCAGCATGGGGAGCCTGTCTCATAGCTTCCCTAAATCGGCCTCCTGTGTGCCTGTTTTCCCACCATCACCAGACTATGACATGTTTGAAAACAATGTGGTTACTTAGTTTTTCTTTTAAGAGTAGTTACTCATTTTTAAAAGTTGGTAAAATGGAGATGATGCCTACTTCACACGGTGGTATAAAAATTAAAAGATATTAAAGGACTCAAGGGCCTGGTACCCACCCTTCTTCCTGATCCCTCTATCTTATTCCAAGTATTTAGATATCAATGCCTCTTTCAGTACTTCCTGATGAAGGTAAGGGTCTCCAGGATGTATGCAGGAGAGCAAAAAACTGAGGTGGCAGAGTCAGACATACCTGGATTTAGATTCCAGTATCATCACTTAATCGCCATTCACCTTGGACAGGTTTGCTCAGCTTGTCTGAGTTTCTGCTATTTATAAAGGTCATCCCTCCTTTTTACAAATTTTTTTTAAAATTTTAGATTCTGGGGGTACACACGCATGTTTGTTACATGAGTACACTGTGTAATGGTGGAGACTGGACTTCCAGTACACCTGTCACCTGAATGTTGAACACTGTATCCAGCAGGCAATTTTTCACCCCTTATCCAGCTCTCACCCTTTCTTCTTTTGGAGACCCCAGTGTCTATTATTTCCAACTTTGTATCCATGTATGCCTATTGTTTAGCTTCCACCTGTAAGTGAGAAAGTGTGATATTTGATTTTCTGCTTCGGAGTTAGCTCGCTTAGGATAATGGCCTCCAGCTCCATCCTTGTTGCTACACTTACTTTATCCTATCATGCAGGGTGTGGGTGGAAACAGCACACTCTCCTGGGGAATCTAAGGAAGATTTAATAAAAGGACTACTTAATCTAAGTATATGCAGAATTAGAGGCAGTTTAACAAGAACTGTGCAGTTACTAGAGGACGGGAAGAGTACTTGAGGCCATTACTACCCCAAGGCCAAAAGGGTCTAGGCCAACAGATGCTGGAATCCAGAGAGAACTGCCATATGAGTAAGGCCACCTGGCTGAGGCAGTGACCTTCAGCAGAGGGACACAGCCTACCTGTGGCAACCCATAAGCCAGAACAGGAAAAAACATCTCAATGTCACTCTCCTCCTGCCCACCAGTATCCCGGGAGGGCAGCCCTCTGGTCAACCCTAATGGAAACCAGAGCGAAAGTGAGATTAGAGATGCTTTATGCATCAGCCTCATGGAGCATAAAGTGAGGGTTAGGGCAAGAGAGTACCTAGAAGGAAAAAACTCACACAACCAACAGAGTCATACCGTTAACACAAGGACAAATTAAATGAACAACAACAAAATCAAAGCATAATGCCTTGGCCGGGTGCAGTGGCTCACGCCTGTAATCCCAGAATTTTAGGAGGCTGAGGCAGGTGGATCACCTGAGGTCAGGAGCTTGAGACCAGCCTGAACAACATGGAGAAATGCCGTCTCTACTAAAAATACAAAATTAGCCAGGTGTGGTGGCACACACCTGTAATCCCAGCTACTCAAGAGGCTCAGGCAGGAGAATCGCTGGAACCTGGGAGGCAGAGGTTGCATTGAGCAGAGATCACACCATTGTACTCCAGCCTGGGCAACAAAAGTGAAACTCTGTCTCAAAAAAAAAAAAAAAAAGCACAATGTCTTGTATATAATGGGTACAAAACACATTTCTGGAACAGATGGATGGATGGATGGATGGATGGATGGATGGATGAATGGATGATGGATGGATGGATGATGGATGAATGGATGGATTAATGGATGATGGATGAATGGATGGATAGATGGATGGATGGATGAATGGATGGATGGATGGATGATGGATAAATGGATGGATGGATGGATGGATGATGGATGAATGGACGGATGAATGGATGGATAAATGGATGATGGATGGATGGATGGATGATGGATGAATGGATGGATAGACGGATGGATGGATGAATGGATGATGGATGAATGGATGGATGGATGGATGATGGATGAACAGACGGATGGATGATGGATGGCAGGCAGGCATAGGAAGGCAGGCGATTTGTCTACAATCCCACAGCAAGCAAGATGCAAAGCTCTAAGAGTCACAGTTTGCCAGGAGAAGGTTTGTGTTCTTTCCCCAAACTACATTATCCTTCCTTTGGAGTGAGATTCCTGACTAGCCATCACGGTAGGATCCGAGGACTCAGTGAGGAATTCCCTCCCATATACTTTGTAAACATCTTCCTCATGAAAGCCCTGGCCTTTGGGGCTCAGCTCAGCCTCCTCTCTCCTCTAACAATCTGCCTGAACTGAGGCTTGGCAATCATCAGTCCATGCTGCAGGGCTGTGCTATTTAATCAGACCTTTGATTAACTTACTCATCTATTTTGGTTACCATCAAAGCAGGAGAGCTGGGTGAAGACTGAACACCAGAGTGATGGGTTAAGCTGTCTAATTAGATTGCCCTGACTCTCCATTTTATTTTTAACACGCATGTGAGGCACTCAGTTACACTGCAAAACAGGAAGACTACAGGAATAAATTAATCTCAACATGAGCCCAGTCCTGAATGTCGCTCCAAGCCCCCAACTTAATGCATAATCAATTAAGTCCGAGTGCTCAATTAGTCATAAAGGAGGCAATGGGATGAGTTTGTATTCAGAAAGAAAGCCCCAGGAAAAGGTGGAAAATTAAGAAATTTTGTGGAGGGGAAAGAACGTGTGGTAAGAAGCAGGTACATTTATTACGAATAGCTCAGCCTCTTAGAGACAGCGTGATATCTAGCACACGCTTCCCCCACCTCCGTCCATACTCTCCTCCTCCAAGTCTCAACTTAGAAATCACTGCCTTCCAGCCACCACCACCCCCACAGCCCCAGGCTGGATTAGGGGCTCCCAAAGCAAGAAGCAAGCTGTTTCCCTTCCTCTAGCACAGCATGTTATCCTGCTGGGTTCAATTTTCCATGCCCCTCTCCTGCACTTGACTGAAACTCCTTGAGGCAGGGACAATGTCTTTTTTACTGTGGTAACAACATAGTAATTACTCAAAAACTGTTTGATGAATGTGCATGACTATGGAGTCAGCCAGGCCTGAGTTTATTTTCCTCTGACATTTTCCTCACCTAGGAGCAGAAATGTTCACGATTGCTAAAATCCAGGGTCAGTACGGTGCATGGAAGAGGCACAGTTTGTTGAGCCCCGAAGCCTGGGCCATAGAACTGGTTCCACTTTTAATGAGCTGTGTGACCTCAGGTAACTCACTTAACCTCCTTGAGTCTTAGTTTTCTCATCTGGAAAAGGGGGGCCTACAATGTTATGGTATTCACAGGAGAAGGTGTAGGATCCAGCCTCATGCTGGGCAAGCAACAGGTCTCCGCCAAGCCCATTTCTCCTCTCTCAGTGAATGCCTATCAGCAATACCCAAGTTCAGGTGACTCAGAATTCGGGGCATGATAAAAGCAGCAAATTCTGGTACCTTTGAAAGTAAAGGGGAAGTCAGGAATGCAGATGGTTTTGTCACGGGAAATAAGCTACTTATCCCTTGTCCCATGTTTCTGTAAAAAACGAGGCGGGCAGATCATGAGGTCAAGATATCCGGTTTCATCCCTGGCCAACATGGTGAAACCCCGTTTCTACTAAAAATACAGAAATTACTTGGCATGGTGGCGGGCTCCTGGAGTCCCAGTTACTCAGGAGGCTGAGGCAGGAGAACTGCTTGAACTCAGGAGGCGGAGCTTGCAGTGAGCCAAGAGAGCGCCAATGCACCCCAGCCTGGTGACAGAGCAAGACTCCATCTCAAAGAAAGAAAAATCACAGGCTGAAATCTGGAAAATGTAAAGTCCCTCCCTCTGGTAGATCTCCAAAACTGGACAGCACACTTTGGGTTTGAGGAGGAGGAAAAGTGCGTGGGAGTGATTAGCCATGCAACCTTCTGGGGCAGTCTCTTCATGCAATCCACACCGGTATTAATCTCATTTCCACGCCGCAACACACTTCAGTCCAACCAGGAACTTCTTACATCATGGGCTCAACGGAGAGAAGAGCACCCTCGAAGGCAGGTTGAGGAAACCTGGAGAGCACCACGCAGATTTCCCCAAGAGCATCCCATACAGAAGACAACACCTGGCAGAGTAATAACCCACCATGTTGTTCATCATTATCAACACGCCAAAGGGTTCATGTAATTAAAAAGATAATAAAAATGAGAGTTAGTTTATTCTAAGGGGCAGATCATTATCCTTGCAATGGCTGTTAATAATTCTAAGCAGCATGGTCTAAACTCCAATCAGCAAAAACGCAGTCATGCCCAAGATTATCACCTAATTCACTTACGCAAAGGGAGCACAGGCAACCCCAGGTTTTAAGGGTTTTATGTAAACTAGAGGGTGGGGGATGCTTCCAAAGGGAAATTTGCCGTCCTGAAGAAGCTGCCAATTACCAGGTAGACCCAAAGGGGAGCATCTATGAGGCGGTGCAGGTGATTCTAGGGTAGATCTGATGTCAGGTGGTCCACAGAAAAGTTGACCAGATTAGCAGTATGAGCATGGAGGCAGAGGACTAGACAGTGGACACACCTCACCTCTAACGGTGACTGCCCAAAACACAGGGGATGGAGGAAAGCCATGTCTCAATGGTGATGACACATTTCTGACCTTTGATAAATAAGGGAAAGACAGGAAAAGAGGCTGGTTTTGTCAGGAAATGATGCTCATTCCTTCTTCAAGATGTGGATTTCCAGGAGTCATTGAGATACCCTAGTCAAGATAATAATAGAAAATATGCCTAGCACATACTGGGTGTCAGGCATTGTGGAAAGACCTTTATATGGGCTGGTATTTAAACTCCTCCTAACAAGCTTAAGGGTTGTATATTATTTAGTACCCAAAGTGTGGGGGTCCTTTTCCTTACCTCAACTTTCAGTCCTCCAGTCCTAGATACTCTACTCTGAAATGATGTGTTTCTCTCTTCCCCTCTTTTCCCACTGGCCCTGGCCTATTCAGACGTGCTCTTCACCCTTCTGATTTACTGTAGGGTCAGGACTGAGCCTCTGCCTCCATCCAGACAAATTTTCATTCTCCAAGCGGTTTTTCAGATAATTAGGTATAATGTCTTTAGAGCTGGGCATTCCTGGCTTCCAAATCTCTCCAGGCCTTAATTTTCTCACCTGTAAAAAGGGTAATAGTAGAATATCCTGCTTCCTTCCTAACGTGTTACTATATTTGTAATCTGTAAGCTCCCCTCTACCATACTGGAAATATTTTTTGCTCAAAACAGATTGCTTACCCATATTAACATTTTGCTGTGGACTGCAAATCACCTTGACATATTTTAAAAAATTTAAAAAAGAAGTCGTCCCAGCTGCAGAATGTTTGAAAAGTCATTTGCTTTTCATGTTGTTTCTGAGTGGTTGTCCTGGCAACCAACCTATATGTTCAGAGTATAATTGTTAAGAAATAGAAGTGGGGTGGGGCTTAAGATGCTGGGACAGAGACACTGGCGGATGCCTTGGAAGAAGATCGTGAAATGAGCACAAGCTTTGGAGTCTGTCTGGCCCAATTCTGAATCCTGACTCTACCATAACCAGCCTGGCAAACTCACCTAAGTCTCAATCTCCCCACCCATAAAACAGAGAAAACAATACACATTGCATGAGGTTTGAAAAAGCATTAAATGAGGTAGCAGAATCATGGTGCCTAGCACAATGCTTGCCATATAAGGGCTCAATAAGAGTGTTTAAAATGGTTCATGACACATGCCATTAATCCCAGCACTTTGGGAGGCCAAGGTGGGTGGATCACTTGAGGTCAGGAGTTCAAGACCAGCCTGGCCAACATGGTACAACCCCATCTCTACTAAAAATGCAAAAATTAGCTGGGCATAGTGGCGCATGCCTGTAATCCCAGCTACTTGGGAGGCTGAGGCAGGAGAATCACTTGAGCCCAGGAGGTGGAGGCTGCAGTGAGCTGAGATTGCAACACTGCACTCCAGCCTGGGTGACAGAGTGAGACTTTGTCTCAAAATAAATAAATAAATAGAAATAAAATAAAATAAAAAATAAAATAAAATAAAATAAAATAAAATGGTTAACAACACATACTCTGGAGACTGTCTGGGTTTGAATACTGGCTCCATCATTCACTGTCTGGGTCATTCTGGGCAAGCAGTTAAACCTCTATGTACCTCAGTTTTCATCTGTAAAATGGGGCTACTTACAGCACATATTCCATGGGATTGTGAGAATTCTGGCGCTATATATAAGCAATGGCTATTGTTAACTGTCAATATTATGACTGATGATAATAAGAGCAAAAGACAATATTCACCTCTATTAAAGGCATCTGCTGTCGCACACCTGTAATCCCAGCACTTTGGGAGGCCGAGGCAGACAGATCACCCAAGGTCAGGAGTTCAAGACCAGCCTGGCCAACATGGTGAAATCCCATCTCTACTAAAAATACAAAAATTAGCTGGGTGTGGTGGCAGATGCCTGTAATCTCAGCTACTCAGGAGGCTGAGGCAGGAGAATCACTTGAACCCAGGAAGTGGAGGTTGCGGTGAGCTGAGATCGAGCCACTGCACTCCAGCCTGGGCAACAAAGCAAGACTCCATCTCAAAACAAACAAACAAAAAGTCATCTGCATTTGTGAGTAGTCATCCTTGGCAGCACAGAGAAACTCCAGTTTAGCTCAGTTGAGATCATTTAAGGGGACATTTATGGAACACCTTAATATGGGGCAGGTACTGAGGAGGATGAGGGACCAGGGTCCATGATGAAGGAAACATGGCTGATGTTCTCAAGGAGTCTGTGGTCTAGCGGATATTCAGTATCCAGGACTGCACAACAAGTTACCTCAAAATGCAGCAGCTTAAAACAGCAACAGTTATAAACTCAAATGGTTTCTGTGTGTCAGGAATCTGGGAGTGTATTCGCTGGGGGTGGTTCTTAGGATTCCTCATGAGGTTGCAGTCATCTGAATACTTGTTCTGGGATGTAAGATCTAATTCTATGTTGGCTCCCACATACGTGCCTGGCAGGTGATGCCAGCTGTCAATAAGAAGGCTCAGGTTTTTGCCACATGGACCACTCCAGAAGGCTGCTTGAGAGTCTTTACCACATGCTGGCTGGTTTTCCCCAAAGCGAGGTCCCAAAGACAGCAAGGTGGAGGGAAGGTTATTTTGAAGACTTGGCCTCAGAAGGAACATGGTATCATTCCTGCAATGTCTTACCGGTTATACAGGTAAGTTTATGCAATGTGGGAAGGGACTAGACGTGGGAGTGAATGAATGCTAGGAGGTGGGAATTACTGGGTGCCATCTTGGAAATTGGCTACCACATCTCTAATTATAAAATGGTATGAAACTGCACTGTGATAAATTCCAAGTACAGCCATCCTCGGAGTCTGTGGGGTACTGGTTACAGGACCCCTCTTGGATATCAAAATCCAAAGATGCTCAAGTCTTGATATAAAATGGTGCCATATTGCATATAATCTACGGGCATCCTCCTGTATACTTTAAATCATCTCTAGATTACTTCTAACACCTAATACAATGTAAAAATTACGTAAACAGTTGTTGTATTGTTTTGGGAATGACAAGAAAAAGTCTATACATGTTCAATACAGATGCAACCATCTGATTTTTTTTTTTCAAGTGTTTTCAGCCCTTGGTTGGTTGAGATATGTATAGCAGTGGTCCAGTAGAAGGACAATTAAAGGGGAGTGATAAGAAAGGAGGGACAACAATCAGATAGAGATGTCTGGAGGAAATAAACCTTAAATTTGGTCTTGAAAAATGAGTTGAAAATTGAGATTCTCAAATATTGGGAGAAAAGCATGATAGGACAATGAAGGCACAGATAAATAAACAATTCTGTGTGTGTGTGTTTGTGTGTAACATAACTATAGTCTGATACACTTAATGAAAAAACTTACAGCTGAAAATGATAGAGATGGATATGGAAAGGCAGGACAGGATCAAATGTTGGAGAAGACCAGGACCATATGCCATGCAAAAGAGCACTGGATAATATCCCAGAGACAGTGGGAAAAACAAAATGGGTTTCATTAGCTAAGAAATGTGATCTCATCTGTATTTTTGGAATATACTCTAATGATTTATGGAGGAAAGATTAACCAAAGGCAGCTGAGAGGCATCAGAACCTTGGAGGAAGCCTGGTGAAAATGCAGATTCCCAGGATCCTACTGAGAGGTTATGATTCATTAGATCTGTGGAAGGGCCTAGAAATCCGTATTTTAAAACCAGCACCCCGGGTGACTCAAAAGCAAGTCTCCATAGATTACACTCTAAGAAACACCAAGTTAGGAGACACAGAAAATGCTATTTCTCAAGGTCTTCTTGGCTGAATCATTTGCACTGGATCAACAACCAACTTATTGTTCAGAAACAAGTCATAAGAGAGCCCCAAGCTTAAGTGCCCCATCTGAAACTGATACTTTGTTGGATTTATAGGGAGAGTAGACCTTTCTCACATATTAATAAAAGAAAGTGTTGACGTAAGGTCAGGAGTTCTTTAGCTATCTCTATGCCTCATAGGTAGTTAATGACAATGAGGTCGGGAAGGCTTCCTGGCTGTACTTCTCTTTCCATTTAGAAGTCCTATCTCAATACAAGCAGCTCTAGGTCAGCTACAGCAAAATTCTTCGTAACCAGCATCAACAGGAGAACTGAATTACATATTTCATGTCTTCTTACATTAGCAACTTACAAGAAAATGTTGTGAGAGCCTCAAAGCTGGTCTTTGCAGGTGACAGCAATCTCCCGTAAGCATCAATGAACATTTATTCAGACATAGAACCCTAGCCCAAAATAAGATTAGCTGGCTTGCACCTAAAGATGCTCATTATTCAGAGGTCTACTAAGAAATGATCTTCTGCAAACATAAGTCATTCCAGAATGACGACAAAGGCTAAGTGAACCAAGGGGAATGTGATCGTGGATCTACAGACACGTCCCTCCTTCTACTGGTGGCACAAAACCCCTTCCTCTCTTATCGCCCAGCAAGAAGCATCCTCTATTTAGCTTTGCGAAGCTTGAGGGGATTGGTCACTGGAGCATTTACAGATTGCCTGAACATCCCTCAGTACTTTATGTTATGAAATGGAGCATTTCAAAACACTGGGAGTTCTGATTTGTGAACTGGACTGTTACAGTGGTTTAATTTCCTGAAATATAGCTGCCTTCTTAACTAATAGATTTTTCAATGCACTGAGGAGAAAATTGCATTAGCTCCTGCGTAGCCTGATCTTAATATTTTTAGAAGCTGCAATTCTTCTTATTACAGTGCACAGTATGTATTTATGTATGCAGACTTAGCACAGTGTCTGACACATAGAAGGCACTCAATGAATAGTTTTGAAAAAGCAAAACAATGCATTTATACAAACACCACTTATTGAGAACCATTGCTTCTGATGGGGATATACTGATGGACGGACCTGCTTCATTCATTCATCATTCATTCACTCATTCATTTACTCAACAAACACTTCAGAGACTTTTAAGTGTAAAGTTCTGTGCCAGATGATTGCTTTGAGGAAGTAACAGCAGTTTTTGAAATTATTATAACAAATAATATTTGTTATACTATTTTATTTTTAAAATATATATATAATATTTATTTATTTTATTCCAAAATAAGTTTCAAAAAGGATGATCACAGCTGTCACGGTAGTGGTTTACCCTGAGAGGAAGTAGGAGTGAGGGAGGCTGGGGCATGGGATAGTGAAGATATCCAGGTGGCTTTGGTGCTATTGTTCTAGTTTTAAGTTAGATGACATGGTGCTTTATCAGTGTATGCCATAACTTGTTTATCTGCAGTCTTCATATGTATGTGAATATGCTCATATGTACGTATATCACCAGTGACCTAGGTACAAGAGTGTGGCCTACAGAGAAGATACATTGGTTAAACTGGACCCTGACGGTAACTTAAAGTCATATGTATGCATATGGATACATACGTGTGTGTGTATACATACCCTCTCTATTTGTGGGGGATTGGTTCCAGCACCCTCAAGGATACCAAAATCCTCAGGTGCACAAATGCCCTGATATAAAATAGTGTAGTATTTGCATATAGCCTAGGTATATCCTCCCATATACTTTGTCATCCTAGATTGCTTATTAATACCTAATGCAATGTAAATGCTATGCAAATGACTGTTATACAGTATTGTTTAGAGAATACTGAAAAGAAAATAAATATCTATACATGTTCAGTTCAGGTGTACCCATCTATTTTTTTCCCCTGAATACTGTCAAGTCTTGGTTGGTTGAATCCAAGAATACAGAACCCACAGATATATATAGGTGACCATATATGTGTGGTGTATTTAGTTATATTTAATTCCCATTCGAAGTGCTAAGAAGAGAGATAATCATTCTGCTATTAAATGCAAGCGGAAAAAAAGACTTCGTTTCTGTTACCATAAATTTATTCTACTGCATGCATTCTTAACAGATACAAAAGTTGGTTCTTGTGGGGATCAAAAAAAAAAATCAGATATTCCAATGGTTTGGTATTAAAATCTTATGTTAGAGGTTTAATCAGGGAAATAAAAAGTATAAAAAGGCACACAGGAGAGGGGAGTGATACTGTTTAAAAAGAGATTAAGAAACACCGCCCTCCAGGATCATACAACATTAAAATAGTCACAAAACAGAAGTACGCAAAAGTGCACACACACACATCTCAAAAACCTGCTCCCTGATCTTAGCCTCTGCTGAATCCAACAGTTCTTTCCTGCCCTTCTGAATTGAATCAGAAGGCAGCTGAATCAGAAAACACACTTCTCTGTTGTCAAGTTCATCCGGATATTTGGGAGGCAATTTCTCTCGCTATCACAACCATTCCTTCTTCCACTCTTACCTCCGCCTTCCCATGGAGCCATCTAAAAAGGGCAGCCACATAGGCTGCAATTAAAGAAGCCCCACACTGCTCAGTATTAATGAGGCATTTTGCTTTTCATTTTTAGAGGGCTCTTTAGCACTTTGTAGGTGACATCCTTGCCTGTGACAATCTCTGTTGCCAGCTGCGGAGATGTACCTTGCAGGTGAATTTAAACACACGGGCAGCAGCTTACATGCAGGCAAATAGAGTTGAGGAGGATGACCCAGAGGTGTCCCTTTATTAATTTCTGGTTGGGTTTTCTTTCACCACACATAGAAGGCAAAAGTCTCTTGGTGTAGTAAAAGGAAAACCTTGTCAATGGCAGTCCGAATTTCTTCTGGCTGACAGCCAAAATGAGTCTCTTCACTGGTCACCCTGAAAAGATGATGGCTTCACTCAGCTCTTGTAATACATCTAACGAACATTAACCAAAGGTCTTATTGCAATTTTGAATATGTTTAACCTTGACATTGAAGCCCTGCTTCAGAAGATTTAGACGGTGGTAATGTTGACATTCACCCCCCAACAACAGGCCCTTACTGTTTAATATGATGGTTGTCAAGGCAACCAGATTGTGAGGATGGCTGTCTAACCTGTCTAGATTTAGAATTTATCATACATGAGAATGCAGAAGGGAAAAATGTCACCCTTAGAAGGTACTAGAGAAGACGGTACATGGTACAAGGTAATTCCATTATGCTTTTACTTCCACTTGGGGATTTGGCTACTGATCAAAGGAATTCCTAATGCTCTAAATCCCCTTTAAAAAAAAATCACCTAATTCCAAAAGTGACTCATTTATCTAAACATTCATTGTGTGTGCCAAATCCTGTACTAGATCCTAAGGAAAGAGGAGTAAATGAAAAATGTTCCTCTTTCTTAGAAGATCACCATTAAATGGGAGAGAATATTATTATGTTTATAATAACAATAACATCTGTTGAACGCTTACTATGTAACAGTATAATAAAGCAATTTACAAGTATCTTTTAATTCACACAATAACCTTGATTACTATGTGTGATGTAGACATCAAGGAAATCACCCAATTATAATGAATTATAGAAGCTGGGATTAAAAATCAGATTTGCCTCTTTCCAAAAACCTTAATTGTTTTTGGAAACTGATTCAAATATGATACTCACATGATGATTACAGAGTGAAATCTGAAATTCTTATCAACATTCTCAGAACATAGCAAAATTAATTGTACTCAGAAACGGGAAGTAAAATCAGGAAAGACGAAGGTGACTACTAGATTGAGCTCATACTTTTAGCATAAACAAACATTCCAATGTAGTTATAATAGAGTCATATACCTTCTCAGTACAAATGTTTCTCCAAGGACTGAGACAACTGTTAACACCAAAATACAAAGCAGGAAGGGACGCTTGGAAACATATGTCCAGACCCAGGAAGATTATTATAACGGATTTTTAACTTCTGTACTTTACTATCCAAAGAGTGTGTGATATGGTTTGGCTGTGTCCCCACCCAAATCTCATCTTGAAATCCCAGGTGTTATGGGAGGGACCTGGTGGGAGGTAACTGAATCATGGGGGCAAGTCTTTCCCGTGCTGTTCTTGTGACAGTGAATAAGCCTCATGAGATCCAATGGTTTTAAAAAGCGGAGTTCCCCTGCACAAGCTCTCTCTTTGCCGGCTGCCATCCGTGTTAAGATGGGACTTGCTCCTCCTTGCCTTCCACCATGATTGCGAGGCTTCCCCAGCCACGGGGAATTTTAAGTCCAGTTAAATCTCCTTCTTTTGTAAATAGCCCAGTCTCGGGTATTATCAGTACCGTGAAAACGGACTAACACAGTGTGCCAGGGAAAGTCTCAGTCTTCTAAAACTAACGGTTAACATTTGCACATAACGCAGGGTCCTGAGCAGGAGCCAAGCGGAGCCTGGGTGTCCTCCTTCAGGACACTGACAAAGACCTGCTGCAGCCCCAGCCCAGGGCTGGCTACACTTTGGAATCACACGAGCCCACACTACTGGGCCTGCCCCAGAAAAACTAAACTACGACATCTAGTGGTAGGGCCTGGCATTGCTGCTTGTTTGGGTTTGGATCACAAGCCATGCTAAAGTGTCATCCAGAGTGGCCCCTAGCATTGTTTTGGGCGTGTTGTTTTGTGTTACCAACAGTTCCAAGTGATTCTTATGTGCAGTCAAGTCTGAGACATACAACAATTGGGAAGTGAGCCAATTAATTAATTCTACCTGGGGAAGATCAACACCCAACTTAAAAGCACAGCTCTGTAACTTTATTTTCTGTTTGCACAGACATTGCTGAGTTCCTACATAGTATACATATTTTTTAATCTCCTGGGAATATTTAAGCATCCTTGATCTAGAAGCAACATGGAATGACGGCACGAGCACTGTCCTGAATACAAGCTGGAGTGTGGTCAATTCCCTTCTCTGAATTTCAGGTTCTACATCTGCAAAGCAGACACAAGGCGGCCAGACACAGTAGCTCACGCCTGTAATCCTAGTACTTTGGGAGGCTGAGGCGGACAGATCACCTGAGGCCGGGAGTTTGAGACCAGCCTGACCAACATGGAGAAACCGCATCTCAACTAAAAATACAAAATTAGCCGGGCATGGTGGTGCATGCCTCTAATCCAGCTACTCGGGAGGCTGAGGCAGGAAAATCGCTTGAACCCGGGTGGTGGAGGTTGCAGTGAGTCAAGATCACACCACTGCACTCCAGCCTAGGCAACGAGAGTGAAACTCCATCACAAAAAGAAGGAAAAAAAAAAAAAAAAAGCAGACACAAGGCCACCTATTGCTCTGTCAACGTGAAAATGGGATGATGTACAGGAAAATACCCAGCAGAGGACCTGACAGAATCGAGCTGCTGGTTCATTCTGAATCAAGAAGGAAGAAATATTTCATTATGTGACAGGTGGAATAAAGGCCTGATCACAGTGAGTGAGCTTGAGATGCTAGTCCTTTACCACATGTCATCAGCTGTGATTTTCTCTCCTTCTTTATAATGGCTGGTTTTGGAGGGTGGGACTTACGTATATATACAGTGTAAAGGCAACACACACACTCTGGAACACAATGTACATTAAGTAATAGCAGCATATTAATAATAACAGGGGATGAGAAAGGGGAGTTTCAGCAGTGCTATTATGCCTCTGAATAAGATGTTGATCATTGCTTGCTATTTTCTCTTCAAACATGTTATTTAGCCAGTAGTGAGCAGATTTAAAACCCACTGGGGTTCTTGAATTCAGCCTGGCTGAGTGGTTAAATCCGATGAAAATATTCTAGTTAGATGGGTTTTTAGCCAAGGGAGTTGACGATACAAAACGATACATAACCGGTCAGTTTGTAAGACGTCCATCTTTCAAAAATGGTAATAGGAACAATGATGATGGTAATAGTAATAATAAGAATGTATGTGCAGCATTTCATTTACAAAAAATTTTTCCATCTATCATTTCATTGGATGCTTGAAATAAGTCTGTGAATTAAGCAAGTAAGGGATTCATATCTCTATTTTACACGTAGGAAACTGAGACTTAAAAACATCATTGTCTCAAATTGCACAGCTAGTAAGTGGGAGAGTTACAGTTTGCCCCTTCTGACCTTCAGGAAAATCACTGTTAAAATGTCGAGGGCCTTCTAACACCAGCACCTAATGCTGGAACTTTATCATGGGAAACAGATGGAATTAAGAGACTGTGAAGTATCATCTATTGTTCTCGGCAAGAAAATTCACATTTTGATAACTTTGTGCACCTTTTCCTAAAATCAGCTTGGTGAAATGGTATAATCAGGGATGAAAACTTGAAATGTTTCCAAGTTTCCTATCCAAAGTTAGCTTTGTTTAGAAATAAAGTTATTTTGTTTACATGGCTTGTTTTCCATGCTTCAGTTAGAAGACAGGCAGAATCTGGCTGGGCACAGTGGCTCACACCTGTCATCCCAGCACTTTGGGAGGCCGAGGCAGGCAGATCATGAGATCAAGAGTTCGAGACCAGCCTGACCAGTATGGTGAAACCCCATCTCTACTAAAAATACAAAATTAGCCGGGCATGGTGGTGCATGCTGTAATCCCAGCTACTCAGGAGGCTGAGGCAGAAGAGTTGCTTGAACCCGTGAGGCAGAGGTTGCAGTGAGCCGAGATTATGCCACTGCAGTCCAGCCTGGGTGACAGAGTAAGACTCTGTCTCAAAAAAAAAAAAAAAAAAAAAAAAAGAATTTGACCCATCAGTGTCCCAAATGAGGAAAGAGAGTAATGAATGGACATCACCATGGGTTCACCAGTTGATGGCAACATCTTAATGCTTCACATGGTTAGGAATAAAACGACACAAATCCATTGGACTGGCCTCTGACTTGAGGGCTTCCATTTTCTATCCCATCACCTTCACAGTCAGCACCTGCCTAGGCCGTGGAGTCACCCCAATTGTGTCAGTTTCTAATATGAAGGGCAATTTTGCCCCCAAGGGACACTTGGCAATACTTGGAGATACTTTTGGTTGTCATGACTTGGGCACTGGGGTGCTACTGGATCTGGGGGGCAGAGGCAAGGGACACCACTCAACATCCTCAGACAGGACAGCCCCCACAACAAAAAAAACCATCTGGCCCAGAACATCATGCGTGCTAAGGTCGAGGCACCTTGCTCAAAAGTACCAGCTGAAACTAAGAACAAAATGGATGTGGATGAAGAGTCTTTGTCCTGGTACATGAGAGTACACATTTTGTCCAAGTTTTGACCTAATGGAAAATACTGCATTATCTGGAGGTAAGAAAGACCTTGAAAGAGGAAAAAAGATGAGTTTGAAGTCCTCAGAATCCTTACTTAAAGAAAGAAAAGTGACAACTCTTTAACTCCTGCATATAAGATAACTGAATGAGACTTACACATGAGAGAATATAAAGTTTCGATAAGCTAGATTGTCCAATGACTGACTCAGGGACATCTCTCTTGGCTGGGGGCAATGAACTAGCCATTGGCTGCCATTCTCTTAACAAGAGGGATTACGCCTTTCCACCCTACCTAGGCACTTTGTCCACCCAGCAGGTATGCCTCATCCTAAACCCAACTTCACACTGAACCAAGGTCTCCAAGCTCCAGGTGCTGGACAGTGATGTTACCTGGCATTCCCCTAAATACTTCCATCAAGGTTCAGACTCTTAGCATCTGAGCCCCAAATGGCAACTTCACTAGGTCAAGAGCACCCTCATGCTTGTCTTGTACAAAAAGAAGAGGACAGTGAATTCCTTCTGCTAGATAGTAGCTCCAAGCTGTACCTGGCTCTGCTTTCAACCAGGAATACCTCATTGCAGGATGCTTAAAGAATGGGCATTTGTGCCCCCTGCTGATACTGTACTATGTCATTGTTCAGAGGAAACAAACCATATTAAGTATGAGCACGTGTCTACCTTGGACAGCTCTGGTCACATATATTATAGCCTGTCTAGATGACAAATAAGACTTCTGTTCTTCCTGCTAAAGCTCAATCCTTCCTCAATTTTCTCCATCTTCCTACCACCATATACCCACTAGCTTGTTCCAGAATTCTAGGAGCTAGACACGATCCCTCTCCCCCACATCCCAGATCTACCTTTCTGTCACAGCCACCATGTCAAACCCTCCCTGTCAAGTCAGCTGTAAAAATGAATCTGCCTCTCAATGCAGTCACCTCCACAGGATGCAGGCAGTGCATGGAAGTACTTTTCCACCAAAACCCCTGCTTTTTGAGAATCATCACAGGGCAAAACACTCAGTCTGGAGAAAATAATCAATTTTATCTCTTGATTTTCTACTCATCCACCAAGAAGATTCCTACCCTCAGGATCCATACTGTCACCAAGTCACTGGACTTGAAAACCTTTAAGGTCAGGGTTTTGGACTTAGTAGCAATCAATGCCTCACAAGGTATACAGCAGGCAGCCTGTTGCAAGTTACCTGATAAATGAAGAAAATGAGAACCTCGGAAGGAAATTTAACAATGCCTATCCCATTCAGCTCCATCTTCTGCCCCTGAACCCACTGAAGGGGTCAGGGACATTGACTTTAACATGGATTCTGCACACTGTAAAATGAAAGTTCAATTTTCCAAATATGAGGACAGTTGGGTCCCCACCTATCCAGTATGAAGTGTGCTTCCCTCGCCTTATTTACCCCTTCAGTAAAGAACTTGAGTACACATGTATCTCCCCCATAAGAACACCTTTTGTGATAGATACTTACTATTTTTTCCTTGGAAACTCCTTTAGCACTTTCCAAGACACATACATAGGCATTCCATTTATTTGCTTTCTTTTAATCAAAATGTGGACATACTGACTATACTGATACTGAAACCTCAAGAAATAAAAATTGGCCCAACTTTCCCCGCTATGGGCATCCTGACCAGTTCTGGATGTTAGTTTTAGAGATCTGGTTTACTAGTTTCCTCAATTCTCAAAAAAGTATGCCCTTCATAAGCAAAAAAGGGAAGGAAGTGTCAGGCACAGAAAAGAAATGCATTGCTTTCTTTTCTAAGAGAAAAAGTTTAATGATAAGAGTATAAACTTTTATAGCTAAGCTGAGCAGATAATAAGCAGGTAAAAGAGTTTTGCTTGGGAAAAGGTATTCTCTTCTTTGGGCAACAAAAGCCTGTCATTAACTCAAAGAGCAAGATAAAATGCTCTTACGCCTCCTCTTCACCTCCTCCTTAAATCTTCTGTGTTCTTGATAATGATGTATCTAGCATGGGGAACACCATACTTCTGCTCCAGTCCTGGAAATCACAGTGGCCCCCAAGGCTCGGCTCAGGGTCCCCCTTTCCCTGTGAAGTCATTCGTGACTATCCAGCTGGTAACTGATTTGCATTACACTCTTCCCTATTTCATTAGTTTTCACTAAATTCTTGGAGAAGACATGAGCTTTTCCTCACCTGAATTCTGGAACAGTGTGCATTCGGCAAATCCTCATCCACTGACTGATTTGTGTCAAGGCACAGACCTGAGTTGCTTCCTCCTAATCAGATGAGAATTCAGCTACCTGTTAAATAGAGTTAGCATCGGGTTTTCCAAGCCAGCTGGTTTCCCTGCGTTACGGAAAACAATGAAAACTCGGCTGGCAGTCCATCCATCTGAATCTTGAAGGAAGTGGGAACATCCCCACGTATGTACTAGGTGTCTCGGAAAATCCTAACGTGATCCAACCTAAACTCCAAACTGGCTTAGAAGTCACAGATGAAAAAGAGAAAGTGGGCTAGGTGCATTGGTTCATGCCTGTAATCCCAGCACTTTGGGAGGCCGAGGCTGGCGGATCACCTGAGGTCGAGAGTTTGAGACCAGCCTAGTCAACATGGTGAAACCCTGTCTCTACTAAAAATACAAAAATTAGCCAGGTGTCGTGATGCGCACCTGTAATCCCAGCTACTCCAGAGGCTGAGGCACGAGAATTGCTTGAATCTGGGAGGTACAGGTTGCAGTGAGCCGAGATCGCACCACTGCACTCCAGCCTGGGCGACACAGCAAGACTCCGTATCAAGGAAAAAGCAAACAAACAACAACAAAACAATAACAACAAAAAACCACACAAAAAGGAGTGTGAGAGGAGAAACTCACTTATATATATTAATTATTCCTGCTCCCGAGATAAGCATTTTCTTCTCACAACAAATCTACAAAAGAAACGGGGGAGATTCTTTTGGTTGCCTATCCAGAGAGCTACACTTCAGATTCCCTGCTGAGAAGGCTGAAAACACACAGACACACACACTGAGACACACATAGAAACACACACACAGGCAAAGACACAAAGAATAATCACTTTCTGAATCTTCCCTGAAGACAGGTCACGGGCCTGAGACACCAACTTGGCCAATGTACCTGAAGCGAAGTCTCCTAGGAAATCTAGGGGAGAGGATTCCCTCTCTGGTAATGAGAGAGAGAGTGCATATGAGAATAAGACTGCCTTCCTTCTTCCTATCTCCAATCCTGTAAACAGCAGACCTCTGAATTTATTCTCACCCCTCGACCATGACAAGCCCATGAAAATTCCCACAATCACAACCACTACCCTTGGAACTGCCAATCTATGGGCTTCTTGATATTTGAGACAAAACTAGCACATTGTTTAAGACACTTTACTCAGGTTACACATAAGATCACAACATAAAAGATCAGGAAACTGACCACATAGGTAATAATGGTAGGAAACACTGTAGCCGCACAAAAGGATGTAAAGTGAGTCTTTCGTGACCTCTCCCCATTAGGTTCCTTCACGGTCACCATGCCCGGATAGTTTTTGTATTTCTAGTAGAGATGGGGTTTCACCATGTTGGCCAGGCTGGTCTCCAACTCCTGACCTCAAATGATCCACCCACCTCGGCCTCCCAAAGTGCTGGGATTACAGGCATGAGGCCCAGCACCCGGCCCACTCTTTCTTTTTCATCTGTGACTTCTAAGTTAGTCTGTTTGGAGTTTGGGTTGGATCACGTTAGGATTTTCTGAGTCACCTAGTAAGTACGTGGGGAAGGTCCCAGTTCCTTCAGGATTAAGATGGATGGCCTGCCAGTTGAGTTTTCATTTTTTTTTAAGGAGCACAGGGAAACCAGCTGGCTTGGAAAACCTGATGTTACTCTTCACGTGTTCCCAAAAGACACCTCCAAAATGATCTAAGTAAAAAGGGTGGGCGCTCGAATGCACACAAAGCCTCTATAAGTTTGTGGGTGCTCTTCTACCCGGATTATCCCTTGCAAGCCCTTCTTACAGAAACAATGACACCCATGACAGTCACAAGTCATAACGCAGGTGAGCTGAACCCCGCGGTATGCTGTGCCCTTATACCTGTGAATATGCCATGCTGTCCCCAAACAGGGAGAACAACAAGGTTTCTATTCTTATTATCTATATATTTGAAGTCATTACCATCTCTTTCCTTCTCTCCCTCTGTTCCTTGCAAAGTCGAGAGAAAAATATATTTTTTAAAACTGCTACTACAGAAATTTTGCAAAATGCAATGAAAACAAGAAAACTAGAATACTGGTACCCAGAGGTAACATTGAACACTGTCATATGATCTGCCTTTATAAATAATTATATAACTATACAGACATTTTTAAACTTTGAAGGGAACTAGTTTTGTGTCTTTTATTTTAAGCTTAATATTACATCATGAGTATTTCCCTTTCCATTTATTCAAACAACATTCAACGTTGCTATTAAATCAATAAAATGTTATTTAAAAATGGTTTGGAAAAGCTTCAACTATCTTATTGCAACGATGGACCATAATTTGTCTACTCTTTCACAAATGTTGGGATTTAGGTTGTGTCTAAGGTTTACTGTTGCAAAGAAATAATACCGTGATGAAAATCCTTTGATTCCACCTTTATTTCCTTGGAGCAAAGAATTTCTGCATCACAGAATCTGTATATAATTTTTAAGAATCTTGATATTGCCAAAATATCACAAAAAGGGTATTCTGATGTTGACTTACAATAGACAATTTAAGGAGGGTTGGCTCTCATGGATACTTGCCATTAATAAGTAATATAAATTTTTAAAGACTCCTATACAGATATAAAATCTTATGTCTGTAAGATTTTTTACAGATTTTCCTCTTTCTTTGAATATATTTTCCTCTTTCTTTGAATATATTTATATATTTTTACCATTTGCATTTTTTCACGAGTTCCTTTATTCTTATCCTTTACCCATTTTTCTGTGGGTCTGTATTTCCTATTTATCTGTAACAGCCCTTTATGTATTACATGTTATATCTGTTTCAAGTACAATTTTTCCAATTTATCACTTGTCCTTTACTTTTGTTTCAGTTTATTCAGAATTTTTCCCTTAATATTTTCCATTGCAATTAATCAAATCTACTGGAGTTTTCAAGATTTTTTTTTTTTTTTCCATTTTCCTTGGGCGCACAGAAACCTTCCTCTCTTAGACCAACATTTTCATATTTTTCTTCAAGTTTTGTTTAATATTTCTGTTTTTAAATTCAAGCCTTCAATCAAGACAAAATTTATTTTTTTAATCTGGTAATATCTTATTTGATCATTTCCCAAATCCTCAATCACATTAATGCCTTTTATTGCATAAATCTATTCATTCTCTACAGGTTGGAAATTCTTCCTTGAGCAAGAGACCATGGATACCCAGAACTTAAGTTATTGGCCTTCTCTTTTTATGTTCACAGCAGATAAAATAACGGTACTGGGATTCCTCTGTGCTAAATGAAACAGCCTCAAAATTCTTACCAAGACTTCTTCATTCAAACACCTGGTTAGAGTCAATTATGAGCAAGCACATGCTAAGAATCGGGAAGCAGAAGGAAGAGCAGAGGGGTCCATCCATGTAGGCTCCACACTGTAGTGGGCAAGTGAGACGTACATCCACCAATACCCATGCATCAAAGGTATTTAACAAATAAGTACACGAGGATCAATGTCATAGAGAATGAAGTAACAGGTGGAAAGATGACCTTTAGAAAGGGAACCCAAATTTGAACAGAATGCCGGGCCCAGAACACTTTCCTTGAGATGATAACTGAGCTCTAGAAGAAAGATGGAGAGGGGAGATCCCTATTTCAGGTAACATAGTGAACTAGATAACCTCAAAACCCTCACAGTGAAAACATTTGGAAAAGTTAACAAGTAACATATATGTGTGTGTGTGTGTTTGTGTGTGTGTGTGAGTGCGTGCATAAAACTTGAGTTGGCATCAAAGCAAAACTACAAAAATTAAAAGCAAGTCCAAGTTGGAAAATTAGAATATAAGTAATTCCTGAAACTCAGTATTGCTTTGAGGGGAATGGCTCTTGAACTTCTGCTTAGAAGATGAGGCCCATGGCCTGGCTTAAGGGGGAGTCAGAGGGAGAACCTCTGCATAAAGTTAGGACCCCAAATCCTACACTCTTAGCATAAAGGTGATTTAGACACAAACTCCCCCACACAGAAGGCAGGAACAGAAAACACACTGATTTTTATCTGGATGACTACTAAAGTGGGGGCAGGAGGCCTTCCCTGAGAATTAGCGCCCTCAAGATGGATCACAGAGTGGTGTGTTGTCTGGACTCAAGCTACCTGGTATCTGACAGACCTCAAATGTAGAATTTAATTCAAAGTGATTAGGACTGCCATTGCCTCAGGTGACCGGCCGCAATAAATGCAAATCTTCTTTCTGGCAAACACAACATTACACCTCCAGGCTTTCATAAATCTGCATGGAATTTCACAGAGTTCAACTGCAGTAAGTAAGGAGGAAAGGCTAGGGCCCAGGGCTAGGCTGAAGGGCTCAGTTCTTGTTTCCACCACTCCACAGCTAGAAGTCTTGGTCTAGTTGCCTCTACTCTCAGGCTCCTCCTCTGTAAAAGATGATCACAGCACTAATTTCAAGGGTCTGTCATGAGATTTCAATGAGATAACGAACACTAAATGTTTAGTACTATATCTGATACATGATAAATGACAAGTGAATGTTGGCTATTGTTGATTTTGATTACCATTTTTCAAATTTACATTGTTGTATACCATCATATTCATTGTTTTGCTTATTAATATTTCCTCCATTGTTTTATTAAATTTACCAGAGGTTTGCCATCTTTTTATATATGGAAATTAATTAATTAAAAATAATATTTTAATTAATGAAAATATTTGTTTAGTTTAACAAATATTAGAAAAATATTTGTTTTTCTGTTTATTATTTTTCTTACTTCATAGACTTCTGCTGTGAACTCCACTTCCCTTCTGCTTTCCTTAGGGACACACCATTGTTCCATTGTTCCTATTTCAATTACCGCATGAAATGTAAGATTCATTTATCATTATCTTTGTTTTTGAATAATGGAAGACGTGGAGGCTATTAAAATATCTCCAGTGACAACTTTGGGCACATTCCATAAACTTTACTGTGAAATGTTCCTCTTCTGCTGATACCAAAACAGGCTATAATTTTAGTTTTTATTTCCTTTTGGATTAAATAGCATTTAGGAAAATTCTTCACCCTCCTCTAGTTTCCAAGTAGTTTGAATTTCCCATTTAAAAGTTTGTTTCTGATATGTAGTTCTGCTGCACTGTGGTCAAGAGTAGGGCCTGTGTAATTTTTATGGTTTGGAATTTAATGAGGTTTCTTGTGCCATAGTATCTATCATTTGTGTAATTTTTTTGATAAACACTTAACTCATTTTCATTCCACAAGATAGGCAGTTCGGTAACTATTGATACTATGTTTTAAAAATCATTTCTGTCATTAACAAGATGATTCATCTTACTTTTCTGTGGCCGAAGCTCTCCCAACATATATTTCTATCAATTTTTGCTTTTTGTGTATCTGGAAGTTTTCTACTTGGAAAATAACTTGGCTATTATATCCTCTAACAGGTATTAAGTGTATCAATTTAAAATTATTAGTTTTATCTAATTAAATATATTTTATTGTATTTGAGTTAGTCTAAAATTAACATACACTATATTGATATTTAACCAAGAATTAAAGTTGCTTTCCAGTAATGGAAGAGTTTAAAGTATTTACATTTATTAAAATAATTGATGCTTGATTTTACTTCAGTAATAGTATTTTTATGCATTCTTTTTAGCTTTGAGAAAAACATTTTACGTCGTCACAATTCGCCCCTTTTAAATGGACAATTCAATTTAATAAATGTATACAGTTTGCAAGAATCACCACGTCAATTACTTTATAAAACAATTCGATCACCCTCAAAAATTCCCTAGTGCCCCTTTCTGGGTAATCCCTACCACACCACCCTCTGGTTCCTATTAACTTTGTCTTGCTTTCAGGAATGTCACACAAATGGAATCATTTACCATGTAGTCTTTTGGTCTGGCTTTCTTTCACTCAGCATCAAACCTTTTCATTGGTATTGCTGTATGTGCCATCATTTCATTCCTTCTCATTGCTGAGATATACCACAGCTGTTTACCAATTCTTCAGCTGATGGACAGTGAAGTCCTACGAATAAAGCTGCCATGAATATCCACATACAAGTTTCCAGTGGACATAGGTTTTATTTCTCTTGGTTGAACACCTAGGACAGGAACCTCTAGGTCATACTGTGAGTATATGTTTAACTTTTCAAAAAGCTGCCAAGGCTGGGGATGGTCGCTCACGCCTGTAATCCCAGCACTTACATAAGAGGAACATTTCACAGTAAAGTTTATGGAAGGCTGAGGCAAGCGGATCATAAGGTCAGGAGTTTGAGACCAGCCGGCCAATATGGTGAAACCCCATCTCTACTAAAAAATACAGAAATTAGCTGGGCATGGTGGTGGGTGCCTGTAATTCCAGCTATTTGGGAGGCTGAGGCAGAAGAATCGCTTGAACCCGGGAAGCAGAGGTTGCAGTGAGCCGAGATGGGGCCACTGCACTCCAGCCTGGGCAACGGAGAGAGACTCCGTCTCAAAAAAAAAAAAAAAAAAAAAAAAAAAAGAGGGTGCCAAGCTGTTTTTGGAAGTGGTATACCATTTTTCACTTCCATCAGCCATCAGTGATGTCAGAGAGTTGCAGCTGTTCCACATTCTCACCAACACTTTGTATTGTGAGTCATTTTAATCTTAGCCATTGTAGTGGGTGTGAAGTGGTATCTCAGGATGGTCTTTAATTTGCATTTCCCTGATGACTAATGATGTCATTATTAATTTGCATTTTTCAGGGATTTATTGGCCACCTCATCTCTCCTCTGCTGACATGACTCTTAAAATATGTTGCTCATTTCTAAATTGGGTTATTTTCTTATTGGTATAAGACCTCTCCATATATCGCAGATACAAATCATTCCTCAGATAGATGCTTGGCAAATTCTTTCTTTCAGTCTGTAGCTTATCCTTATTAATGTAGCTTATCCTTATTAATGTCTTTACTAAAACAAAAATCCTCAACTTAGATGAAGTCCAATTTATCAATTTTTTTCTTATTTAGTTTGTGCTTTTTATGTCTTATTTAAGAAATCTCTCTGCCAGGCATGGTGGCTCATACCTGTAACCCCAACACTTTGGGGGGCCGAGGTAGCAGGAGTGCTTGGGCCAGGAGTTCAAGATCAACATGGGCAATATAGCAAGACCCGTCTCTTCAAAAAAAAAAAAAAAAATTTTTTTTTTTTTTTTTTTTTTTTTAAATTAGCCAGGAGTGATGATAGCATGTGCCTGTAGTCCCAGCTACTCTAGAGGCTGAGGTGGGAGGATTGCTTGAGCCCAGGAATTTGAGGCTGCAGTGAGCTGATTCTGCCACTGCACTTCACCCTGGGTGACAAAGGGAGACCCAGAGAAAGAAAGAAAGAAAAGAAAGGAAAAAAAGAAAGAGGAGAGGAGAAGGGAGGGGACAGAGGAGGGGAGGGGAGGGGAGGAAACCTTTGCCTAACTTGAAGTCACTACAACTTTCTTTGTTTTCCTCTGTAAGTTCTACAGATTTAGCTCCTACACTTAAGTGTTAAGATTCATTTCAAGTTAATTTTTGTATGTGGTATGAAGTGAGGAGCAAGATTTATTTTTTCCCATGTGGCTATCTAATAGTTTATTATTTATTTTGTTTTTCTGTCTCATCTTTTTATTATGTTTTTATTCTCATCTTTTTATTCTCATCTTTTTATTCTCATCTTTTTATTATGTTTTTCTGTCTCATCTTCTTTGCTTCTTACCTATTTTACTTAGGCTTTATTTCATTGGAAATAATCATCACTAATCAGGTAGATCTAATTCTACTTATTTCATCAGGGGTCATGTCTGAGCTTTGCAGAAATATCTTACCCTTTTTCCCAGGATGATCAAAGTGAAGAGTTAAAAGATACTACCTAAGTTACCCCAGAAAATCCCCTATATTTAACAGCTTTTAAACCCAACTCATACTCTCCAGTGTGTTTTAAAAATGGATGTGATCAGCTTATTATCTGCATATGTTCTGAGGGCAAATATTTTTTGGCATTTGCAATCAGCCTTGCAACTGACTTAAAACAATTATTTCCAGATCACTCTATGTGTAACTCAGTACACACTGTCTGCCCTTTATAACAATACCTTTTCGTTCCTGAATATTCATTTTGATCACTTTTTTGGGGTGGCTTACAAATAAGCTATAGTTTCTTCAAGAATAATACACTTATGTATATCTATTTTTTCTGTTTGTAAAAAATTTGTAAATCTATTTATTTAGAGACCAGGTTATAAGACTGGCTAATCTGTGTATTTTCTTGGTAGAGACGGGGTTTCGCCATGTTGCTCAGGTAGGTCTCGAACTCCTGGGCTCAAGCGATCCACCCACCTCAGCCTCCCAAAGTGCTGGGATTACAGGCGTGAGCCACTGCACCTTGCGTTTTGGTGTATATTTTCTGGGTTCCGGCACAGCCTATCATTTTTTTTTCTGTTGCCTTATAACATGAGAGAACTTGGTTGGTATTCTCGGATCTCTGTCTATTTTGCTCAAAACTCTACAGACATTTTATCTGGACACCTACTCTCACAGTGCAAAAGCTGAGGCGGGATTTTTATTCTTCCAAGATAATAAGCTTGTCTCTGCCCTCTGCCCTGGTATTACCATGTAGTATGAGAAACCAAGCTCCATACCCTGTCCACAGCCATCAACAACCACATGTGTTACTCAGCACTTAAAATACGTGTGCCCAAAGTGAGATGTTCAAGATATATACCAGTTTTCAAAGACTTAATATTTACAATCTGTAAAATATCTCAGGAATTCTTAAAATACTGATCACAGGTTGAAATGATACTACTTTGGATAAATAAAATTAAATAAGATCTATTATAAAAATTTATTGCAGTGGTTCTGTTTTGCTTTTCAAAGTGTGACTACTGGAAAATTTAAAATCACACAGATGACTTGCCATTTTATTTCCACTGGACAGTGCTGCTCAAGAGTCAGACTACCCAAAATTTATGTTTTGGTTCTACAATGAATTTGCTGAGTAATCTGAACAAGTCTCTTTCCTAAGCTTCAGTTTCCTCGCCAGGAAATAGTAGGGATAAAAAAAGATTATGCAGGTTAAGCATATTAAGTTGGCACATAATCAACTCTTATTAATGAGAATTATTATTCTTAAAAGGATTTTGTTTTAATCCTTGCAATTCAAATAATTTTCTAGGGTGTACGCTAATGTGGGCAACTTATCACTGATTTTACCTGGATTGTAGAGGCTCCTTTTGATCTGCATGTATACAATTCTTTTCAGTGCTTGACCATTTTCCTTGAGTTCCATCATCCTAGGGATGAAGCAGCCAGCACCCTGGCTCTTGCAGTATCTAGAGTCCATAGTTTTCATTAACTTTTTCCAACAACATCTCAGCCACTCAATCTGAGGCTAACATGCCAAAAAAAACAACCCAAAAAAGGGCCTCATCAAAAATACCAAATCTCTAACATCTCACTCCTCAAATCTAGCCTTTTATCCTTTCATAACATTTGGACAAAGACTCTGTGCTCAGTGCAAAAATTTCCTAACTTCATCATAATTTCCAGTTTACCCTGCCCATCGCTTTCTCATTATTTGTCAGACACCTCTGGTCTGTCTTTCTTTTTTTGAGCCAAACTCCATCATTACAGCCACACCCTTGAATCAATGAAGTTTTTTGTTTTTGTTTTTTAGATGGAGTTTTGCTCTTGTCACCCAGCCTGGAGTGCAATGGCACAATCTCAGCTCACTGCAACCTCTGCCTGCTGGGTTCAAGCAATTCTCCTGCCTCGGCCTCCTGTGTAGCTGGGATTACAGGTACCCACCACCACGCCCGGCTAATTTTTGCATTTTTAGGAGAGACAGAGTTTCACCATGTTGGCCTGGCTGGTCTTGAACTCCTGACCTTAGGTGGTCTGCCCCCCTCAGCCTCCCAAAGTGCTGGTATTACAGGCGTGAGCCACCAGGCCCGGCTGAAGTTGTTTTTTAACTCAAGTTTCTGGTAGGTAAGATTTGTGGTGCATGAGAACAGCACTGCAGGGAAGGCTCGCAAGAACGAGATTCTGGCATCCGCGCCATCCAAATGCTGCTCTCCTTAGCAGCATTTGGTTAATTGTTTTGGCAAATTCCTTAGAAATAAAACATAATAAAACACATGTCCTCTCTGTAGCATGCAGTTCTTGGGAGGACACAATGAAAGTAGGTATATGAAAGCATTTCTCTCTTTTTTAATTTTTAATTTTATTTTTTGTGGGTACATAGTAGGTATACATATTTATGGGGTATAAGACATGTTTTGATACAGATGAAGTATTTCCTTATCAGGTGAATGAAGTATGAACGAGAAGACCACAATTAATAAGAATGAGAAGGAAACAACACTCAGGATGAGAAAAAAGGTGAGTTGGGACACTTCACTGCTTTTAAATGAGTTTAAGACTCTGAGCTCAGACCAATCGCAGCTCTAGGTGGGGCATGTCACATATGCGGATCTAGACCAAGTGCTGTGATCTGCAGAACCACGGAGAATGTCTCTATCTATGGGATGGAGACACAGTGGGGAGCACATTTAAGCAAGTCAGCAACCTGGAAGGCGTTTATTGTGCAAGCTGATCAGAAGACATGTTTAAGGGTCAACTGCCAACTAGGCTCCATGTACTGTCATTTCGGGGACAGTTGAAGAAATGGAGTAGTGATTACTGAGAAGACAGGACTCAGTAAATGTGTCAGGTCTTCAAACAACTGGTTGACCCACACTGTGTAGCTCAACACATAGAAGCCAGGCATTTGTTGGAGGCCGGGATTGGTCAGATTTTGTCCAAAGGCTGGGCATGAACATAAATGTTACAGACCTTGTCCTCTAGGTTCCCTCTGTCCAGTAGAGAAGGCAGAAGAGGGAACAGACAAATGGTACACAGGCTTGCACTTGAGCTTCACTAATGCTCAGGTGGACCAATGAGGAGAATAAAAAAGATGAAGACTTCGCTAAAGCCTAAGGCGAATATTTCTAATAGAGTTTCCAAATATGGAACAGGGTCCTTTGGGAGGTAATGATCTCTTATCTCTGGAAGTATTCAAAAGCAGAAGATTAATGACCAATTCTATAGAATATTATAGAAGAAAGTGGGAGGTTATGCTAGATGACTGCCAAATTTCTTTCTAATTAAGATTCTATGCTTCTCAAAAGGGGACAAGACCCATTCATTAGAAGACTGTTAAATAAAGAAAAATCTGCCTGTGTAAAAAGTGAATTGAACAAATGACATAAAAAGATTATTTTCTAATGCAGATTAGAGTTTGCGTTCATTGTCTAAAATTTTCCATGTCCAGTATTTCACAGTCAAACATCAGTCTTATAAATACACAAAGGTATGCTTTCAAGTGCTTTATGCTTTTCCATGTCCATTCTGTAATCTTGCCCTCATTGTGTGAGAGAGAAAAGCCCATGACAGAGGCCAGAGGTACACTGCTGACCTTACGGAACCAGGCTTCACATTCAGAAACCACACAGATAATCCAAGAACCAATAAAACAATAAAGAAAATGGGAAAGTGGTAATTTTTCCAGACCTGCGCACAACATTTAACCTCTGTCACCCTGCCGAATAACACAGGACCACAAAGGAAAGAAGGAACAAGAGCATAAATCCATCAACTATTCTAGAAAAATAAGCCATAATGTAGACCCTCTGAGAGGTCGGCAGTCATTGTTGGAGGAGAAGAGGAAGGGTTGACATGGTGGGCTTAGAAAAGAAAAGATTTAAGAAGTTAATTACAGTCATCTTTAAATCTATGAAAGGCAGCCACATTAGGAACAAAAAGAAGAAAGCAGGATTTCTTGAGTGCCTATTATGTGCCAAGCACTGCTTTCCATTACGAGTCCTCATTTAACTGCATTTAATCTTCACCAGTAAGGGAGAGCCAGAAATAACCATTTTGATAGGCTATTTATTCGCCTCTGTCCATTGCTCTGGGTATTAACACATTATTAGTCATCTGGGGGATTCAGAAGGCCACACACACCTTACTTCATTTCTCATGTTTCTACAGGGTATCCCAGAGAAGATAATGCCCTTTCATGAGACATATCTACATCTTCTGTCTTTCCTCTGCAGGCCCAGCTTCACTGGAACTGCTCCAGCCTCATGAGAGCATTTGGTCACAGCACCTGAAGTTCAACCATTGTTAAGTATGGTCCCCATTGAATTATAAACCAGGCTCAGCAGCCAGAAAACCCAGATCCCATTCTGGGAAAAGGTATATATTAGAAAGAAACATATGTGGTATCTTGTTGGGCAATTCAGTTGCCCTTCTTTGCCTAATTCATCATCAACAACAACAAACTGTAAGTATTAAGCCTCCTTCCCATGCTAGAATCCTATGATTTCATGTTCTCTTCAGTCTCTCCCAGAAGAAAATGTCCAGTATTCAGGAAGCATAGCTTCCCAGGAAACAGACAGGGTAGGCAGCAGCTTACCCACCCCCT
This sequence comes from Papio anubis, assembly GCF_008728515.1. Taxonomy (NCBI): domain Eukaryota; kingdom Metazoa; phylum Chordata; class Mammalia; order Primates; family Cercopithecidae; genus Papio; species Papio anubis. Next base: position 17,155,056 of record NC_044991.1, on the reverse strand, counting down.
ACATGAGAGGAACAATGAGTCTGCCTCCTAAAGGATGGCAGGGGGGCTGAAAGATGACAGTTATCTAAAGACAACCTCTGCCATCCTCCATAGAGACCAGCACAAAGGCAATTAAGGATGAGTAGGAGGCCAATTTTTAGAGTCCACCCTCAATATTTTCTGCAACCACAGTCCTGAATCTCACTTCATCATCTTTCTGATGTTGGTAACAAGCGGGCATCGAGTCTAAGAGAAAAGGAGATAAATTAGGGTTCCCAGCTGGACAGGTGAATCATGAAACAGCCACTGCCCTGCCGCTTCCCTTCCTGAGCTCGGGATCATGCGCACCCCAGTGATGGCATGGGGGTGACTTTCTGGGCCAGCTGGGGCAAGATCAAAGGCTGGTAGACATGTAGGGCCTTGTCTGAAAACTGGTAAGAAATGTTTTCCTAATTTAAAGCCAACTGTCTAGAGTCATGACTGTTAGTTTAGAACAGGATCCTTGGATGGAAGTGACAGGGCTATCCCTATTCTCAGCAGCATCCTTAGAAGGGCTCCCTTTTATCCCCTACAGGAAGTACCATTCCCAGCAGGCCTTCCACGCAGGGGCCATGCTTAATGTACTGGTTCTTCAGTAACAGCCAGAGAAGGAACGCCCCTTGCAAAAGCTCAGAGAGTCCTTGTCTAGACACAATAACAGTAACTTAGCTGAAATAAGCCACAGAGAGGGAAATAGGGCACAGGATAAAGGGCACAGATTCTGGAGTCAGACAGTTCTGGATATTCACCCTGGCTCTGCCATGTACCAGCTACATGATTTGGAGTTAGTTAACTCCCCATGCCTCAGTTCCTTTGTATATACAATGGAAATAATAACAGGACTTAGTCCATAGAGGTGTTGTGAGAAACAGACCATGAGAGAACCAGGTAAAACATGAGAAATGAAGTAAATGATTTTTTTATTATTATTATACTTAAAGTTCTGGGATACATGTGCAGAACATACAGTTTTGTTATATGGGGATACACGTGCTATGGTGGTTTGCTGCACCCATCAACACATCATCTACATTAGGTACTTCTCCTAATGCTGTTCCTCCGCCAACCCCCAACCCTCTGACAGGCCCCGGTGTGTGATGTTCTTCTCCCTGTGTCCATGTGTTCTCATTGTTCAACTCCCACTTATGAGTGAGAACATGCGGTGTTTGGTTTTCTGTGCTTGTGTTAGTTTGCTGAGAATGATGGTTTCCAGTTTCATCCATGTCCCTGCAAAAGACATGAACTTATCCTTTTTAAAGGCTGCATAGTATTCCATGGTATATATGTGCCACATTTTCTTTACCCAGTCTACCATTGATGGGCATGTGGGTCGGTTTCAAGTCTTTGCTATTGTGAATAGTGCCGCAGTAAACATACATGTGCATGTATCTTTACAGCAGTATGATTTATAATCCTTTGGATATATACCCAGTAATGGGATTGCTGAGTTAAATGGTAGTTCTGGTTCTAGATCCTTGAGGAATTACCACACTGTCTTCCACAATGGTTGACTAAGTGATTCTTAAGCAATAGATGTTAGACCACAGCCTATGGGATCCAAAGTCATGGAAAAGAGGAATCTTGAATTCAAGTGCAACTCGACGGTCATAACCAACAGTCATTTCCCAGGGGCTGTGGCCCATGTCTTTCAACTTCCCTTAAGATCTCCAGCACATCCATGCCTACTGAATTATACAATCCTCTATCTCATGTCATTTCATCGGGGAAGGGAAAAGTCGAATATCAGCATCAGCACTTGTTAGCAGCCTAATCTTCAGCAAATGCTCTTCAACCCCGCACTTTAACTTAAGAATTATCTGTGAGATGGAGGTAATCATACTTCTCTTTCCAACCCCCAGGTTCGTCATGAGAAATGAGTGACAGCATGCACCACTGACAAAGCTCTACGCAAAAATAAGTTCTCCTCCTGTAGACTGGAGCTGCATGGTTTGAGTGGAGTTCAGAGGAGAGGTACCTTCAGTCCTGGTAGCCTGTTGGTACCAGGACTTGGAGGCCGGAAACAAATGGGCCATGTACACATCAGGAAGACCAATGAGCATTTCACAGGCCACAGAGACAGGCAGGCTGAGCCATCACTATTTGCAAATCCCTCCCTAATTGGTCATTACAGAGAGAAGTGCGCTGGTCCACTGCGAATTTCCCACAGTTCATTTTTAATCATGCACTGATCTCTCACAAATTTCCTGTTCCCTATGACTTCATTCTCCAGCACTAACAGATATCATAAGGGGCCCACAGGAGCATTTCTGAGAAATGCCATTTCCAACAGCTGTACCAAGTGATTTCTTGGAGCTGTATCCGGAGAGACCGTCACGTGCGTCTGCTGAGGGTACCGTCTGACATGCTTCCTGAACGCAACTGCGGACCACAGCACAAGGCCATTTCTCTCCTGTTCTTTCTCCCTCCCTGAGGTCGTCTACTGGATGGTGTTTTAATGTGTTTCCTTCCTAGCGTACCTGTCATGGAAAGACACTCACTCACCGGTCCCAGAGCTGCTCCTAGGAGGCGAGCTGGTGCAAATGGAGAGGCCTTATCTATGCGACTTCAGGGTGGCTGGTGGGCAAACTGCTGGCTGCCCACGCAAGCCTCCCGCACACACACAAATAGGCATTAGGAATGTGGTGACCCTGGGCTCCACCATGATAAAGAAACGTGAACTCCTGGGCCTGACAGTGATAGAGAAACTCCTTGCCACTGGTTTTATTATTCTTAGGGATCCAGCTCTAAATTCATCGTGTATCAGTCATTTAATAAACATCTTTACAAGCCAGTCATTTAGCAAGCATCTTTATAAGTTGTAGCACACATCTATAAAACTTCTTTGAAAAATGGTTTAGCAAACATCTTTAAAAGCCTTACACCAGGCATTTGGGATACAAAGGTGGTGAAATACAGACGTGATGCTGGTTTGGGAGCTTACGGTATAGGAGACAGACAGACATTTATTAGCTCATCACACAAAAGCATGAAATAATACCCTCTGTGTTGAGTTTACTGAAGAAATGTATGTGATTCCAGCAGAACATGTAACAAAGCAACCCCAATGAAATGATAAAGGCAGGGAAAGTTTCCCTGAGTACATGTAACTTTAGCAAAAGAACTTGTTATTCATTAGCAATGGGGGAAAGGAAGGAAGTTGGGGAACAGTTTAATAAATAGAAGAAATCACCTGTTCAAAGGTGCTCTGATGGGAAAGAAGGAGCAAAGTGAATCTGCAGGACTGGAGAGTGAGGAAGGACGCAAGTGGTGCGAGTACACCTTAGAAAGAGGCAGGAGCCAGAGTCTACAGAGAGATGTGACTCAGTTAAGAACTGCGGCCTCTGCCGGGTGCGGTGGCTCACGCCTGTAATCCCAGCACTTTGGGAGGCCGAGACGGGCGGATCACGAGGTCAGGAGATCGAGACTATCCTGGCTAACACGGTGAAACCCCGTCTCTACTAAAAAAATACAAAAATTGGCCAGGCGCAGTGGCGGGCGCCTGTGGTCCCCACTGCTCAGGAGGCTGAGGCAGGAGAATGGCGTGAACCCAGGAGGCGGAGCTTGCAGTGAGCTGAGATCCAGCCACTGCACTCCAGCCTGGGCGACAGAGCGAGACTCTGTCTCTAAAAAAACCACAAAAAAACAAAAAAACTGTGGCCTCAGCCGGGGGCAGTGGCTCATGCCCATAATCCCAGCACTTTGGGAGACTGAGGAAGGCGGATCACTTGAGGTACACGGATCACTTGAGGTCAGGAGTTCGAGACCAACCTGGCCAACTTGGTGAAACCCTGTCTTTACTAAAAATATAAAAATTAGCTGGGCCCGGTGGTGCGCACCTGTGGTCCCAGCTACTCTACTCAGGAGGCCGAGGCAGGAGAATCACTTGAACTCAGGAGGTGGAGGTTTCAGTGAGCTGAGATCATGCCACTGCACTCCAGCCTGGGCAACACAGTGAGACTCCATCTGCAAAAAACAAACAAACAAACAAACAAACAAACACACACTGTGGCCTCTATCTCACAGCAGTAGGAAACCAGGGAAGGTTTTACCCAGAGGAAAAGAGTGGCATGACTGCACTTGTTTTTGGAAAGCTGACTTTTGCTAATGAGAGAAAAGATACGGGGGAGGAGAGGTGAGCAGTGGAGGGAAGAGACTAGTCTGAAAAAACACTTGCCATTGTGCTGGGGAAAGATCACAAAGCATGGACTAGGTAGGTGCAGCGGGTGGTGGAGCCACCCTAGGGTGTGATGTGGTTAGACCCGGGGCAAGAGAAAGGGACAAAGATGAGCTCTCAGTTCCAGATCAGCAACTAAGCAGATGGCGATGCCACTGCAGAGGGAGTTGTCAGGATGGTGGAGTAGGCAGATCATGGCTTTGGGGTTGTTGATCTGGGTTACGTATAAACTAATACATAGACAGATGCATTATAATACATCTAATAGATCATGGAGTCAGGTCTGGGTTTTCATCCTGGCTTTGCCATGAATCCTATTATTATTATGAAAAAATTACTTTTTATAAATGCTTTCATCCTCACTGTTGTACTGGATTCTGACAACGCTCTCAGGGGACTCAGGAATGTGAGAGAGATAGGTGGTTAACTGGTAGGGGAACAAAAAGCAGGTGTCAGGAAGCTTCAGTGAAGTCTTCAATAGTAGAGATGGGGTTAGAGGACAGGACTCTAGAGACAATATTCTTTTGAACATATCAGATTTTCTAAATTATCGTATTTTCTAAATTATCTAAATTATTATTTTCTAAATTATCATATTTTGAGCTATGAAGGATTCATTTCAGATGTATTAAAAAAAAAAAAAAGCCAGCATGTAAAATAATAGACAGCTGGTCTCCCTGGATTAAAGTAGGCATGACAGAGTCAGAGCATCCGTGTTTCCTCCCCTTCTCGCCTTAAATCCGAGACCTCACGGAAGGAGCTTCCAGGAGGGAATTCCAGTCCATAGTACCTTACTCCTTCCAATTCTTAGCTGTTGATGGATTTCACAACAGGCCACACCACCCAAGGGCATTTTAAGTCATTCTGGCCTTGGCTGCAAGTGGAATGAAGCATTTTTAAGAACCTGCCATGTTGTGTACACTGCGCCATCTTATTTCATCCCTTCCTTTGTGGCTGACTCAGTCCCAAGCCATCTGAGAGCTGAGAGAAGCAAGGTTCAAAACCAGTTAGAGAATTCTTCAACAGTAAACCAGGATTTGAAATTAGTTTTTTTCCCAATCACTTTGTATTTTCTTTTCCTTTTTTCCTCTTTTTTTTTAGAGAAAAAAAAAGATACATTCATTTACCCATGATCTTACCGCTATGATCATACCACATCACACCACATACCACTACAATTGTACGGCTTGCCAGCTCTATCACCCAGGCTGGCATACAGTGGTTCGATCATAGTTCACTGCAGTCTTGAACTCCTGGGCTCAAGTGATCTTCCTTTTTCAGCCTCCAGAGTAGCTGGGACTACAAGTGCAGTCATCACATCCAGCTAGTTTTTTGTAGGGGCAGGTACCTCACTATGTTTCCCAGGCTGGTCTCAAACTCCTGGGCTCAAGTGCCTCCAGAGCACCTGCCTTAGCCTCCAGAGCAGCTTCGACTGACTACAGGCGTGTGCCATCATACTTGGATAATTTAAAAAATTTTTTGTAGAGGTGGGGGGGTCTCACAGTGTTGCCCCGGCTGGTCTCAAACTCTTGGGCTCAAGCGATCTTCCCGACCGCAGCCTCCTAAAGTGCTGGGATTACAGGCGTGAGCCATTACGCCCAGCCCACTTCGGTGTCTTCCCTGCACGGGCTCACAGGGGACGCGGCACTGGACTCCGACCGAAAGAAAGGCAAATGGTGAACGCAGTGGCAGAGGCATCCTTGGGAACCAGCTGCCGCTCCTCCTTCCAGGCTGCTTTTCCCCATGGTGTTGGCGCTAAGACCCTGGGAGACAGAGTGGTTTGCTTTCACCTTAATTAGCGCAGCAATTTGCTAAATTTTGTTTTTCCCTTTTTAAGAGTGTTAATCAATTTTAGCTCAGAATAGATTGGAATGGCACGCCAATTACCACGACAATCCCCAAATGCTAAATTCCGAACATCTCCATCAACCTCAGAGCCTGAAATATGTGAACATCGGAAACTCTGGCTGGCATGTCAGTGATCTTTTAAAAATGTTATGGCTCTAAAATGAAAAGATAATGGCTTTCTGAGGTTTGGAACAAGCAATTTGCCAGAGTCAGCCCCATGCTTAGGTGTTAAGTCCTTCCTAAGGTGATCGGAGACAGAGCATCAGTGTATTTCTGCAAAGTCACATGTTCCTCTAATCACAGCAATTTGTGAAATCCACAAGCATTAGCAGGTACCTACTACGCACCGGAAATACAGAAAAGAATAAGATGCGGCTCCTCTCCTCCTATCCCATTGAGAAGGGTCCAGTAGACAGAGAAGTGAACAAAAAATGTCTTCCTCTTTCCTGGGAAAGTCAGGTGTTTCTTAAGAGGAGTTGGCACTGCAGCTGAGTCCTGAAGGATGAACAGGAGTTGTGGCAAGATAGGTGGGAAGGGCATATCAGATGGAAGGAACAGAATAAGCAAAGACTCAAACACAGAAGAGGGGGCCAAGGGAACCAGAAGTGTGCTCTGCTACTTAGAGTTAAAGGAATAGTAAAGGTTTACAGGAATGCTAGCGACAAGACCGGAAGTAGAATCAAGAGCCAGAATATTCAGGACTTCTTAATCGGGCTGTGGGTCTCAACATGATGCAAGCGAAACGGTACCACAAAAAAACTGTAAGGGAATGAGATGACCAAAAAGGTTTCATTTGGTTGAAATCCCTCCAGCCTGGCATAACCTTTAATATTTATTCAATGGTGTCTTTTTAAAGCACATTGAAATATATTCTCACATTTGAGTCTCTTAATTATCCCCATGAGTTTGGTATTTCATCCACCTTTTCTACTGATGAGAAAACAGGTCCAGCAGAGGTGCGTGGTTTACTTTGTGTCTTTTGACCAGTAAGTGACAATATGCAGATTTAAACTCCAGCCCATGGGGGTCTGAGTTTAGCATTTACTTCACTGGGTAATAGAACTCTCTAGATGACAGCGACCATAGACCACTTTCAGATTCTATACCAGGCCAATGGCCTCCAGCGTCTCCAGAAAGACTTGGTGGTCAAAACTCAGACCAAAGTGGATTCTGTGCACACAAAGTGGTTACTTTAATACTTTTGATAATAAAATCAGATTCTGGTGGCAAACAACCTCATTACGCTGTAGGCACTTTCAGTTAGGAGCTGAGATTTCTGGCATTGCTACAGTCTACTAAACCACAAGCAGTAACGCTTCCAGCTAGAGGAGATCATGGAGGTGCCTCCCCTTCTGCCCATACCTTGAGCTCGTCTGCATTGTAGAAGTCCACACGCACGGCGGGCACCATCCAGGTCTGGAAGAGCGTGGCCAGGATCTGCTCCGCAATGGAGTCGGCAATAAGGTGGAAGTGCAGAGGGTTCCGTCTGTGGGGAGTGTGAGAAGGAAGGGTCAGGAAGAGATGTAAGGCTCTTTGAATTACAGCTGCAAAAACACACTCTTCACAGTTCCTATGGCGGGGCTCGTTTCTAAAGGCAATTGTGAGAGTAAATCTGGCATGTTACAAAACCGGTACTCACTGGTGAGGCTGCAGGAGCTGAAAAGGAGAGAAGGCATCTCACCCAACCTCCGTGATTCAGAGAAGTGACAACCAACCGCCAATCACTACTGACACCCAATTCAGGCCAAATGCCATACCTGTTATGAGGATATTCATTTTTTTCTGAAAGTCGTAAGTAGAGCATGTGTTAACAATTTGGTCAACCTTTATATCTGCCACCTGGACTTATCAGCCTTAACGCAGAAACACATCAACATAGGGTAAGTTTTTTAGACTGGCTGCAGGCGGCTGGCAAGAGACTTCTCTCACAGCACGGTGTAAGTTCAGTCTTCTGCGTGTTCCTCTCCAAAAGAAAACAAGGCTTTAAGATGGAGTCATCCGGAGCCCCCATCACCCAGTATCAGCTTGTCCTCACTTTCAATATTTCTATAGCTTTCACTTATCCCAAAACAGACCACTTTCAGATTGTACACCAGGCCAATGGCCTCCAGCCTCTACAGAAAGCCTTGGTGGCCAGAACTCAGACCAAAGTGGATTTTGCGCTAACAAAGTGGTTACTTTAATACTTTTGGTAATAAAATCAGATTCTGGTGGCAAACAACCTCATTATGCCCTGAACACTTTCAGTTAGGAGCTGAGATGTCTAATGCTGCTTTTACTGAGGCAGCACCCAAAATATCAAAGAGCATTACGCAAGGGCAAAACTTCCAGAGATAAATGGAAAAAGGGTTCCAAACCCAGGTCTGAAATTTATGAGTGGGAATCTTGAGCATGTCACTTACCCCTTTGCACTGCTATTTCTACATTCTGGAAAATGTGGAGAAAGACCTTCTCATGAGGCTGCTGTGTTGATTAAATACGATAAGAAGTGCAAACTATGGCACATCAAAAATAAACATGGGATAATAATCAATAGCAGATGTGCCCTAATGAGGAACCGGCTAGACACAAAGCAGTACGTCAGTCAAGACCTACTAGCATAAATACTATTGCGCTACTACAAATAATGACATACAGCGTAATGCCATGAGTTACAGCGTAACTCATTCATGGCATGAGTACCGACTAGCAATAGAGCACTGTGGGAAATACAAAGATGAGAATGACCCGGCCTGCTGACCTCAAAGAGCTCATACTGCTCAGAGACAGATGAGCGCAGTTAAATATAAGCACGGCGCGGAATGTGATAAGGACTACAAAAGAACACAACGTTCCATGGGAGTAAAGCAGCAGCCAATTCTGACGGGGTCAGAAGGACCTGTAAGAGGAGAGGGAAGCTGTGCCCTAAAGGGAAATGCAGGACTTTGACAAGAAGAGAAGGCAGAGGGGATGCAATCTGAGGTGAGCAACAGGAGACAAAGGCTGGGCCCAGGGTGTATTAGGAGTGGGGGCCGGGGGAGGAGGGGCTTAGCAGGGCTCCACGGTTGGAGCAGAGAAGGATGGACATGAGAATGCAATGAAAGTTTAATTGAAACAGTCCAGACCGGGCGTGGTGGCTCACGCCTGTAATCCCAATACTTTGGGAGGCCAAGGTGAGCGGATAATGAGGTCAGGAGATCAAGACCATTCTGGCTAACACAGTGAAACCCCGTCTCTACTAAAAATACAAAAATTTAGCCAGGCATGGTGGCACTTGCCTGTAGTCCCAGCTACCTGGGAGGCTGAGGCAGGAAAACTGCTTGAACCTGGGAAGTGGAGATTGCAGTGAGCCGACATTGTGCCACTGCACTCCAGCCCGGGTGACAAAGCAAGATTCCGTCTCAAAATAAAGAAATAATAAATAAATAAATAAAAAAAAAAAAACAAAAAAACAAACAGACTAGACCTCAGGGAGGTGCTGGGGGCAGGATGACTGGCCTTTTAGCTTTCAGCTGTCAGCTTGGTCACTCCCCAGCCCTGTCCTATGTTCCAGACATACAGACTCTCTCTCAGTTTCCCACCCCCTACCCCATGCTCTCTCTCCACCCTGGGCCTTATCATGTTTAGCTTGCTCTGCAGGGAACTGTCCTGCAGTTGCTCACTCAATAAATCCTTACTGGGAACACCCCATTTGTCAGGGGATGAGCCGGATGCTGGGGGCCACAGTGGTGAGTCAGACACACCCGCATTGTCCCCGTTGTCATGGAGCTTACAGTCTTGCCCACCCTGCACCTCCATGTTCAGTACTTGGTTATCTCTTAGTACGCTTTAGGGCCACCATCATTTGCTCCTAGAATCCTTTCCTGACTCCCCACGTCTAGGTCAGGGGTCCTAACTGTTATCCCAGCCATATGTACCCACCTACTCGTCCTTATGTAGTGGTTGCCTGTCTACTTGTCTACAACCCCCCGGGAGCTCAGCAAGGTCAAGGATCACATCAGATGTGTTCAAATGGACAGATCCATGATCTATAGCTCAGTGCCTAGAAGAGAGGAAGAGTTTAATAAGTGAACTGAATGGACAGATGGGTGGTGAGTTGTGGACAGATGAGAGGAACAGATGTAGACATGTCATTTAGGAGATCATTAGACTTCGGGGGTGTGAAATGAGAATCTGATTGAAACAGTGTTGGCCAGGTACCGTGGCTCATACCTGTAATCCCAGCACTTTGGGAGGCTGAGGCAGGTGGGTCACCTGAGGTCAGGAGTTTGAGACCAGCCTGACCAACATGGAGAAACCCCATCTCTACTGAAAATACAAAGTTAGCCAGACGTGGTGGTGCATGCCTGTAATCCCAGCTACTTGGGAGGCTGAGGCAGGAAAATCACTTGAACCCAGGAGGCAGAGGTTGCAGTGAGCGGAAATCGCGCCATTGTGCTCCAGCCTGGGAGAAACTCTGTCTCAAAGGAAAAAAAAAAAAAAAAAAAAAAACACCCCAAACCAGTGTCTATGCCAGGAAGAGCGACAACGAAGCTGGATCTAGAGGATTTCAAAAGAACAGACCTTAGATATGAGAAAAAAAGAGAAGGAGGAGCAGAAGGCAACACTGGGGTTCCCGGGTGGGTGGCAACGGCTCCAGGACCAGGGATACGACGAGAAAGTCACTGTGGAGGAGGACAGTGAGTCTGGGATTGGGCACACCAAGATGAAGGTGGGGGTGGCAAAGCCAGTGCTGTTGCTGAATGGGTGGGTCTAGACCTGAAGAAAGTCAACCCGCCATACACGTGACAGGTGTCTGAGGGTAATAAACCGAATAAACGAATCCAAAAGCAGTCAGCACTGCAGAATTTCCCCATGGGACCCACTGCCTAAAGACTGCAACTTTCCCGTAAAATTATCCACGCTCACCACGCTCAGTGGAAAGGGGCATATCTTCCTTAGAGCTTCCCTAAACGCCCTATAAGAAGCTGCCACTGGGCCGTGGTGATGTTTGGTGGCATGAAGGGACAATGCTGTGTTTGCCCATTGGCCAGTGGCTTACCTGAGGGCCAAGTCAGAGGCAGTAGGACAAAGTCACTGGGATATAGATGGTCCATTTGGCCCTCACCGTTTCCATGACTGTCTCCCAAGGCCATAGTTGCCATAATAGAGTCTTATTAATGGAGAATGGATAAAGGTAAGCCTATATCATGGTCAAGTTGCATGTTCACCTACCGTGGCTTAATTTGAGCCAGGGGGTGACAATAATAAAAGGACCAAGCTTCTTATATTTGCTCTAACGCATCATACTTGCCACATTTCTGTATCTTTCTGTTCCCTCTCCATGGAATGCCCTTCCCTGCTTGGAAGCCCCATGAATTCCTGTTCATTCTTCAAAATTCCCTGTGTAAGTCACCTCCTCCTGGAAACCTTCTTTGAGCCCTTCCTTGTCTCTTTCTCCTGCTAACTCTGCACCTTGTGTGAAAAGCTCGCCTGCCATCTGCAGGAAGGCATTATGATACGGATTCAAACCGCTGGCTCCCTGTCCCTATTGTGAGATCACGGGGGACAGAAACCATCTTTTCATCTCCATCCACAGTATCCAGCAAAGAGCCTGGTGAATCATGGGTCCTCCGTAGATACTCTTGTAACAACAACAAAAAGCCAGTGCCTCTCCTTCTGCCATCACTGTAACCACCATCATAGGAGGGCAGAAAAAGTTGATGGCACACTCCGTATCAAGAGTTAGGAGTTTGGGCTGTGTTCCAGAATGCCTGGCTTGGCATCCCGGCTACAGTACCTGCTGAGCGACTGTAAGCAAGTCACTTCATCTCTCAAGGCCTCAATTTCCTCATCTTCAAAGCAGGAGAGAGAATAGGAAGCAAGGAATATTATATTGGATAATTGTGAGGATAAAGTGACATAATAAACATAAGGTGCTTAGTAAAGTACTACCTGATATATGGTAAGATTTCAATACAGGTTATCTATTATCAATATTAACTTCTGATACTGCTTTTTTTTCCTCTACTACTTTTGCATCGACTGTTCGATGAAGTATTTTCAATTAGTTCTTCCAAGCACAGACAAAAAACGGGCTGAATGAATAAATATCCAACAAAGAGCTATTAAGCAATAACTACATATAAGTTACAACAGGGATATAGGTGATGAATGAGCTACGAGCGTTCTCTTCAGGCAGCTTGCAATCTTGGAAAGTCAGAGGAAGACAGAATACAAAAAAAGTCCACACACATCAGAACATGGATTCGCCACTGTGCTGGGCTGCCACACACAACTACAGAGCTTGAGAATGGTCCACTTCCCAGGGAGCCTTCCGCAAAGACTAACGGGTAATAACGTGCAGGATGCTCTTAGAATTAGACGGAGCACAACCTGCACAACTGTACATGACGATTCTACAAGGAGGAGCACAAAAGCTATGTGGCGGTGAGAGCGAGAGATGATATTTTGGTAGTGAAGAATCTGGGAGGTTTCCATGAACTATGTGGCAAGTAAACTGGAGCTCTAAATGGGTAAAGGAGGAGGAGAGAGGGAGGTATTCAAGCAGGAAGTACAGGTAACCCTTGAGCAACACAGGGTTGAACTGTACGAGTCCACTTACATATGGATTTTTTTCAACAAAACCTGGAATGGGAAACCCAAGTATACGGAGGGCTGATTTTTCCCACAGGCAGTGATATAGTTTGGGTATTTTTCCCCATCCAAATCTCATGTTGAAACGTAATCCCCAATGTTGGAGGTGGGGCCTGATGGTTAGTGTCTGGGTCATGGCAGCGGATCCCTCGAGGCTTGATGCTGTCCTCATGGTGTGAATTTTCTCAAGATCTGGTTGTCTAAAAAAAGAGTGTGGCACCTCCCCACACTTTCTCTTGCTCCCACTCTCCTCTTGCATGTGATGTGCCTGTTCCTGCTTCACCTTCTGCCATAAGTAAACACTCCTTGAGGTGTCCCTAGAAGCCAAGGAGATGCTGGTGCCATGCTTGTACAGCCTGCAGAATCATAAGCCAATTAAACCATTTTTGTTTATAAATTATCCAGTCACAGGTGTTTATAGCAACGCAAGAACAGAATAACACAGAAAAATTGGTACCAGGAGTGAGATACTGCTATAAACATATATGAAAATATGGAAGCAACTCTGGATCTGGGTAACATACAGGGGCTAAAAGAGTTTGGAGGGTTTAGGAGAAGACAGGAAGATGAGGGAAAGTCTGGAACTTCTTATAGACTGGTTTAATGGTTGTGGTCAAAATGCAGATAGTGACAAGGACAGTGAAGTCCAGGCTGACAAGTTCTCAGATGGGAATGAGGAACTTACTGGGAATTTGACTAAAGGTCGCCCTTGATATGCTATAGCAAAGAACTTGACTGTATTGTGTCCATGCCCTAGAGATCTGTGGAAGTTTTAACTTAAGAGGGACAACCTAGGGTATCTGGCAGAGGAAATTTCTAAGCAGCAAAGTGTCCAGATGGAGGAGAAAAGAAATAATCTAAAAGTTGGAACTTAAAGAGGGAAGCAGGGTGTAAAAATTTGGAAATTTTGTAGCCCAACCATGTGGAAAAGAAAGAAAAGGCTTTTTAGGATGGTGGTGGAGTTGTGGGGAGAAGAACCCACAACTTGCTAGAGATATTTGGCATAACTAAAAAGGGGCAAGGTACTGACAGCCAAGACAATGGGAAAAAGGCCCTGAAGACAATTTCAAAAGTCTTCCAGGCTGCCCCTCCCATCACAAGTCCAGAGTCCCAGGAGGAAAGAATGGTTTCCTGGGCCAGGACACCATTGCCCTGCACCACCCTAAAAGGCTGCTCTGCATCGTGGCCCCTCCAGTTCCAGCCTCAGCCCAAAGGGCCCAAGATACAGCTCAGGCTGCAGCTTCAGAGAGTGCAAGCTATAAACCTTGGCAACTTCCACGGGGTGTTAAGCCTGTCAGGATGCAGGGCGCAAGAGGGAAGGAGGCTTGGCAGTCTCTACCAGATTTCAGAGAATGCATAAGAAAGCCTGGGTGCTCCTGCAGAACCCTGCTACAGGGGCAGAGCCCACCAGAGACGTTCTATTAGGGCAGTGCTTAGGGTATATGTGGGGTTGGAGACCCCACACAAAGTCCCCTCTGGGACACTGCCTAGTGGAGCTGTGGGAAGGGGGCTACTATCGTCCACGTTCTAGAATGGTAGATCCACTGGCAATGTGCACCTTGTGCCTGGAAAAGCCACAGGCACTCATCTCCAACCCATGAGAGCAGCTGCAGGGGCTATGCACTGCAAAGCCACAGGAGTGTACCTGCCCAAGGCTTTGGGAGCCTGCCCATTGCACCAGTGTGCCCTAGATATGGGACATGGAGTCAAGAATTATTTTGGAGCTTTAAGATTTAATGACTGCCCTGCTGGGTTGCAGACTTGTGTGGGGGCCTGTAGCACCTTTCTTTTGGCCAGTTTCTCCTTTTTGGAATAAGAGTATTGACTTCATGCCTGTACCACCATTGTATCTTGGAAATAAATACTGCGTTTTTTATTTTACAGTTTCATAGGTAAAAGGAACTCATCTCTAGATGGGACTTTGAACTTGGGACTTTTGAGTTAAGAATGGAATAAGACTTTGGGAGGCTATTGAGAAACAGTGATTGTATTTTGAAAAGTGAGAAGGACATGACATTTGGGGGGCCAGGAGCTGAAGGATATAGTTTAGATATTTTCCCCCACTCATATCTCATGTTGAAATGTAATCCCCAGCGTTGAAGGTGGAGCCTGGTGGAAGATGTCTGGGTTATGGGGACGGATCCCTAATGGCTTGGTGCTGTCCTCACAATACCGAGTGAGTTCTCACGTGAGCTGGCTGTTTAAAAGAGTGTGGCACCTCCCACCCTCCCTCTTGCTCCTACTTTCACCATGTGATGTGTCTGCTCCTCTCCACCCTCCTGACATAAGTAAATGCTCCCTGAGGCCTTGCCAGAGGCTGAGCAGATGCTAGCACCATGCTTGTGCAGTCTGCAGAACTGTGAGCCAATTAAATCTCTTTTCTTTCTAAATTGCCCAGTATCAAGCACCTCCCCCCAGCCCCCGCAGAAACAGAGCTTCGCTCTTATTGCCCAGGCTGGAGTGCAGTGGCACGGTCTTGGCTCACTGCAACCTCTGCCTCCTGGGTTCAAGTTATTCTCCTGCCTCAGCTTCCCATGTAACTGGGAATACAGATGCCTGCCACCACACCCAGCTAGTTTTTGTATTTTTAGTAGAGATGGGATTTCACCATGTTGGCCAGGCTGGTCTTGAACTCTTGACCTCAAGATCCACCAAAGTGCTGGGATTACAGGAGTGAGCTACCACACCCAGCCTCAGGTATTTCTTTACACAAGAACGGTCTAACAGAGGTAGGTACCACAGGGCTGACTACAGGACTTGAATATGTGCAGATTCTGGATACGTGGGTTTCCTGGAACCAATCCCCGCTGTATACCAAGGGACGACTCTGATAGAACAAGAAAGGAACAAAGGTGGCAAAGTACAGAGCAGGTCTGTGAAAGAACAATAGTCGTATTTGGGTGGATCATACAACAACATTTACTGGACACCTGCTTCATGCCAGAAATAGGGAGCATAAAGAGAAAAAAAGAGAGACCACGTCTTCAGGACAGACTGGGCTAGAATGTGTGAGTTCCTAAGAACTGCAAATTGCATTCTCTCAGAGAAACAGCCAGACAAGGTTTGGAGGCTCGGCAGGTAGCAAATCGAAGTTATAAATCTGGGAAGTTTTAACCCGGTTACAGAGCAGAAGTTGGACCAGTGTGGGGTAAGAGGAGCAAGCCCTTAGAGAAAGATGCTGCACACATTAGGATGGGGCTTCCTGCTTCCATCTTCTTCTGCCTCTGGTCTATTGAAAGCATCTCTCTAGAAGGCTGAGTAAATCCAGAAAGAAGCCTCAGCCTCACCTTTACGGCAATAGTAGGTGTCTGCATTGTCAAAGGGAATAGAGTGTCTCATTAGCTTCCCTGACAATATGAAAATGCTTAATCAGAAACCACATGAGCCCCTCAGCCCAGGTGAACACCAAGACCTAGGCAGTTTGGTGACACTGTCTCAGCAATCAAAGGCGGGCTACCAGCAGCCTGTGTCTGACGCCTATCGGACAGCATGCTTGAGGGGTTCCATTAACATTCCACTTTGGGTACCATGATAAGAATCTGGGCCCAGACTGCAGTTCCTGACAGTGGCCTTTTTCTTTTAGGCTCACCGAGCCGTGGCACAAGCACCTGGAAATACCGCCCAGACCACCTCTCCTGGAGCTTCTGTGCGAGCCGAAATAGTTCCCTGGAGCTTTAACCTGTAAATCTGACTGCCAACCAGAGGGCCCCACTTCCACATCCCACAGGTCCCTGGGAATGAAGAAGCCCCTCGTTTCAATGCTACTACCCACCAAGTTTCCAATGATTTGTGGAGCGTTTGTCTGGGACCTGTCTCTTCTTTCGAATGGAAACTCCTTGAGGACAGAGGCTGGGTCTTGCATTTACTGCTGCATCCTAGCTCCCAGAACACCGCCTGATACAGTAAGCACGGGCCTGTGTTTATTATGCAGAACTGAGTGGATGAGTGGCTTCCTCAATGTCCAAAACAGAAATCAGTTTTCCCTCTCTTGGTACCTTACGCAGGTTTCCCCTTGAATTTCCTGCCTGGCTTAAAGGTGCCCCATTCACCCAGCCTCATAAGCTAGAAATGGGGGCACGCCTGGGGCCCCCTCCGCAGCTATATGCCCCACACCCAATCAACCTCAAGCCCTGAAAGGCAGCTTAGCTTAATGGTTAGGAGCTGGGTCTTGAAAGCACAACTGCTTGTTTTTTTCTTAACTTGGTTCTGTCATGAACAAATGTTCAAACTTGGGAAAGCTTCTTCACCTCTGAGTCTCAGTTTCCAAATCTTCAAAATGGGCTTGATCACAATAGCTCCTACCTTATAGTTATTGTCAGATCGACTGAGCTAAAACATATGCAGCACTTAGAACTAGGACTGGCAGGAAGTGAGTAAATGTTAGCTTCATTATCCTATCCAACCTTGGGGATACCTCATGAATATATTCACTCTTTTTTCTCATGAATATATTCACTGTTCTTCTGACTCTCTTACTCTCTCTGATATATCCTCTAGCCCCTAAGCCATATGCTCGCTCTAACGTAATCACACAACCCCCTGCTCACTGTACAATATATAAGCCCCAGCCTCTTGCATGCAGCAAACAAGACCTTCAGCGATCTCACCCTATCTGTGCCTCAAAACTCATGTCTTCACACCCCTTCCTTAAACCCTGCACTCCAGCCATTTCTCCCTCAGTTTTACCTGTGACCAGCTCCTGCTCCTCCTGCAGGAATAAAGTCAAGAGTCACATTCCCAGGGAAACCTTCCACGACCACCCCATCCAACACAGCCCCATCTCCCCCATCACTCTCCATCCCACTATCCCGTCAGATTTCTTCCTAGCATTTATTACTACTAGAAATCTCCATGTTAACCTCCGAGACTATCTCCTACCCTCCAAGAGACTGTCAGCTGTGGAAGACAGAGCTTCTCCAGCTTCACAAACTACCTCCTCTCTTGTTTACTCTCTCTACAACCCCAGTGCTTAGAGAGCATCTAGCTGGTCTCGGGTGCAGTTCCAGGGTTGAGCATGCTCTCCAGGCAGGCTTGTGCCCATGCTGTCGCCTTTTCCTGGACCATCTACACTTCACCCCGCTAACTGTGTCTGGCCTTCTGTTCTCAAGTTAGACACCAAGGCTCTGAGGAGGCCCTTTCATGGCGTCAGATGCCCTTCTTAGTGGCTCCAACTGAGTCTGTGCTCAAAGCTTAGTTCAGGTCTTTGAAATAATCTACTATTTACTTCTTTGTTCCCTGCTAGATGGAATCTTAGAGCATGGGTGCCTTATTTTGTTAATAATCTTATCCCTAGATTTTTTCTTTTTTACAGCCCCTTACAGGTAGAAACACTCAGTGATTGTTTAAGGAAAGAATGAATAAATAAACACATGAATAATTACCAAAAAGATCCAAATGCCCTCAGATTGACACAAGTGCCAAAGAGATTCAAATGCCCACAGCCTGACACAATTACCTAGAAGTTAGGTACAGAGGCACTTAGAAAAAAATGTAGGAGCAAATCTTTTAACATTGGGTTAGGTAATTGTTTCTTAGATATGATACCTGAAGCGCAAACCATGAAAGAAAAAAAAACAGATTTCACTGAAACAATTTTTAAAAAACGCTTTCTCTCTTTCTGCTGTCTGCCATGTGAAGACACAGCAAGAAGGTGGCCATCCGCAAACCAGGAAGGGGGTCCGTCCCTACCAGAATCTGATCTCAGACCAGCACCCTGATCTCAGACTTCCCCAACTTCGAAACCATATGAAATAAATTAGTGTTAAGACAAAAAAAAGAGGAAGAAATTTTGTGCTTCACAGGACATGATCAAGAAAGTAAAAAAGAACTACCAGAGTGGGAGATAATATTTTCAAGCACATATTTGATAAGCAACTTGTATCCATAATATATAAAGATACTGTACAGCTCAAACAATAAAAGGACAAGTAAGCCAATAAAAATTGAGCAAAGGATTTAAATAACCTTTTCTCAAAGAAGATATACAAATGGCCAACAAGCACACGAAAAGACACTCAACATCATTAATCATTAGGAAAAAGCAAATCAAAACCACAATAAGCTACTTACCCACTAGAATGGCAAAAATAAAAAAGATATATAACAAACGGTGATTAAGAATTTGGAGATATTGGAACCCTCAATGGTTACCGGTGGAACTGTAAAATGAAGCAGCTGCTTGGAGAAACAGTTTGGCAATTTCTCAAAAAGTGGAGCATAAAAATAAAAATATCTATAAAAATATGAAAACAGATGTCAACACAAAAGCTTATACAGAACATTCTTAGCAAAATTGTTCATAATAGTCAAGAAGTGGATGGCCGGGCACTGTGGCTCATGCCTGTAATCCCAGCACTCTGGGAGGCGGAGGCGGGTGGATCACCTGAGGTCAGGAGTTCAAGACCAGGCTGACCAACATGGCAAAACCCTGTCTCTCCCAAAAATTTAAAAAAAAAAAAAAAAAAAAAATTAGCTGGGCATAGTGGTGGGCACCTATAATCCAAGCTACTTGGGAGACTGAGGCAGGAAGACTGCTTGAACCCAAGAAGCAGAGGTTGCAGTGAGCCGAGATCGCGCCATTGCGCTCCAGCCTGGGCAACAAAGCAAGACTCTGTCTCAAATAAAATAAAATAGGCCGGGCGCGGTGGCTCAAGCCTGTAATCCCAGCACTTTGGGAGGCCGAGACGGTCGGATCACGAGGTCAGGAGATCAAGACCATCCTGGCTAACAGGGTGAAACCCCGTCTCTACTAAAAATACAAAAAACTAGCCGGGCGAGGTGGCGGGCGCCTGTAGTCCCAGCTACTCGGGAGGCTGAGGCAGGAGAATGGCGTAAACCCAGGAGGCGGAGCTTGCAGTGAGCTGAGATCTGGCCACTGCACTCCCGCCTGGGCGACAGAGCAAGACTCCGCCTCAAAAAAATAAAATAAAATAAAATAAAATAAAATAAAATAAAATAAAATAAAATAAACAAAAGGCGGGGGGGGGGGGGGGGGCACTGAAATGGCCATCAGTTGATAAATGGATAAAGCAATGGGGTATATCCATACAATGGACTATTTCTGGATAATTGAAATAACTGAAGAACTGATACATGCTACATCAGGGATAAACTTTGACAACATTCTGCCAAATGAAAAAAGCCAGTCCAAAAGACTAAATATTGTATGATTTCACTTCCATGAAATGTCCAGAACAGGCAAATCCAAAAAGACAGAAAGCAGATTAGTGGTTGGCATGAGATGGGAAGAGGAGGAAATGAGTAGTAGTGGGGCTGGGGATTTCTTTTTAAGGTTATAAAAATGCTCTGATATTAAATACTGAGGATAGTTGCACAATTCTGTGAATTTACTAAACAACCACTAAATTGTAAACTTTTAAAGAGCACATTTTATCTTATTTACTTATTCATCTCACAGGAATAAGTAAATATTGGAATGTGGGTCTGACCTGCGTATTTGGGAGAGGGAAGGAGGTCTGCTCGGCTTCTGTTTCTGGGCTTCCTTCCCTAGGGGGATGTGCTAAGCAGTAAATGGTGTGCCCACATGGGAAACCCTGCAATTGTCCAGGTTGGCCTCTGACCGGGACGTAAGTCCAATTCATGGAGACATAAGTGAGAGCCCTATTTGTGGCCACAGTTGAAAGAACATCCTATATTCAAGACTAACAGCAATAAAGGAGACTATTTCATTCTTCATATGTGTGACTTCTGAGCCTCATTTCACATTTGGTTCCTAACTCAGGAAGGTAAGAAATAGTGTTAATGACAGAGCCCAGAAAATTCCAAAATCAGCCAAAGCCTGTGAGTCTACATCCTATTCTCTTTTGTTCAAAGGGAGATTAGCAAGAGTTAGACAGATGTTAAGGACATATTTACACCAAAGAGAATTTCACCAACTGCAGATAATAAAAACTCATTCAGAGGAATAATTTTCTCAATATATGATTCAAGGCGATTCAGTTTTATATTTGTATAACATCTAAAATAGTCTTTTATGCCAGCTACCAGTTATAAATACATTTGCGAGCATTGCCTGAGGCCTGTTAGGAAAAGCTTCTGCCTGGACAGGCCGGCTTGGGTACGCATCTTAACACAAAGTGGTCCCACATAGTATGCCTGGGTTACTGCCACCCAGATATTGCTTCAGACATCAAGTGTGGTCCACAGACAGACCAGACCACAATTCTACACCAGAGAAGGAAGCAAGTGTATGCTTCCTCTCCAGCAGAGCCTGCAGACTTCACTCTTAATGAGCAACGCTCCTGCTGCCTCTGGTTCCCTTAACTGCTCCCTTGTTCCAGGCTGAGATGCAATAAATATGGTACTACAAAGAGGCAAAGATGATTAAACCATTGCTTTCTTCCTGCCACTCTTTCTTATTTTGTCAGGATTGCCGCGGTCCCTCCAAGGCAATCTAGGGCCTGTTTTCATTAAAATATACAAGGACATTTGAGCTGAAATAATCTTTAATTATTCAGTTTACAATGCAATGGTAATCTCAGGAAAAGAAAGTGCCTGTGAGAGCAACTTGAATTCTCAGTGAATCTGTTGCACTTACAGATTTAATAGGACTCGTGTCAGAAAATCGCCACAGCCAAAATAAGGGTTTTTCAGGAAGTCTTTCATTTGAGAGTGGCCAAGTGCCTCTGACGATATGGGAAGACTCAAGGACAAGTCGGTGCCGTATCAGAAAAGCTTTCCAGAAAAGAAGAACAGAGCAACTTTCAAGAAAAATCAAGGCCAGGCGCGGTGGCTCATGCCTGTAATCCCAGCCCTTTCGAAGGCCAAGGCAGGCGGATTACGAGGTCAGGAGATCGAGACCATCCTGGCTAACACAGTGAAACCCCGTCTCTACTAAAAAATACAAAAAAATTAGCCAGGCATGGTGGCGGGCGCCTGTAGTCCCAGCTACTCGGGAGGCTGAGGCAGGAGAATGGCATGAGCCCAGGAGGTGGAACTTGCAGTGAGCCGAGATCACGCCCCACTGCACTCTAGCCTGGGTAAGTGCTGCAAGACTCGGTCTCAAAAAAAAAAAAAAAAGAAAGAAAAATCAAAAGACCTTCTAATGCAGTAAAAGCAGCATGGATTGTAGGGGCTGGCAGAGCACAGGTTGGAGACTGATTCACCTGTGACCTTGAACAAGCTATTCAACCTCTCTGAGCCTTGGTTTCCTCATCTGTTTGTGGGGATAATGGCACCTACTGCACCAGGTTGGGATGACATTCAAATGCAATAGCCCATGTGAAGCTTAACATCTTCACTATAAAAAGCAGTTCCCTTTGGTTTTAATATTTATGGGTATGACCAAGTACCATTGATCTTTTACCTGTTCAAAGATATCACCTGCCCATGCTATTTTCTTCAGACTTACTGGAAGTACCAATGCCCAGGCCTTTAAAACCTGTATTGATTCTACACTTAACATCTCAAAAATACATACCTGGAAGGGGTGAGAACTGATAGAGGCAAAAGGCAGACAAATGTCTAGACAGAAAGGAGCAGGTCCCTGGTGAAATCCAACCTTCAAGCCAGAAACAGTCCTGGGTAAATGCTTGAACTGGATTGAGAACCCACCTTCCTGTTTGGCATGCTTTCCTCTAATTAATCCACATCCTTCACCTATTTTACACATACCTACCCTTTCCTAATTGGTTTTCCACACTATCGTGCCCACCTTTGTGTGGTGTCTTTGCTTTAACCTCTTTTGCATAGTCACAAACTAATCAGCATGCATTTCCTACTCTGAGCCCATAAAAAGTCTTGTGCTCAGCCATATTGGGAACTCTCCTGCCTTTGGGTAGGGGGACCACCCCCACATCCTCTCCCACTAAAAGCTGTTTCATCACTCAATAAAACTTCCCATCTTGCTCATTCTTTGAGTGTCCGTGTGCCTAATTCTTCCTGGTCACGAGGCAAGAACCCAGACCTAGCTGAGCTAAGGAACAAAAAATCCGGCATCAAAATGATTATGGAGATCACAACGTCTACACTATCAGCCAAAATGAATATTAAAAGAAAAAGTAAGAATAATGAGGCTGGGCAAAGTGGCTCACACCTGTCATCCCAGCACTTTGGGAGGCTAAGGCAGGCAGATCACTGGAAGTCAGGAGCTCGAGGCCAGCCTGGCCAACATGGTGAAACTCCGTCTCTACTAAAAATACAAAAATTAGCCAGGTGTGGTGGCAGGCACCTGTTATCCCAGATACTTGGGAGGTTGAGGAAGGAGAATTGCTTGAACCTGGGAGGCGGAGGTTGCAGTGAGCCGAGATTGTGCGACTGCATTCCAGCCTGGGTGACAGAGTAAGACTCTGTCTCAAAAAAAAAAAAAAAAAAAAAAAAAGCATAAAAATGGTAACTTCTTTGTGGTGAGAAGCTCAGATTCCGAAGCTAGACTGCCTGGTTTCCAACCGGGCTCTGCCCATCTTCTCCCTGAGACCTTGAGCCATGACTTAGCATATTGTTCCTTAGTTTCACTCTCAGTAAAATGGGCATCATACTAGTGCTCACCTCCTGAAGGCATATGAGGAATCAATGCATTAGTATCTGGGAAACACTTGGAACAGACCCTGATACAGAGCAAGAGCTACATTTGTATTTGTTAAATAAATAAAATACAGACAAGTTTTACATAGAGCCTATCTTCCCATATTCAAAACAGGGCTCTATGGCAGGTTGAGAAACAAGTCAAAGCTCCCAGATGTAGAGTCACTTGCTTAGCGTCACCCAGCTTAGTCCTGGTAGGAGCAGAACCAGAACGTAGGCCTGCTTCTTTGTTTTATTCAAATTCTATGCACAACTTAGACAGTTCTACAATGAATTTGAGCCTGAATAAGGGAAAAGACAATTAAAAGCAGATACTGGTCATGAATATGCTCTTTTATTCACCATGTCCTTCAGGGGCACAAGTGAGGTTTAGAAAAACAAAACCAAAAACAACTACTTGCTATGCAAAGTAAGGCAAATAACCCAGCTTCATCCTGCCAACAGGGCTGTAGAGTGTGAGAGTAAGTAGATCATGCTAGCAAACAAATATTAAATTTTTACAAGCTGATCCACCTTCCTGCCCAGGAGGTAAACACTTAGTTGCTAAATAAATATTTCTTCTCCCTGCTCCCTAAGAGTTTAGTTTCTTTGAAGACCAGCAATATTTCCCAGTTTATTTGCAACTGGTATTGGAGTCACAGGCATGCCCCCCAATTTTCCTCTGAATATCCTGCCGTCTAGGTGATACAGACATATATTGTGCCATTTTCTACTGGGTAACGAACAAACCTTTGTCCTTTATAATTTGTATATATTTTTCTCATCCACCTTTCTTCTTCACTATAGAGGTTGTATGGTGACACAACCAAAAATATATTTAACACTGAAAACAAAAACACGATTATGCCCAGGCACGGTGGCTCACACCTGTAACCTCACCCAGCTCTTTGGGAAGCCGATGCAGGTGGATCATCTGAGGTCAGGAGTTTCAGACCAGCCAGGCTAACATGGTAAAACCCCATCTCCACTAAACAAACACAAAAAAAATTAGCCGGGCGTGGTGGCGCAAGCCTATAGTCCCAGCTACTTAAGAGGCTGAGGCAGAAGAATCGGTTGAACCCAGAAGGTGGAGGTTTCAGTGAGCCGAGATTGCGTCAAGATCAGGCCACTGCACTGCAGCCTGGATGACAGGACAAGACTCTGTCTAAAAAAAAAAAACAAGATTACCTTTATTTGTACCACCCAAACACAACTTGCAAAAGTTCTATTTCTTATGTATTTTCTGCTAGTCTGTATTTTGACCCTGTATATGTGTACTGTCACATATATGCATGTGTTTATATACTGAAATATATACTATGCATCCCATTTTAAATTATATTTTCCCTTATTTTATATAAGCATTGCTTCATGGTATGCCATACTTTTCAAAACTGAGTACATGGTTTACTATAAAAGAATGTTCCATTTTTTATTCTGTTCTTAAGTATTATCCAATTTTATAATTACAAAGCAATATTTTATAAAAGACTTTTCTATTGGTAGGGTTATCTTTTTAAGGGAGAGTCCCTAAGGTGGGCATACTGGGTCAAGGTCTTCCCACATTGTATGAATTTCTCTCCAACAGGTCACAGCAATTGTCAGTGTTGGCATTAGTGTGCGAGTGTGCCTTTATTCCTTTTTTACTATCTTTTAAAAGATGTCATCAAGCATATGGCAGAAGTAAAATTGATTTGATGTAACAAAGCAAGCCTTAAATGAAAA
Organism: Papio anubis; assembly: GCF_008728515.1. NCBI lineage: Eukaryota > Metazoa > Chordata > Mammalia > Primates > Cercopithecidae > Papio > Papio anubis. Next base: position 17,130,155 of record NC_044991.1, on the reverse strand, counting down.
TTTGCTAAAAATCTTGTCTGGAAAATAAATTTAATTACTGTAATTAACAGTGAAAGCCAAAAGAAGCATCCTGCACCACTATTATTATATTATTATTAACATTAGTAAGGTACTTCATTTGTCAATGTATTTTATAACCACGTATTAGTTAATCCCCATAATGTGCTTGGGAAGCAATGAAGCTATTTATAGCTGGACTTTCTGAGCCGAAAGTCTTTCAAAAGTCCTTTTGTCTTGATATCTCAACTCATCACCCACATATCAATTCACAGAATCATTCCCATTTGTATAATTTCAGGGATGACAGGAACTTCCATGGTAATTTGGTCCAAGGTGGTCAGTAGTCATTAAAATGGTGTATGGTAAATGCACCTGACAGCAACAACTTAAGCATACCCTGAGAATGACCCTGTATGACAGATGCACCTGAATGTGCGTTCTGAACTGGAGAATCCAGGAGAGGCCAACCTGGAGATTCATTCCTTGTCTATAAGAACCTTCGGAGCTCCCAAACTGTCCCACAGAACACAGGCCATACGGGGAACTGAGGCCCTGAGTTTTGGGGTGATTGAAGTGGTGCTACTTGGCAACCTCCTGGTGCCACCCCCACTGGAGGTTGTTAGGGAAAGGGTGCTGGTATGGGTAGGCTTTGTGTCCCCACCCAAATCTCGTCTTGAATTGTAATCCCTATAATCCCTATAATCGCCACGTGTCGAGGGAGAGACCAGTTGGAGGTTACTGAATTATGGGGGTGGTTTCCCCCAGGCTGTTCTCATGATAGTGAGTGAGTGAGTTCTCACCAGATCTGATGGCTTTCTAGGGGGATCCTCCCCCTTCACTCAGCACTTCGTCTTCCTGCCGTCTTGTGAAGAAGATGCCTCGCTTCCCCTTCACCTTCTGCCATGATTGTAGGTTGCCTGAGGCTTCCCCAGCCATGCTAAGCTGTGAGTCAATTAAACCCCTTTCCTTTATAAATTACCCAGTCTCAAGCAGTTCTTTATACTAGTATGAAAATGGACTAATACAGGTACTAAGTGAAAATGTTATATAAACTGCGTGCCTTTCATAAGTAGTTGCAGTTTTCCTGCCCAGCCTGCTGCCACTGCGTCCTGGGGTTCTCCTGACCAGCCTGTTGCCACTGGGCTGTACATAAGGCAGATCTGTCCAGCCCACTGCCACTGGAATCTCTTCCCACATATGTAAGCCCCCAGTTAAACCCAATGTCTGATTTGCTGGCCCTGGGTCTCTTCTTTGGCCTCTTGAACCTGGTGCCATGCCCACTGGAGTAGACAGGGGCTCAGCATAACAAATGGGATGCAGAATTTTCATAGCACATACTAAGGATTTGCTTTCTTCTCAAGTCCCCACGCCGCCTTAAAAGTATGACATGCCATCAGCAGTTAATAATACTACTACTGCTATTTTTAAATTTAACATCTTTGTGCTGCACTGTTACTGTAGGAGTAAAAGTTTATACCCAACAGGATTCTTACAATTTCAACAACTATTAGATTATTTGATTTGCAGCTAAAGCAACAGGAATAAAATTTATACACAACATCGGAGGTTTTTATGATCTTTAACTTTGCCATAATTGAGAAATAGCATAATTGAATACCTATAATCATGCAAAGGCCCTTTCGTAGAAAGTGGGCTTTGTTGTTGTTGTTAATCAGGGAGGGACCTGATACATCATGGCAACAAGTAGTAAATACATAAAAGGCTGAAGACCACTCATCTACTTCAATGCTTACTGTTTTTCAAATGCCTGGTTTTAAGCCACAAGATGAAGGCCGTAGTACTGAAAGGAGCCTTCAAAACTGCAGAGAAACAATAACAATGGGGAAAGGGCATCTCACCTCAGTTCAGAAGACAGTAGGTCAAGCCCCATTTGGTCATTCTTTATCTGGTGTTCCCATTTCCTCCTCAAATATACAACTGAAATAGTAACTCCAACTGGACAGCGCTATGACGAAGAACTGACAGCCTCTATAGTGAACTGTTATCTATTCGTTGATTGCTTACTTCTCCTATCCACTTCCTCATTCAGGCTGGGCAGTGAATTTGACGCTTGCTAACTTGCCAGCTTGCTGCAGGCACGTAAGGGGCCCAGCAAAAGAACCGCACTGGTGAGTCCAGTAGAAACAACCGAACTAATATGAAAATGTTTTAGACCAATACATTTTAGGGTGAACTGACACGCAGCAAAAGTTAACTGATTAAAACAACTGAAGTCTAAAGAGTTAAAATGGCTGGGGGCAGTGGCTCACACCTGTAATCCCAGCACTTTGGGAGGCCAAAGTGGGTGGATCACCTGAGGTCAGGAGTTCGGGACCAGCCTGGCCAACATGGAGAAATCCTGTCTCCACTAAAAATACAAAAATTAGCTGGGTGTGGTGGCGGCCGCCTATAAAGCCAGCTACTTGGGGAGGCTGAGGCAGGAGAATCACTGAAATCCAGGAGGCAGAGGTTACAGTGAGCCAAGATGGCACCATCGCACTCCAGCCTTGACGACAAGAGCGAAACTCCGTCTCAGAAAAATAAATAAATAAAAATAAAGTTAAAATGACCTGCTGAAAATCACTCAGCTATATAGTGTCATGAATGTGGAACTGAACTAAGTCTGGGCTGGATATATTAGTTAACTGATTGAATAATAAATATCTTCATGTTCTTTATTAATGAACTCCCCCAGATTGACTTGTCAAATAAGTTAACATTTATTGAGCATGTAATATGTGTCAGGTACTTTGCTAAGATACTAGAGACACAGAAAATGATGGCATGGGTTCTGCCTTCCAGAAAGCCCACATTCTGCTACAGCAGACCTATAATGAATACATATATAAAACATAATGTAATAAATCTAATGATGGAAAGATGCATAGGGTATTATGGGCTGATAGATGAGAAACCCCAACCCAGGCAGAAGGTTGGCTTCCTGTTAGAAAAGATGCTTATGTAAAGTCTGAAAGGCTAAGAGGCAGTTTGCCAATGTGAGGGTGGAAGGAAATGCAGAAGGAGGGAGAAATGGGTAGACGGAGCAGCAGAACGAGACACAACAGGCCGGACACGCTATGCGGGAGCTGGGGAGCTACAAGCAGTTCAGAGCTGCTGGAGTCTGAAGTCAAAGCAAAAAGAGGAGACAGAAAGCACCACAGAGACCAACCTGGTCTTTGTGCCATGGTAAAGAGGTTTGATTTCCACCCCTTGACAAGGAGAAGCCGCTAAAAGGTTTTGAGAAATCAGATGTGCCTGTTTGAAATGTCATTCTGGAATCACAGCAGATGATCTGAAGAGTAGAAACTGGGGAGGCAGGAAGGACACATGAAGGTGAGAGGACAGGTGGCCCTGAACGACACCAGTTGCCGTGGGGATGGAGAGAAAGGGGGAGAAAGTGAAAACTATCTCAGAGGGAGAATCGCAAAGCACTGACTGCAGATGGGCTTGTTGGAAGACAGAGAGAAGGTGGAATCAATGATGAAATCCCAGTTCCTTGCAGGGTTGGTAGGTCTGGGAAGCCCACCATGGCTCCCATCTTTGTTTATGCGACTGACAGATTCAGGTGCAGCATTTTACATGGATCTCTGTTCAGTTGACCTCTGAAAACTTTTCACCACTATTCCTACCATGGAGAGCCTCCTGGATCCTGCCTCATCCACCCAATAGGTTCCCATGCTGTTGGCTACAGCTGTGGATAAGCTTCATCCAAACCCTTGGCCAGAGGGTTAAAGCAGAGCCAAGGGCACTGGCTGGAACCATGAACGCCATTCTGGATAGGACCCTGGGTATGTGTAGATGCCAATCAAAATAGTGAGGAACAGAAGAAAAGTTCCCTGAGAAAGCAGAAGCCAGTGCTGGAAGTGTCACAAGGAGAAGTGATGAGCATCCAGAGGCATTATCACTTCCAGGTAGAAGAACCACCAATCCTTAAGAAGATGGTTCCCATGGGGGATCCATCAGTCAATGGGGATCATCCACAGGTTGGGAAACTTTAATGTAAGGCAGGACTTTTCTAGTCAGAAATGCCCAGTAGTGGACAGCCCACATCAGAATAGAGGAAGTCAGTGGAACACCACAGACTAGGTGGATAAAACAAGAGAAATTTATTTTCCTACCATCTATGTGGCTAGAAGTCCAACATCTTTTGTGGCCGCTCTCTTGACTTGCAGATGGCCTCCTTCTCAATGTATGTTCACATGGTCTGTGTTTGGCACATGTCTGTATCCTAATCTCCTTTTTTTTTTTTTTAAAGGACACCTGTCACATTAGATTAGGGCCTACTCTAATGACCCCATTTTAATCTAATTAAATACCCTATCTCCAAATACAGTCGTATTCTCAGGTACCAGGGATGAGGGCCTCAACGTAAGAATTGCGGTGGACATAACTCAATCCATAACACAACCTACCGACAAGGATGTATAACAACTGAGGTCTGGTAAATGCCAGGCAGGGGAAGCCGACAGAGAGACTGAAGCATCAGATTTGAGGCATCCTTTAAGATTGCATTAGGTCTGAGAGTTACAATTCTAAACATGGCAAGACAGCACCTAATCGCTGTCATTAAACATTGTTAACACAATCATCTCCTCAGGGTTTCAGACAAAAATTACACTTTTATGGCAGCTAGAATGATTGATGAGAAATTTTGCTGTTATTTAACCCTTCCCCAAGGAAATCCACAGGCAGGCAGTGACAGACCTCTGCCCACACAGCACAGAAGTTCTTCTTACCTATGGAACAGGACGGATTTGACCAGGGTGACGACATCCCGGCTGGCATTGTATCCGGCGCAGACAATAGCAACGTGGATTGTCTGGGAAGAAAAGAGGACAGGGTGAGCAGCCAGACAGACGGAAGGAGGCCTTCCTGGTGCTTCAGATCACACTAGAAAGAAACATTGCCCTGATTTCTTTTTGGCATCATTAGAAAACAAAGGACACCGTCTGCAGCTGTGGAAAATAACTCAAGACGGTTTTATTAAGGCCCTTTTAATCGGTTTATGGAGCTATTATCATTTGGAAACCATTAAGTCTCCTTCCAATTACATTTTGGGGACAAGAAAGATGGTGATTGGCTCAACTAGGCAAACAGTGAGTCTCCTGTCCCCAAGCTGAGTGACAATGACAACTGGTTAGACAGAGAGGAAAGAAATACGTCCTGAAAGTATGAACCAACAATCGGGGATCTCAGACTAAGAAGTTATGGCTCGGAGAGTTTGTGAAATGTTCCCACAAGATGTGATGGGTTAGAGTCAACCTAATAAAAGGGACAAAGGGGACACATGAACACCCCTGCACCCCATCTGGGATACAGTTCAAAGAACGGAAGACTGGCAGAACTGAAGGGAACCCAAGGGGTCATCTCAACTAAGTAGCCAGGAGCATGGGCCTCAGACATGAATCCTTGAACCCAGGGTGACCCTGGGAGAGCAGCAGGGTCCGCTAACTCATTGCCACTTAAGCGTCACGACACGTGTCTTGCAGGATGGTGCTAGGGAGTGAGGGAATACGCTGCCCACCACACTGAGTTCCAATGACGCCAAAAAAGGACCTCCAGAGCCGGGCTTCCCAAATGGAGTGCCGAGGCACCTCAGTGTGCCATGATTGAATTACAGGTGACAAATATACTCATCTGTTTACGCCCTCTGAGTTACTGGGCAGGGCTGGCATCCTCAAGCAACTTTTCTATTTTCCTCCTGCACCACAGCCGTTATCATTTTCTATGTGTAGCACAACTTGAAAAAGATCGGAAAGCACCATCCTAGGGCATCCCGGACAAGACATCATCATCCAGCCTCCGAAAGAATGGAGAGTTCACACTTCTGGATTTTGTCCTTTCTACTGAAGCACAGCCTTCCTTGAACGGAAACCTGCCTCTTAACACCCACTCCAGTTGCATTCTGTCCTGGACGTATTGTAGAACGATGACGTTTCCTCCAGTACTCAATACATCCATTAAAGGAGGGCACCTGAGAGATGCCTTTTCTTTTCCAGAACTCCTCACAGCTCTTGCTCCCATGACATGGGCTTCCAGACACCTCGTTATCCCAACCAGCCATGTCAAAATGCAGTTTTGATATCTGGGCCCCTCCCATACAGGGTGACGTGACAATGTCCTCTGGTTCCCAGGCCTCCTTCATCACCCCACTTTCTTACATCAGCATGGGAGGTTCGGCCATCAGGGATGAACCATCCCACAGCCTCAAATCCACATCCATGACCCATTTAACCCTAGTGACCTTCACCCCACCTTGGACACCTATTCCCAGTATGAGAAACTGGACTTTGGCTTCATATAGAATCTAATTTTCTCAGAAATCCTACAATTATGGCTTGCCATATGAATACGACTCTCAGAGCCTCATATCACTCTACCACTCCTCTTCCTCTATGGAGGGTCCCTTTGCCCTTGACTGTCAGGCTCCATGCCGGTCCCCACCAGGGTTCATCTGAACCATCACCCCACTCTGCTCTCATCTCCCCTATATACCCTACCCCCACACTCAAAATGCAAATTCCCAACCCAGATGGGTGCTACAGTCCCAGCCTCTGCTCTTATACCTGCTTCCAAGAAGAAAGAGGAGGGGAGATGAAAGAGAGGAATGAGAAGCATCACGAAAGCTAGTATGTAGTGAGCCAATGATGACATTCCAGGCACTGTGCTTAATATTACCAGATTTCAGGCTCACAGTTGTATGAGACAGGTACAATATTATCATTTTAGTATCACAGATCAGGAAACTCAGGCTTAGAGAATTGGGATTTGAATTCTGGAACAGATTGGTTTTGCTGTTTTCTGAGACACAGTCTCACTTTGTCACCCAGGCTGGAATGAAGTGGTGCGATCTCAGCTCACTGCAACCTCCGCCTCCTGGGTTCAAGTGATTCTCCTGCCTCAGCCTCCTGAGTAGCTAGGATAACAAGCACCCACCACTATGTCCAGGTAATTTTTGTATTTTTAGTAGAGCTAGGGTTTCACCGTGTTGGTCAGACTGGTCTCAAACTCCTGACCTCAAGTGATCCACTCACCCCGGCCTCCCAAAGTGCTGGAATTACAGGCATAAGCCATTGTGCCCCACCTGGAACAGATTCTTAACCCTGGCGGTACATCAGAAACACTCAAAAGATTTTTAAGATACACTCTGTGCCCTAGGCCCTCCATCCCTCAGACCAGTAATTCACAGTCCCTGATGCCCAGGAGCTTCACATGCTCTACCGGAAGGCAGTACTTCTCAACCAGGGACAATTCACCTCCCTATCCTCCAACCCTCAGGAAATCTGCCATGCCTGGAGGCAGTCTTGGATGTCACTCCTTGGTGGGTCTAGGGTGGGGGGCAGGCGGATGCTACTGGCATCTGTGAGTAGAGGCCAGGGATGCTGCTAAACATCCCGCAATGCACAAGACAGCCCCCAAAACAAAGACCTATCCTTCCCCAAAGGTCAAGAGGACTGCTGTTAGAAAACTCTGTATGAGGGATGAGGGAGCAAAAATGAAGCAAAATGAAGCAAGATGAAGTGATGTCAGATCGCTCTGGGTTTTCTGGTACCTTTTTTTCAGGCTAATTTAAGCATATTTTAATTTCTCCACCTGTAAAAGAAAGAGAGCGTGGCTTATCTCTGGATAATATCTGTAAAAGACTCAGGATGAAAGATTATAATGCAGATGTAACTGTCACCATTTCAATCATGAGGGAAATGAATAGGAAAACGCCTGCACATGGAAGACATAACTGGGAAGGGGATGAGAAGGGGGAAAAACACGCTGAATCAGGCGCTTCAGAATCGCAAATATTTAAACGTACGGCCTCAGAGATATCAAACTTTGTCATGGCTTCAGGGTTCAGGGACTTTTTAAAACGGACCCATTGAATGCAAGCACAAGCATGCACATTCTCAAACACTTTACATAATTTTCCAATCTCTTTAGTTTCATCGAATACACCTGCCACCATGAATAAATGCATCATCTGGAGGCGTAGCAGCAGGGCCCTGCTACCCGGGAAAGCAGAAAATCACAGTGGCATCGACTATGCTCTTAGAGGAGTTTTGGGTGGTGCAAAATTTGGGGTTACAGAAGTGAACCATGAGTGGGGCAGGGGTTGGAGTGAGAATGAGGAGAGTAGGGAGAAAGATAAATGATCCTTGAACGAATGGGGTCACAAAAATGGTTTTGTCCTATGACTTTAGGGCTTGAAGCTATTAAGTTCAGTTTTTAAGTTTCTTGGTGTGGTAGATTAAAAATGGTTACAACTACTCAACATTCCTCCTATCAAAGGGTGGGGTCTTGGTTCATGCCTGTGGCTCACTCTGGGAGGCCAAGGCGGGCGGATCATCTGAGGTAAAGAGTTCGAGACCAGCCTGGCCAACATGGTGGCACACACCATCACTGCTGGCTAATTTTGCTGGGTGTGGTGACTCATGCCTGTAATCCCAGCACTTTGGGAGGCCGAGGCGGGCAGATCACCTGAGGTCAGGAGTTTGAGACCAGCCTGGCTAACATTGTGAAACCCCGTTTCTACTAAAAATACAAAAATTTAGCCGGGCGTGGTGGCATGTGCCTATAATCCCAGCTACTCAGGAGGCTGAGGCAGGAGAGTCGCTTGAACCTGGGAGGCGGAAGGTGCACTGAGCCGAGATCTCGCCATTGCACTCCAGCTTAGGCAACAAGAGCAAAACTCTGTCTCAAACCGCACCCCCCCTCAAAAAAACCCAAAAACCAAAAAACAAACAAACAAACCAAAGGTTGGAATCTGAATGTCAGAATCAGTGACCACTGGTCCTTGCACTAGGCCTTCCTCTCTATACCCGCAGTTATGGTCATGCTTTGCTTAACAACACAGATGGCCGGGCACGGTGGCTCACGTCTGTAATCCCAGCACTTTGGGAGGCCGAGGCGGGAGGATCATGAGGTCAGGAGATCGAGATCATCCTGGCTAACACGGTGAAACCCCGTCTCTACTAAAAATACAAAAAAAAAAAAAATTAGCCGGGCGTGATGGCGGGCACCTGTAGTCCCAGCTACTCGGGAGGCTGAGGCAGGAAAAAGGCATGAACCCGGGAGGCGGAGCTTGCAGTGAGCCGAGATCGCGCCACTGCACTCCAGCCTGGGCGACAGAGTGAGACTCTGTCTCAAAACAAACAAACAAACAAAAAACCACAGATATCTTCTGAGTAGCCTATCATCGTCAGGTGACTTTGTCTTCCGAGCAACTTTAGAGTGCACTTACACAACCCTAGATGGTATAGCCTTCAACACACAAAGGCTATATAGTAGAGTCTATTGCTCCTAGTCTACAAATGTGTATGCATGATACTACACTGAATCCTGTAGACAACTGTAACACAATGGTGAGTACTTCTCTCTCTTAACATAGAAAAGGTACAGTAAAAATATAAGAGAAAAAAATGGTGCCCCTGTATAGGGTATTCATCATGATTACAGTTTCCAGAAATGGAAGTAGCTCTGGGTGAGTCAGTGAGTGAGTGGTCAAAGAATGTGAAGGCCTGGGACATTCTAGTACACTACTGTGTACACTTAGTTCATAAACATGGTATACTTAGACTACACTAAATTTATAAAAAATATTTTTCTGTCTTCAATAATAAATTAAACTTAGCTTACTGGAACTTTTTTACTTTACAAATATTAAATTTTTTTTAACTATCTCTATTTTTAAAGAGATGGGGTCTTGCTATATTGTCCAGGCTGGAGTACAGTGGTTATTCACAGCCATGATCACAGCACACAACAACCTCGAACTCCTGGGCTCAAGCAACCTTCCCGTCTCAGCTTCCAGAGTATCTGGGACTATAAGTGCGCCCCACTGTGCCTGGCTCTTAACTTTTGGACTCTTTTATAATAACACATAGTTTGAAACACAAACACCTTGTACAGCTGTATGAAAATATTTTTCTTTATATTCTTATTCTATAAGCAGTTTTCTATTTTAAAAATAATTTAAGTTTTAAAATTGTTTTGTTAAAAACTAAAACACAAACACACACCTTAGCCTAGGCCTACATAGAGTCAGGATCATCAATATCACTGTCTTCTACCTTCTTACCTTGTCCCACTGGAAGGTCTTCAGGGGCATTAACACACACGGAGCTGTCATCTCCTGGGATAATAATGCCTTCTGAAATACCTCCTGAAGGACCTGCCTGAGGCTGTTTTACAGTTAACTTAAAAAAAAAAACATAAGTAGAAGGAATACACTAAAATAATGATAGTATGATAAATACATACACTAGTAACAGCCATTTTTTATCAAGTATTATGTACTGTACATAATTGCACTATAGTTTTATACAAATGGCAGTGCAGTAGGTTTGTTGACACCAACATCACCAAACACGAGTAATGTGTTGCACATGATGTTAAGATGGCTATGATGTCACTAGGCAACAGGAATTTTTTAGCTCCATTATGATCTGATGGGAGCAGTGTGGTATATGCAGTCCGCTGTTGACAGATGTCATTAGGCAACATGTGACTGTATAGACGTAACACTCATGTTTCTCTGTCACAAAGTCCAGATGGAGGATGATCTGATGTTCTCATTTGCCCCTCCAACTCACTCTCTACCCTTCTCCTAATTGTCCTGTGTCTGGAGAGTTTGGCCTTTTGTTTAGTTTTTTGAGACCGAGTTTCTATCTGTCGCCCAGGCTGGAATGCAGTGGTATGATCTCAGCTCACTCCAACTCTACATCCCATGTTCAAGCAATTCTCTTGCCTCAGCCTCTCAAGTAGCTGGGACTATAGGCATGCGGCCATCATGCCCAGCTACTTTTTGTATTTTTAGTAGAGATGGGCTCTGGCCATGTTGGTCAGATTGGTCTTTAACCCCTGGTGTCATGTGATGCACTCACCTCGGCCTCCCAAAGTGCTGGGATTACAGGTGTGAGCCACCATGCCTGGCCGAGTCTGACCTTTATAGGCCAAGTTAAGTGGGCTCCTTTTGCCTCAGATTTCGGGTTGAGTTTGGTCACTGGGAGGCACCAGTGGGGGTCTCAGAGGTCAGATTTCCCTGGCTTCTGTCAGGGGCCCGATCCCACAGTTCCAGTCCTTACTGGGTTCCTTAACACCTTCCTGCCTGTGTATTGCCTCCCCTCAGCGCTGCCCACACCTCTTGGCCCCTCCTGGAACCATTTTGGCCCCTGAGCATGCAAGCTGCAACCTGCCAGGACCTGCGCAACACTGAGGACCTTTCCTCAGCATCCCACATAACCTGTTGGCGGGAAAGAAAGCACAGAAGACTTTCAGCCATTCATAGGTAATTTCTGATCCCTAAAGGAAACGGCACCAATGTAACCAACTTGAGAATTTGTACATTTTATACTTTTTAAAAGTTTTACAAAGCTCTTGAGTAATGAACCATAAAATCTCTTTCTAAGGCAACGCTAAGGCTTCCACTCATTTCCTGTCATCCTAGACATGGTGCCCAGCACACCTTGAATCTTGCAGGCTGTACCTGATGATACAGGGAAGGTAGTGCAGAACTGTGAACTGGGTTCATTCCTGAACTCGCTGGGGTCAAGGGATGACCTTTGTCTTAGAACCTGCACAAAAGATTCATAACATTGATGTTTTTAGAGTTGCCAGCAATCCAGGCACTGTGCTGGGCTTGGAGGAAATAAAGGTACATTTTAAGACAATCCCCATTCCCCAAAGTCAGGTGCAGAGACAATATGATAGCTAACCAGGAGATCCCACAGGAGAATGAGAACGATCCTACGATCGCAAGCTCGGTGTCTTTGTATCCTGGAGTGGCCAGCATCACCCAGATAGAGACAATGCAGGGAGAGCATCCTGGAGGAGAAGGCATTTCAGTGACTACACAAGAGCAACTGGTGATATCAGGGCCAGCCTGGATTTGTGACTTTGTGCTGGTCAGGCTCTATGAAAATCTGAAAAATAAAGTTCTCCATGCTCTGCCTCCCAGCAGGAAAGAATCCCCAGGGGGCAGTTTTTCACACACAAATACAGGGAAAAAAATCATCATCCCAGAAGAAATTCACACCAAACTAACGGATGCTAGGCAAGCTGTGGCCCTGGCACAAGCTTTCAACACCCTGTCAGCCCTGCTTCTCTTGCCCACAGGGCCTGGTGCCCCCTTCAGGCCATTCTGCCTGGGGGCACGATTCAGTTAAAGCATCTCCTATCAGAGAGACTGAGGGAGTGAGAGGCGAAACCCATTTAAACTTGGGCATCAGGTGTGCTATGGAAAGACAGGCTCAGCCCAGATTCTGGATGGCAGCTGCAGACTTTTGGTGGGGTTGAGGGGGACAGGCAAGACCTCCCAGAGGATAGATGCTCTGAGAGCTGGGGAGAAGCAAACAGCTGGGGTCAGACAGGCAGCAGCGAGAGTCGGAGGCAGGTGCAACGTAGTGTGAAAATCCCGCAACAAGAGTAGAGAGATCTTGATTGGAGCCACAACCTCAAAGCTAAGTGGCTGCGTGACCTTGGAAGAGTTATTTAGTGTCCCTGAGCTTCACTTGCCTCATCCGTAAAATGGAGATAAAAACAGCTACTGATTGGGTTGTGTGAGGATCAAACAAATGAGTGCAATAAAGTATCCCTAATAAATCAATTCTTATTAATGTTTCCTGCATGAACAAACAGCACAAGACGCTGTTCAGAGTCCTCCTGGTTTGACTTCATCATCTGTATAGTGGGGGACATAATCTTAAAGGGCTTGTTGAGGACACAGAGTACATGGCTCTCCAACTCCAGTATGCATCAGAATCACCGGGGGGGCTTGTTAAAACAGAGTGCGGGCTATTCCCCAGTTTCTGATCCAGGATCTCTGGAGTGGGGGTCTGAGAACAGTCTGCATCCAGGCGACATTGCTGCTGCTGGCCCAGGGACCACACTTTGAGAACCGCTGCTCTAGCAGAAGCACTTCGAAGAAACTCTATAGTAAAAACTCAACAGATGTTAACTGTGATTATTTTGAGAGAGTATGAGGGTGTGCAAATAATCTATTTCCAATTCCTCTCAAGTAGAGAGCACCACTTTTCTTCACTTGGATAAAACAAGGAAGGGCTGCGTTCTTCTTACAGCTACTACCACATATCCCAAGGCCTTGGAATTTGTTACTCTTTTCAGGGTGAGGAAAAACGGAAAGAGATGAGAATGGGTGCAGGCTTCTACCTAGGCACTTTCTGAAAATGACCATATGGTCTAAGAAGGATGTGTGTTTGGAGTTCTGAGCTAAGAATCCTAGGCCAAGCGTGGTGGCTCATGCCTGTAATGCCAGCACTTTGGGAAGCCAAGGCAGGTGGATCACAAGTCAGGAGTTCGAGACGAGCCTGATGAAGATGGTGAAACCCCACCTCTACTCAAAAAATACAAAAATTAGCTGGGCGCAGTGGTGGGTGCCTATAATCCTAGCTACTTGGGAGGCTGAGGCAGGAGAATCACTTGAACCCAGGAGGTGGAGGTTGCAGTGAGCCGACAGTGCGCCACTGCACTCTAGCCTGGGTGACAGAGCAAGACTCTATCTCCAAACAAACAAACAAACAAAAAGAATCATGGAGTGTCCGAACTCCGGCCCATTTCCTGGGATGCAGACTGTACAGGGGAATGAGGCCCTTTATTTTTGGTTAAGTGATGGTTGCAGGGTGGAGACTGCTAAGTGAAAACACGATATCAACTGCATGCTTTTTACAAATGGTAGCAGTTCTGCTGTTCAGCCTGCGGTCACTGGTCCACCCCTGTATGTAAGTTCTCCATAAACCCTGTCTCCTTCACTGGCTCTGAGTCTCTTCTTCAACCTCTCGAACATGGTGTTATCCTTATTGGAGTCAACAGGGGTCCAGTATGACACAGTAGTGCCAGCTAAGTGATTTGGGGCAAATTATCTAACCTCTTGGATCCTCAGTCACTGCCTCTATCAAACAAAGGATTTAGAATTTCTATACAGCATTTTCCTAATATCCAGGTTTTTCCCAAATTCAAGCTGAAGAAGGTAAGACACAGAGTGGTTAAGTAACTTGCCCAAGGTCCGAGGGCTCAGCCAGTCCATGACGAAGTGATGGGTTGAATTCACGGTCCTGCTGTTAAGCCTGTAGTAATGGCCTCAATAAAACACGTATGTACCTATTAACATTTTAAAAACATATGGCAAATGTGCCCTCTCAAATCATCTTACAAACCTCCAGGATTTGGGACACCACTGATCTAAATCTGTCCACTCTAAATGCTGAACCACGGATGCAAAGACAAAATTATTTCAACTATGCAGAAAACGGAAGGAGATGTACCTCCTGGCTTTGTAAGCCAAGCCTTCAGGGGCTCAGCAAGGAACAGGTGTGACCACATGGGTTCCAGGGCCTGGTGTGAGAACAGGGAGTCTCTGGGTGTCCCCTCCATGGACAAGGCACATAAATGGATGATGAATGAATGAACCATCCGGGATTTTCTATCCTGCATATCCCAACCTGCTTTAGGATTGACTTGTTTGTGTTATGAAGAGCATAGCCACCTGAGAAATCAGAAACCCAAATTTTACACAGAAAAACATATTGAAGGATGAGACCGATTTTGGGGTCGGTGAAGAGAAGTGCAATCGATACAGGGAGACCCATGTCTGGGGTAGGCGGGTTATCTGACAACAATCCAATACGGATCCATCATGGGGGCCTCTGGAAGACTGGCCTGGTCCCAAAAAGTCCACACGCATTAGCCAGACAATCACTCAACAATGATCATTGTAGCGCTATGCTATGGTCATGCTAGATGACTCATCAAGCTTTCTTGCTTTTAGAATGTGCCTTCATTCTAGAATGCTCTGCCCCTTCACCTCACCTATCCAACTCTCGCCCACATTTCAAGACATAACTCCACCTCTTGGGACCTCAGTTTCCTCATCTATAAAGAGGAGTAAGAAATGTGTCAACTATTTATTTTAGAGACAGGGTCTTGCTCTGTCACCCAGGCTGGAGTGCAGTGGCACAATCATGGCTCACTGAAGCCTCAAATTCCTGGGCTCAAGTGATCCTCTCACCTTAGCTTCCCAAGAAGCTGGGATTATAGGTGTTCTCCACCATGCCCAGCTAAATTTTGTTTTTTTGTTTTTTTTTGAGAGATGGGGTCTCGCTAAGTTGCCCAGGCTGGTCTTGAACCCCTTTGTTCAAGTAATCCTTCCACTTGGGCCTCCTAAGGTACTAGGATTACAGGCATGAGCCACCGTGCCCGGCCCCATGTTGGGCAAATTAACTGAGATGACTCGCGTAAAGAGCTTAGAGCCTGGTACCTTGTAAGTAATGGGTATGTATCAGCAATCATCAATAATAATAACAATTATAGTCTATTGTAAGCAGAAGGTTCTACATTTAAGGTCTGAGCCCAAAATTTCCTCAAATGTCAGGCATCAAATTATTTTCTTCTTACTCTTTCCTCTACCTTCAAGTAAGGTTGGGATAGTATTTTTCCCATCATTGAAAGGAAGGTCTTCAAAGTACCCAATTCCCTCTGTTCCATCCTGACATTGCCTGTCTCCTCTCCCCAGATAACACAGGAATGAGGAGGTGAGACACCTGACTCATCATCTGGGCTGTGGTTGCAACTTTGTAACCTTAGGCAAAACCCTTTCATTGTTTTTAAAATGAGAGAGTTGCATCTTTACTTGTTGTTATTCTCAGTGGCACAATATCTAAAATAAATTTTACAAGAAAGCACAATATGCAACAACAGAAGGCTACTCTGAGGCCAGCAGACAAGGGGCTGGCAGAGATATAGTCCCTTGCTTTGGCCATAGCGTGGGAGCCAGCCTCCAAGACTGTCCCCAAAGATCCCTGCCCCCAGTTTTCATGCCCTGTGTGAAAACCCTGTGCCTATACTGTGTCAGAGCTGGGCTGTATGACCAATGGAATTCAGTAGAAGTAATGGTATATGACATCCGAGGCTAGGTTATAAAAGTCATTGTAGCTTTTTACTTCTTCTCCATTTAAACTGCTTACTCTGGGAAAAACTAGCTGTTATGTTATGAGAACACTTGAAGGAAATAAGAACTCCAATCATGTGAGTAAACTACATGGATGCAGGGTTCAGCCCCAATCAAGCCTTCGGATGACTGCAACCCCTGATGTCATCTTAATTGCAATCTCTTTAAAGGTTGAGAGTCATAATCCCCAACCAAACTGCTCCCAGATTCCTAATTTTCAGAAACTGTACGAGATAATAAATGCTTGACATTTTAAGTTGTTAAGTTTTGAGGGTATCTGGCTGTGTAGCAATAAATAACTCATATACAGGGAGGGTACCTAAGGTGCCCTGAAAACAACTGCACGAGACAATACCACCAGGTTCCTTCCAGCTATAACATCCCCTAATTCCAGGGCCTGAAATTTAAAGAAGACATTTTTATTTTTGTGGATTTACATCCTTGAAGAAGCCCCAAAGAAGGCATATGAAGCTAATGAAATGTGAGCCTAAATGCTATGATAGTGTTCTCCAACAGCAATGTGGGATATGGGAAGATAGCTGGCAAATCCCCTCACTGCTCGGTTATCATGTAAAGTCCATGAAGATACAATAAAAAAAGAAAGAAAAAGTGCATCAAAATACTGTAGGGTTAGTTAGGACCCAGAATATACAGGTAAGAAACACTGAGTTTTATAAACATGTTGCCTCCAGCAAATACCAATGTCCCACTGAGCTAAAAAATACATCCATAGTCTGGAAAATAATTTAAAACATTCCAATTTCTTTTAGAAGAACAGACGGATCTTTGCCTAAACTCACTGAGGAATGATTACCTCGCGGGGCTGCTAAAGCCCCCAAGGTGAAAGATGATCCCCATGACTGGTGACCCTAAAGTCTGCAGAGGTGAGGCCCCTGTGGAAAACACAATAAGGATCTGGGCTCAGCAGCTGATGAGAGTCTGGGTCCTACAAGCTCTAATTCACAGAGCTTCAGTGCAATGGTTCAAAGAACAGGTTTTAGAATCAAACTGCCTAGGTTTAATCCCAAGCTCCACCTCTTTCTGGCTGTGTGACCCTGAAATAACGACAAAACCTTTCCTAGCAGTTTTCTAATCTGTCAAATGAAGAAAGTACGTTGTGTGAATTACATGAGATATTTTATGTAAAGCTCTAGCATGATGTCTGATACATTTCAAGGACTGATTAACTGTTATTACTATAATACATTACTACTGAGAAATGAAGTTCAAAGCAAGGAGCAGAAGGAAAAATAGGTACTTCCTTAAGGAGTGGTCTGACATCAGAGGGTAACATGCATTAACTTTCCATAATAACAATATCCATTGCGTCAGTTCTTAAGTACATCAACAAATTCCTAGACATTACTCTTACTGAGAGATGGGTATGTGCTGAGTGGGCTTTTATGACCATTTCAACTAACAGAAAACACTATCAGCAGAAGTGACACTGTGTGGCTTCTGAGGCCAGGTTATGAAAAGTGCTTCCTTTCTGCTTTGCTTACAGGAATACTTGTACTTAAAGCCTTTAGCTGCCATGTAAGCAAGCAGCTGACTACCTAGAGCCGCCATGTTGTGAGGAAGCTCAAACTAGCCCATGCAGAGACCACATGAGGACCTAAGTCTAAAAGAAAGGGAGGCTGGGTCAGCACCCACTGTTCCAGCATTGTACTGTTCCAGCTCCAGCCACACACTAATGCCACCTGTATGAGAGACCCCATACCAGAACCACTCAGCTAAGCCCTTCTCAAATCTCTGACTCACAGAAACCATGAGAGGTAATAAAATAATTGGTGCTGTTTTAAATCATTTAACTGTTAGCTGATTTTTCAGGTAGCAATGGAGAAGTAGAATATTTATAATGAGTATATGCGACACTCCTACACAGTTAGCTTCCTCTGCCTCCACCTCATTTCATCCTCACAATTGCACTGGGAAGAACATGTTATTATTTTCATTTTATAATGATGAAATAGACTCCCAAAAGGTAACTGAATTGTCTAAGGTCACAAGACTAATGAGTAGCAAAGGAAAGTCTCCTGTTCAGGAATCTAATACTAGTTCCAGTGACTGTTTTTTCTTCTGTACAATAGCTGAGTCCCAGAATAGACCTGAACCGGAAAGGCAAGAAAAATACACATATCCATACACACATGTGAATGAGTGAAGATCAAAGGGGATCATTCTGCTCCAACTTCTGAGGCACACAGAGGCCAGGCCATCACTGAAACAGCACTGCCCAGGCAACAGAAATAAGCAAGAGTAAGACAGGCAGCTATTTGAAACACACATAATTACCAAATGATAAGAGGGCAAAGGGACTGATGAGGGCCCGTTGTTCCTATCACCAGATAGCTCAGCTGACAGCCTTGGCATTGTGATAGAAGAGTTTTCAGAAATGCTTTTCGGAGCCCAGAGAAGTTTCAGCAACACCCACAGATGGTGGCAGCATCCCTGGTTACGTGGCCCTGTACCGTGACAGGATGTCAAGATGAGCTTCAGCACTTGGAACCAAAAAGCGCTGTGATGAAGAGAGTTTCTATTTTGACTCCACTGACTGACATTTCTTGTCTGCCTCTATGGCTTTTTCATTAAAATCCTTAAAGACACCAAACGATGGAGAAAGAAGAAGCGTACTGCTCATGGGCAGGAGGCCAGCAGCTTGCGGAGAGTGTGCTTTGAAATATGGCTGAGGAAGGCCAAGACTTTTAAGCGCGTCTACTGGAGCTTCTGAACAGGACCAGGGGTTCATCACAGAAGAATTCTACCAAAACTAACTTTTTAAGAATCTAAGAAGTTAACGTGATCAGTAAACACAAAGAAAGAGAAGAAAAACAAAACCTAATTCTCAGGTGCAAAAGACTAGAAAATAAATTGTACTAAAAGTCAACGTGGCTGCTCAGACAGACACCTAGCTAGCTGCAGGCATTTTTGTTCATACCCTGGGTGGAGGCTGGAATCCCAGCGAGACATAACCGGTCACTCCCCTGGAAAGGGGGCTGAAGGTAGGGAGCCAAGTGGTCTCACTCAACAAGCCCAGCAAGCTAAGAACCACTGGCTTGAAATTCTCCCCACCAGCACAGCAGTCTGAAGTCTACCTGGGATGACTGAGCTTGATGGGGAAAGGGGCGTCCACCATACTGAAGCTTGAGTACGTGGTTTTTCCTCTCACACTGTTAACTCTGACTGTGCAGAATTCACCACAGCATGGCAAAGCACCTGGGGCCAGACTGCCTCTCTAGATTCCTCCTCACTGGGCAGGGCACCTCTGAAAGAAAGGCAGCAGCTCCATTCACGGGCTTAGAGGTAAAACTCCCATCTCCCTGAGACAGAGCACCTGGGGGAAAAGGCAGCTGTGGGTGCAGCTTCAGCAGACTTAAACGTTCCTGCCTGCTGGCTCTGAAGACAGTAGTGGATCTCCCAGCACAACACTCGAGCACTGCTAAGGGACAGACTCTGCCTCCTCAAGTAGGTCACTGACACCTGTACCTCCTGATTGGGAGACACCTCAAACAGGAGAGCTCCAGATGGCATCAGACAGGTGCCCCTCTGGGACAAAGCTTCCAGAGGAAGGAGCAGGCAGCAATCTTTGCTGTTCTGCAGCCTCTACTGGTGATACCCAAGCAAACAGGGTCTGGAGTGGACCCCCACCAAACTCCAGCAGACCTGCAGAAGAGGGGCCTGACTGTTAGAAGGAAAACTAACAAACGGAAAGCAATAACATCAACATCAACAAAAAGGATGCCCACAAAAAAAAACCCTATCCAAAGGCCATCGGCATCCAAGATCAAAGGTAGATAAATCTATGAAGATGAAGAAAAACCACTGCAAAAATGCTGAAAATAACAAAAACCAGAATGCCTCTTCTCCTCCAAATGATTGCATCTCCTCTCCAGCAAGGGCACAAAACCGAATGGAGAATGAGTTTGACAAATTGACAGAAGTAGGCTTCAGAGGGTGGGTAATGAGAAACTCCTCCGAGCTAAAGGAGCATGTTCTAACCCAATGCAAGGAAGTGAAGAACCTTGAAAAGAGGTTACAGGAAATGCTAACTAGAGAAACCAGTTTAGAGAAGAACATCAATGACCTGATGGAGCTGAAAAACACAGCACGAGAACTTCGTGAAGCATACACAAGTATCAGTAGCTGAATCGGTCAAGCGGAAGAAAGGATATCAGAGATTGGAGATAAACTTAATGAAATAAAGTGTGAAGACAAAATTAGAGGGGGAAAAAAAAAAAAAAGGAAAACTAATGAACGAAGTCTCCAAGAAATATGGGACTATGTGAAAAGACCAAACCTACATTTGATTGGTGTACCTGAAAGTGACGGAGAGAATGGAACCAAGTTGGAAAACACTCTTCAGGATATTATCCAGGAGAACTTCCCCCAACCTAGCAAGACAGGCCAACATTCAAATTTAGGAAATACAGAGAACACCACAAAGATACTCTTCCAGAAAGGCAACCCCAAGACATAATTGTCACATTCTCCAAGGTTGAAACAAAGGAAAAAAGGTTAAGGGCATCCAGATAGAAAGGTCGGGTTACCTATGAAGGGAAGCCCATAAGACTAACAGTGGATCAATCTGCCGAAATCCTACAAGCCAGAGAGTAGGGGCCAATACATTTTTAAAGAAAAGAATTTTCAAACCAGAATTTCATATCTAGCCAAACTATGTTTCATAAGTGAAGGAGAAATAAAATCCTTTACAGACAAGTAAATCCTCCTGAAGGATTTTATCACCACTAGGCCTGCCTTACAAGAGTTTCTGAAGGAAGCACTAAATATGGAAAGGAAAAACTGGTACCAGCCACTGCAAAAACATACCAAATTATAAAGACCAATGACACTATGAAGAAACTGCATCAACTAATGTGCAAAATAACCAGCTAGCATCATGATGACAGGACCAAATTCACACATAACAATATTAACCTTAAATGTAAATGGGCCAAATACCTTAGTTAAAAGACACAGACTGGCAAATTGGATAAAGAGTAAAGACTCATCCGTGTGCTGTATTCAGGAGACCTATCTCATGTGCAAAGACACATATAAGTTCAAAATAAAGAAACTAAGGAATATTTACCAAGCAAATGGAAACCAAAAAACAAAACAAAACAAAACAAAAAAACAACCAGGGGATGCAAGCCTAGTCTCTGATAAAACAGACTTTAAATCAACAAAGATCAAAACAGACAAAGAAGTGCATTACATAACGGTAAAGGGATCAATGCAACATGAAGAGCTAACTATCCTAAATATATACGCACCTAATACTGGAGCACCCACATTCATAAAGCAAGTTCTTAGATATCTACAAAGAGACTTAGACTCCCACAAATAATAGGGGGAGACTTTAATACTCCATTTTCAGTATTAGACAGATCAACTAGCAGAAAATTTACAAGAATGTTGAGAACTTGAACTCAGCTCTGGACCAAGCGGACTTAATAGATATCTACAGAACTCCCCACCCCAAATCAACAGAATATACATTCTTCCCAGCACCATAAAGCACTTATTCTAAAATCAATCACATAATTGGAAGTAAAACACTCCTCAGCAAATACAAAGGAAGGAAATCATAACAAACAGTCTCTCAGACCACAGTGCAATCAAATTAGAACTCAGGATTAAGAAACTCACTCAAAATCGCACAACTACATGGAAAATGAACAACGTGCTCCTGAATGACTACTGGGTAAATAATGAAATTAAGGCAGAAATAAATAAGTTCTCTGAAACTAATGAGAACAAAGACACAACATACCAGAATCTCTGGGACACAGCTAAAGCAGTGTTTACAGGGAAATTTATAGCACTAAATGTCCACAACAGAAAGCAGGAAAGATCTAAAACTGACACCCTAACAACTAGAGAGGCAAAAGCAAACAAATTCAAAACCTAGTGGAAGACAAAAAATAACTAAGATCAGAGCAGAAACAAATGGAAAAACATTCCATGCTCATGGATAAAGGAGACAGAGACATGAAAAACCCTTCAAAAAAAAATCAATGAATCCAGGAGCTGTTCTTTCGAAAAGATTAACAAAATATATAGGCCACTAGCTTGACTAATAAAGAAGAAAAGGGAGAAGAACCAAATAGACACAATAAAAGATGATAAAGGGGATATCACCACTGATTCCATAGAAATACAAACTACCATCAGAGAATGCTATAAACATCTCTACACAAATAAACTAGAAAATCTAGAAGAAATAGATAAATTCCTGGACATATACACCCTCCCAAGACTAAACCAGGAAGAAATCAAATCCCCGAATAGACCAATAACAAGTTCTGAAGTTGAGGCAGTAATTAATACCCTACCAACCAAAAAAAGCCCAGGACCAGATGGATTCACAGCCAATTCCTACCACAGGTATAAAGAGGAGCTGGTGCCTTCCTTCTGAAACTATTCCAAACAACAAAAAAAAGAGGGATTCCTCCCTAACTCATTTTATGAGGCCAGCATCATCCTGACACCAAAACCTGGCAGAGACACAACAAAAAAAGAAAATTTCAGGCCAATATCTCTGATGAACATCGATGGAAAAATCCTCAATAAATACTGGCAAACCGAATCCAGCAGCAGCACATTAAAAAGCTTATCCACCACTATCAAGCTGGCTTCATCCCTGGGATGCAAGGCTGGTTCAACACATGCAAATCAATAAATGTAATCCATCACATAAACAGAACCAATGACAAAAACCACATGATTACATAAATAGATGCAGAGAATGTCTTCGATAAAATTCAACACCCCTTCATGCTAAAAACACTCAATAAACTAGGTATTGATGGAAAAAATCTCAAAATAATAAGAGCTATTTATGACAAACCAATAGCCAATATCATACTGAATGGGCAAAAGCTGGGAGCATTCCCTTTGAAAACCAGCACAAGACAAGGATGCCCTCTCTCATCACTCCTATTCAACACAGTATTGGAAGTTCTGGCCAGGGCAATCAAGCAAGAGAAAGAATTAAAGGATATTCAAACAGGAAGTAAGGAAGTGAAATTGTCCTGTTTGCAGATGACATGATTGTATATTTAGAAAACCCCATCTTCTCAGATCAAAACTTCTTCAGCTGATAAGCAACTTCAGCAAAATTTCAGGATACAAAACCAATGTGCAAAAAATCACAAACATTCTTATACACCAATAACAGACATACAGAGAGCCAAATCATGAGTGAACTCCCATTCACAATTACTACAAAGAAAATAAAATACTGAGGAATACAACTTACAAGGGATATGAAGGACCTCTTCAAGGAGAACTAAAAACCACTGCTCAAGGAAATAAGAGAGGACACAAACAAATGGAAAAACATTCCATGCTCATGGATAGGAAAAT
This sequence comes from Papio anubis, assembly GCF_008728515.1. Taxonomy (NCBI): domain Eukaryota; kingdom Metazoa; phylum Chordata; class Mammalia; order Primates; family Cercopithecidae; genus Papio; species Papio anubis. Next base: position 17,106,835 of record NC_044991.1, on the reverse strand, counting down.
CAATATCGTGAAAATGGCCATACCGTCCAAAGTAATTTATATATTCAATGCTATTCCCATCAAGCTACCATTAACGTTCTTCAAAGAAACAGAAAAAACTACTTTAAATTTCATACGGAACCAAAAAAGAGCCCGTAGAGCCAAGACAATTTTAAGCAAAAAGAACAAACCTGGATGCATCATGCTACCTGACTTTAAACTATACTACAAGGCTACAGTAACCAAAGCAGCATGGTACTCCTACAAGGCTAGATTAACCAAAACAGCATGGTACTGGTACCAAAAGAGATATATAGATCAATGGAACAGAATAGAGGCCATAGAAATTAACCGCACATTTACAACCTTCTGATCTTTGACAAACCTGACAAAAACAAGAAATGGGGAAAGGATTTCCTATTTAATAAACGGTGCTGGAAAAACTGGCTAGCTATATGCAGAAAACTGAAACTGGACCACCTCTTCCTTACATCTTATACAAAAATTAACTCAAGATGGATTAAAGACTTAAACATAAGACCTAAAATCATAAAATACCCAGAAGAAAACCTAGGCAATACCATTCAGGACATAGTCATGGGCAAAGACTTCAAGACTGAAACACCAAAAGCAGTGGCAACAAAAGCCAAAATTGACAAATGGGATCTAATGAAACTAAAGAGCTTCTGCACGCAAAAGAAACTATCATCAGAGTAAACAGGCAACCTACAGAATGGCAGAAAATTTTTGCAGTCTATCCATCTGACAAAGGGCTAATATCCAGTATCCACAAGGAACTTAAACAAATTTACAAGAAAAAAACAAATGACCCCGTCAAAAAGTGGCGAAGGTATGAAGAGACACTTCTTAAAAGAAGACATTTATACAACCAACAAACATATGAAGAAAATCTCAGCATCACTTCTCATCAAAGAAATGCAAAGCAAAACCACAATGAGATATCATCTCATGCCAGTTAGAACGGCGATCATTAAAAAGTCAGGAAACAACAGACGCTGGAAAGACTGTGGAGAAATAGGAATGCTTTCACACTGTTGGTGGGAATGTAAATAAGTTCAATCATTGTGGAAGACAGTGTGGTGATTCCTCAAGGATCTAAAATGAGAAATACCATTTGACCCAGCAATCTACTGGGTCTATACCCAAAGGATTATAAATCATTCTACCATGAAGACACATGCACATGTATGTTAACTGCAGCGCTATTCACAATAGCAAAGACTTGGAACCAACCCAAATGCCCATCAATGATAAACTGGATAAAGAAAATGTGGCACATAAACACCATGGAATACTATGCCGCCATAAAAAAGAATGAGTTCATGTCCTTTGTGGGGACATGGATAAAGCTGGAAAACATCATTCTCAGCAAGCTAACACAGGAACAGAAAACCAAACACCGCGTGTTCTCACACGTAAGTGGGAGCTGAACAACGAGAAAGCATGGACACAGGGAGGGGAACATCACACACCGGGACCTGTCGGGGGGTGGGGAGCAAGGAGCGGGAGAGCATTAGGACAAATACCTAATGCATGTGGGGCATAAAACGTAGATGATGGGTTGATGGGTACTGCAAACCACCATGGCACATGTATACCTATGTAACAAACCTGCAAGTTCTGCACATATATTCCAGAACTTGAAGTTAAAAAAAAAAAAAAAAAAAAAGTCAATGAGTTCAAGGTCTGAATTCCTATATGACTATTTTATTTTTCAAGGAACACAGGGATAAAGAAAATTCATCAATCCTATGTGCTGCTCCTTAAAGCAGTAGTTTCCTTTTTTTGTTTTGTTTTGTTTTTTTCAGACGGAGTCTCACTCTGTTGCCCAGGCTGGAGTGCAATGGCATGACCTCAGCTCACTGCAACCTCCGCCTTCCAGGTTCAAACTATTCTCCTTCCTCAGCCTCCCAAGTAGCTAGGATTTCAGGTACCCTCCACCATGCCCGGCTATTTTTTCTGTATTTTTAGTAGAGACAGGGTTTCACCATGTTGTCCAGGCTGGTCTCCAACTCCTGCCCTCAGGTGATCCACCCGCCTCGGCCTGCCAAAGTGCTGGGATTATAGGCATGAGCCACTGTGCCCAGCCTAAAGCAATGGTTTCCAAACAATCTCTCCTATCTTAGAATCATCTGGATATATTATTTTGTTAAATACCCATATTCTCAGGTGCTACTCCCAGAGATTCTCAGTCAGTAGGTCTGGGGTAGGTCCCATGAATATGCATTTTTGATATGTAATTCAAACACTCAACTAAGTTTGAGAACCACCCATGTGATAGACATTGTTCACTGTGACCATAGTAACAGAATTCCAGAACGTTCCAAAAAACATGGCTTCCTTGAGTAAAATCTATCTGTTCCAGGGTCTCTTGGACCTAGGTGGCAGCTAAGGGTATCCCTGTAACTAAGTTGTGTCAATAGGATCTAAAAGGATCTGAAGTGTGAAATTTCCAAGATATGTTCTTTAAAGAAAATGGTATGTCCCACCTTAACACTTCTTTCCTGCCAGCTGGAATGTGGACAAAATAGCTGAAGCTCTGACAATCATCATAGGTCATGAGATGATCTTGGGAATGTCAATCAAGTAGGCTGGGGTGAAAGACAAAGAAATCCCAAATCCCCAATACTGCCATCCCTACACTGATGGCCTCCAGACAACTTAAACACAATGAGAAAGAAGATGCAAACCTTGCTTAAGCCAGTGTTAGCTGAGATTTTTGATAACCTGCAGTGAAATCTAAGACTGACACAACTAACTATGTTAGAGTTTCCCTCAAGTTCCAATATCTATTGTCACCACTGAAATAGTACAAGGCAGGAACTTGATTTTTTTTTTCTTTCTTTTGAGATGGAGTTTTGCTCTGTCACCTAGGCTGGAGTGCAGTGGCAGGATCTTGGCTCACTGCAATCTCTGTCTCCTGGGTTTAAGCGATTCTCCTGCCTCAGCTTCCCAAGTAGCTGGGACTACAGATGCGCGCCACAACACCTGGCTAATTTTTGGTATTTTTAGTAGAGACGGGGTTTCACCATGTTGGCCAGGATAGTCTCGATCTGTTGACCTTGTGATCCGCTCACCTCGGACTCCCAAAGTGCTGGGATTACAGGCGTGAGCCACTGCGCCAGGCCCAGAACTTGATTTTAACCCACAGTTTGCAAATGAGGAAACTGAGCCACAGAAAAGTGATCTCACTTGCTCAAAGCTACATAGCTATTAAACTAGAAATGGGGCCGGGATTTAGACTCACAACTCCCAGCTTCAAAAGCCAGTGGTCTTTGGTCTACACAATTGTGCAGGGGACTCCCAAATTACAGTGAGTATTTCTCAGAAAACTGAGTGAAACTCCTGGCTAGAGAGATTACAGAAGGAAGAGAAACCTCCCTACAAACACAACTCATTTTCTCTCCTTTAGGCCTTCTTTTCCCCTTTTCCTTTTTTATTTTCCCCCTCCTCGATTCTTATTTGTTCTTTCGGTTCTACGTCATAGTAGTGTAAATACACTTGGGGAAAAAATTTGCTTGCTTTGGGCCATCTCACCTGGGTAGCAGAGTTCCCATCCAAACTAACCCTTTCTTAAACCAACACCATGGCTGTGATCTGCTAGCAGAGAACCTGAAAGAAATCAAGTATGCCTTCACCGAGGCAAGAACAGAAGAAATTAGGGACCTCCCCAGACCAGCCTAGACTAAAGGAATTTGTTAACGTGGCTGAATGCCCGTTTTCATACATAGAGATATTAAGTAACACAAGCCACTGACAGTGGTCGTCAAAGACTAAAGGGCAGTGGGCCTGGCATACAGTCAGGGCTGAATAAATGTGCAGCATTTATCATGTCCTGACATTTGTATTTGTTTATTTGTTTATCATCTCTCCCCCTACCTCCGATGATAGAATGTAAGAACCAGAGGGAAGGGGGTTCTGTCTTTTTTATTGTTGCTGTTCACTGTTTCCCAACACACAAAACAGAGAGATGCAAAACACGAGTGCAGTATGTTTGCTGAATGAATAGATAAATAAATGAATGATGATGATGCAATAGAACCACCTCCTTGCCTGGGTTCTCTGGGCTTGGCTGAAAGACCAACTCACAATGTCCTGAATCCTGCTATGACGGATGTTTGTTTCACATCGTTCCTACTCATATGACACATTCCTCTTTGGATAACCTCTGTTGGATGTCCTCTACCTCTCTACCAATCCATACTTCAACCAGGCTTGAGAAATCTGAGAAATGCTCCTATCCTTAGGGGCTCTCCTTGTCCTCCTCCCTCATCACTGAACTTCCAAAGAACTTAGTCTACATCACTGAGGAAGCCATTTTTTAGTGACATTGGATAGTATCAGCAATATTACTAATAATCCCGTTCACACTAATAGCATACTACAGTTTGCAAAGTGTTCTCTCTTTAGGGAGTTTGAAGTCTAACCACTCTTTGTTCCAGAAAATGGAATAAAGAAACAGCAGGTCCTATCTGTGTTTAAAAATAGTAAAAGCTAACCATAATTTTGAAAATATACTATGTACTAGGCGCTAGTCAAGGCTTTATATGTCATCCTGTTTAATTCTCACAAATACTTCATGAAGCAGGTATTATTTCCTGAAGTTTACTGATGAGACACCTGGAGTTCACAGAAGTTACGCAACTGGCTCAAGGGAGCTCACTGCATAAACCCCTAAAGCTGGGATATGAATTCAGTCTTGCCCATGTCTCAAAAGGCCTTCCTGTGAATAGGCATGCCCTAATTCGTCTCCACCACGAGAACTGGAAATAGTGGAGAATGAGTGTATGTGTGTTCACTGCACATAGAAGCATGGATGCAGGTATTTGAGGAAATAGAGGACAATAAATATCCCACTTTTCCAAAGAGCTACTAAGAAAGCATACCCTAAAAGGGGAGAAGTGATATTAAGCTATAAGAGTTCAAATTACTGCCTTAGATAAGGAACAAGTCTGTGGTTCTGAATTAGAGAGGTTGTTTATACAGTGAAGTGATAATGAGGTCTAAGAGAACTGCCCAACTGGGCCACACAACTCCGGGTGTACCATTCACACTATAGTCTAAGAAACAGGGGCCTCCAGGATGACAGCTAGGTGTTGAAACCCTGACCATGTCAAAATGAGCCACACAGAAACAAGCAGTAGGTTCCATCAGTCAGCTCCTCTTAATATCTGTAGATTACGCCTTCTTATCCCCATTTTCAGACGGGAAAACGGAGGCTCAGAGAGGCTAAATGACTTGTCAGGCCATTCAGCAAAATTACCAAGCCAGACTTACACACCCGGGATAGAATCAAGAATCCCAGCTCTTGGCATCTGCCTGTGTTTCCAGGAGGCATCTGCAAGGGGTGAGGGCAATCGGGACTTTGGACAACTTCCTCCCCAGGCTCCAGGTGCCCTTTACCTCGCATTTCTCCACGACCGGCTGCTGCCCACACTCGGAGCTGTTGCCTGCCACGATGCCAGCCCGAAGGTTCTCGCTGTCTCCAGTGCCCTCCTCCATGGAGTAGGTCTTGGAGTGATTGCCTCGGCGATGGGCTGGGGCTCGGCCCTGGGCCAGGCTGAGCTGCCTGCGGAGGGCGCGGTTCTCCTCCTCCACCTCGCGCATGCGCACCTCCAGGCTCTCACGCTCCCGCTGGCTGGAGGCTGTGTACCTGGGGCTGTGCGCCTGGGACTCCAGCGGAGACAGAGACACGGGCTTTCCATCTGGGGAGCAAAACACCAGGGAAGCGTTAACCGGGATGAGCCTCAAGCCCCTCCAAGTTCCCCAGACAGCCATTATTACATGGTGAGGCTCCTTGCACAATCCCATGTTTAAGGGAAACAGATGGAAAGTGAGTTACAAATAAACGCATCCAGATTGAACTGGGAACAAAGTTGAGAACGGAACAACTTATTATGGCGATAAAAACTAATATGCCTTTTAGAGGAGGCAATCATAACAAAATTGTTTCTAATTAAATGCACTGTCTTCCTCTCCCTACTTGTCATGTTTCTAGGTAGGTTTCTTAATAAAGAACTATGAATACAAAGTGGGGGGATTGGGGAGAAAGACAAAGGAGGGGAGAAGGAGTACCAGGAAGTGGAGGAGAGCAAAAGAGGAAGAGAAGGAGTAAAAATAAAAAAATAATAGGCCGGGCGCAGTGGCTCATGCCTGTAACCCCAGCACTTGGGGAGGCCAAGACCGGCGGATCACGAGGTCAGGAGATCAAGACCATCCTGGCTAACATGGTGAAACCCTGTCTCTACTAAAAATACAAATAAATAAATAAATAAATAAGCAAGCAAGCAAGCCGGGCGTTGTGGCATGCGCCTGTAGTCCCAGCTACTCGGGAGGCTGAGGCAGGAGAACGGCATGAACCCGGGAGGCAGAGCTCACGGTGAGCCAAGATTGCGCCACTGCACTCCAGCCTGGGAGACAGAGTGAGACTCCGTCTCAAAAACAAAACAAAACAACCCCCCCCCCCCCAAAAAAAAAAAGAAAAGAAAAAAGAGTATAATAATGACTAAGTTTATTGAGCTCTTCCTATGCAAACTCTTATATATTTCAACCTCTCAGGAAAAACCTTCCTCCATTTTCAGGCAAGATATCCTTCCACATATTCCAATAATTTGTATGTAGCGCTATGAAAACATGTATCTGCCATACTATATTTGATAAACAGCTTTACTAAATGTTTCCTATGAAGATTGGGAGTTCAATGTAGGCAAAGGCGGCTCTTACCTGTCTTTGTGGTAACACGTCACAAAGTCTGAGAAACGCTGGAAGGGTGGATGCATAGCTCCATGCCAAGAATAAAATAATTAAAGGCAATAAGGACAAAAGAAGTAGAAGCATGACCCATCTCACGGTTTTCCCAGAAAAACAGTTACCACTAAAGTGAGTGCCAGCAACACTCCATGTAACAATCATATAACCCTGCAATAAAAACTGAGGCACAGCCGGGTGAGGTGGCTCACGCCTGTAATCCCAGCACTTTGTGAGGCCAAGGCGGGCCAATCACGAGGTCACTAAATCGAGACCATCCTGGCCAAGATGGTGAAACCCTGTCTCTACTAAAATACAAAAAGTTAGCCGGGCATGGTGGCACGCACCTGTAGTCCCAGCTACTCGGGAGGCTGAGGCAGGGGAATTGCTTGAACCCAGAAGGCAGGGGTTGCAGTGAGCCGAGATTGCACCACTGCACTCCAGCCTGGCAACAGAGCAAGACTCTGTCTCAAAAAACAAACAAACAAACAAACACAAAAAACTGAGGCACAGAGAGGATAAGCGGGTCTCTCAATGTGACACCACCAGAATTCGCACCCAGGTCTCTCTGGTATCTGGGCCTGTACACTCTCCACTTCAATAAACTTTCATTATAGGCTATTCAGAGAGCTAACATGGAAAAAAAAAATTATTAGTATAAAAACCCCATCTCCCAAAGATATTTTAATCACCTTGTATACAGTAGATGCTCAAGGCATGCTTACTGTTCAGGAGTCTCAGTGGCACAAGGCATACCCAAAGCTATCACTTAAAATTTCTGTCTCCACTCTGCAGAAATCCTGGGCTCCAGCTACATTGACAGCCACCTCAGGGGGTTACCAAGCAAAAAAAGCGTATCTCTAGAAAATCATCCTCTCTCAGCTGCCTGTCAAAAAAACGCTCCTCTTTTTCCATACTTCAAGTTTTTCCTTCCTGCCCAGACCCCATGAGCTTCAAAACTGTCCCAGAGAGTCTCTGTGACTCACAAACTTGAGGATCAAAGAATGTGATGAATTACACCCTGCAGGTCTCACTTGTGCTTGTGTCGGCCTCTGCCCAGGGCTTTTTGATGTATCTTTGGACCTTAACAAATATGACTCATTTTTTTTTTCCCCCTTAATCACCTCAGGGTTAAACGCCTAAGCTCCTGGTCCTCTCCTATCAATGCAACAAATATGGCTCAATGAATTGCACTGCCTGGGACCACAAATCAAAGGCCGAGGCAGAATCGGTAGGGGATGTGAAATCACAGGTTGATTAGGGTTACACTGTCACCGGACTGGCCAATTACAAGCTCCAACCTGAGCTTTTGAAACCTGTCTCCCTGTTTGGTACAACTGAGAATGAAAAAGAATAGGCAGCTATTAATAACTGCATTTTCTCAACCAACATCGACCCTTTGAGCAGGGGTGGGTAAAGATGAACCCCTGGCTTCCCCAGGAGTTACACTTTCTGTAGTGTCTATCATGGATCTGCATCACGCTAGGTAGTTCATGCTGATAACGCCTTAGGTTGCCATCAGTACAATGAAGTGGTAACAGTTATCCCCATTGCTCATGCAGAAACCGAGACTAAAGTTTAAACCCTGTTCCTATTATGTTGCAGCTTGACTGTAAACAAGGTCTCCTGGACTTTGCACTTAGCTATGCTCCTGCATTTACGTGCTAAGTTACAGGTAAAGACGCTCCGGAGACTGAGAGGGTCTTCCTTCTCGGGAAAGGATTTTGGAGCATTTGGGCAGAAATGCAGGAAGCTCAACAAGGTCTCAGGGTCTCTAGAAAATTAACAAATGGGACCTGTGAGATTCCTCATTGGAGGAGTTACATCAATGCTCTGGGCTTCGATTTTCTCTTCTGTGAAATGGGAACATAAAATGTTCTAGTAAGACTGATGGGAGGCTGAAGCAAGATAACAAAATACAGAGCACTGTGCCCCTTACTGGGAGGCGCTTGGCATCAGGGAGTTCCTGTGACCCTTTCTCAGTGAGGGAAGGTGACGTCATGGGTAAGATGAGTTGATGATGTAATTTAAGGTGTAAAGCACCTTTCAGAACACAGGGTTGTTCAGTGTGTTATATGGGGAAAGAAGTAGGTAACAGACCTTGGCTTCCTTTGAGATATACTCTGAGAGGAGGCACTGCTGAGTTTCCTGCCTTCATCCTTAGCCAGGTCATGGTTCATCCTTAAGAACATGGGGGAGCAGGCGGGCAGGCTTCACCAAAGAGGCCGGGTCACATTCTCTAGCCCATCTCCTAAAAGCCCCATATTTTAAACATTTACATAAATTATGATTTTCTGATTGTAGGCTTAAAAGAAATGCTATCGACATCCTGTGTCCATTTCTCAAAAGCCCTATAGATTTGTCACCAATGAAGCCACACTAAATAATTAATGTCAGGTCTCAGAGGAACCAATGTTGAAAAAAGCAACGTTCATGCTGTGCCCAACTCCTGGCATGGAGGAAGTGCTCAATCAATGGCAGAATTGTCATTTCTGGTTTGTTTGTTTGTTTTAAAGGTCCGTTGTCTCGAGCTGGTCCCTTCCTTCTCCTCGGCCAGTTTCACCTTCTGAAAGGCGGGGTCCTGCAGATGTGCTCAGAGTCCCCTCTCAGCCCTAACTCTCCACAGCTGTGAGGTCCAGGTGATTCCCAACACCGCACGATCAGAAGTGAATACAGTGGGCCCTGCTGCCTGGCCAGATTCACAGCTCATTCTCGTTTTATTCATCCTGACGCTTGCTTTTATTCCTGACTATTCCTTTTTCTGGCTCCTGACCTCTTTGCTCAGGCTTCTCCTGACTCTCCGGGAGTCGGAGGAGAGGGGGTCAGGGTAGTGAATAGCCAGCCTCCTTCAATGCGGTCTGCATTTCTCTGTTACGTTTCACAGGTACTGGTCCCTCCCAGGAACGCTCCCCAAGCTTTATGTACAGGTCACAGTTATAAAGCCCACTACATAGGATTTTATGGCTATGTAAACAACTGTGCCCACACAGATATTTCTCAAACTACCAGTGGTGAAGACAGCAGGAGAGGCACGGAAGCCCAAGGAGCTTGGGGGAAGAACCAGTTTTTCTCCTTCCCCCAATCCATCCTGGACAAAAATCTGCCCCTAACACTCAAAGGTAAAATAGAGCTCGGCCCATGTGTAACTCACCACTTGAATTAAACAAACTGGTCTACACTACGTTAATCAAGATTATCATACACTTGACGCTGGCCACAAAGTCCACTTGCTCTAGATGCTTCTAAATGCCTAGTCTCAAGTTCCATATGTATCTTGTTGCAGACCAGCAACAGTTTGAGGGCACGGTTAATTTTATGTGTCAACTCAACTGGGCCAGGTGGTACCCAAACATGTGGTCAAACATCACTTTGGGTGTTTTTGGATGAGGTTAGCATTTAAATTGGTAGACAGAGTAAAGCAGGTGTCCTCCCCTGGTGTGGGTTGGCTACCTCCCATTAGATGAAGGCATGAATAGAACAAAAATGCTGACCATCCTCCAAATTCAAGAGAACTCATCTTGCCTGACAGCCTTTGAATTGGGACATCACCTTTTTCTTGCCTTCGAACTCAAACTGAATCATCAAATCTTCCTGGATCTCGAGCCTGCTGGCATTTGGACTGGAACTACACCATGAGATCTCCTGGTTCTCAGGCTTTTGGACTCAGACTAGAACTACACATCGGCTCTCCTGGGTCTCCAGCTTGCTGACTCACCCTGCAGATCCTGGAACTTGTCAGCTTCCATAATCACGCAAGCCAATTCCTTACAATAAACATAGCTGTATATGCACTCTATATTGGTTCCACTTTTCTAAAGAGCCTTGACAAATACAAGGATGAACGACGGCCTTTAGATTACACCTTGAGTGGCACTGCCAATCTCTAGTCTCCATCCCCAGGTCCTGGCATGCTCCCTATACTTAACAAGCATTTGAAGAAGAGAGAAAGAGAAGAACTAACACCTAGAACTTTTTGTTAAAAAACGGTGTAAAATGCCTAGCACATCATAAACTGCCAGTTATTTTAAAAGACATCTCATTATAATATTAAATGCTGGGGAAGAGGGAGAGAGAACTGAGAAAAGCAAACAAATCAAGTAGATTAGTAAGAGCATGGGATTTGGAGTAAGAAAGAGCTGAGCTTGAATTATGGTTCATCCACTTACTAATAAATAACTTAGGCAAAATACTTAACTTTTCTGTGACTCAGTGTCTTCTTATGTAAAATGGGGGACATGGGAGCGTAAGCATAAGAGTGTGTGTGTGTGTGTGTGTGTGCGCGTGCACAAATATTGCTTCATATCAGGCTTACACAGAGTAGATACTTGTATTAGTCAATTTTCACACTGCTGATAAAGACATACCTGAGACTGGGTAATTTATAACAAAAAAGAGGTTTAATGGACTCAGAGTTCCTCATGGTTCAGGAAGCCTCACAATTATGGTGGAAGGTGAAGGAAGAATGAAGGCACATCTTACATGGCGGCAGGCAAAAAGAGAATGAGAGTGAAGCAAAAGGGGTTTCCCTTATAAAACCATCGGATCTTGCGAGACTTATTCACTACCACAAGAACAGTATGAGGGAACCACCCCATGATTCAATTATCTCCTGCTGCGTCCCTCCCACAACACGTGGGAATTATGAGAGCTACAATTCAAGATGAGATTTGGGTGGGGACATAGCCAAACCATATCAATACTCAAACCCCCTGCTCTTCTTCCAGCCCAAGCCCACTGAAGCTGTAGTCAGGGCACATAAAGGCAGCAATGGACAGGATCCGTTGTGTGTTAGTGCCTTTACCTTTGTTTGTCTATTACCTTTCCTTACAGGTTTCTACTCTTTAGATATACACAGTCTATGTATGAACATGATGTATCATTCTATCACAGAATACGTGTGTGTGTTGATCTGCAGTTCAGCCCACTTTCAGCTTAAAATGTCAAACAAGACATTATTCAAAAACTAAGCTGACAACATCATCCTCCTCCCTGCAAAACTTCTCAACAAACATGAATTTATCATCGACTCTGAATCTCTGAATCCACTTGAGATGAATGTTCTGAATTAAGAATCAAAACATCTAAGATTCAGAACAAAGAAGGTAAATTGAAAATCAACCTCCGTGCAGTGCAGTCACAGAGATTAGGGACTTACCATCCAAAATGTCCTAAGTGATGATCTCAATCAATCTGAATGTGCTGAATATCTCTGGATCTCTCCAGAGGGCTGGCATCTGGTACTGCGTGTGGGATCCATCACTTTGAAATGAATAGGACTGGGACTCATTAACACAGGCAGGGCCGGGGCCTTTCAGGGGTGACAGACCCAGATCTCTCTAGTCTAGGAAAGCAAACTCTTGCACTCAGTGCCAGATTTCAGGAAAGTTGTCCTGTTGCATCATCCTGCCCGTGATAAAGACACTACATCCCTAACCTTTATATGGCAAAATCTCCCTACGTACAATCTGTCGCTGAAGCCTGCCAATTCTTCCTTCCTGATGTTTGAAGCACTTGCTCTTCTCCTTTGATTTCAAACATCTCATCCAAAGCCAAGCCTCTTAATCTTATCCTAAAACAGGGGTCATCAAACTTTTTCTGTAAACATCCAGAGAGTCAATGTGCTTTACTTTGCAGGCTACGCTATCTCTGCTGCAAGCACTCAACTGCCATTGTAGCATAAAAGCGGCCACAGAAATACCTAACAAATGGCTGTGGCTGTGTTCCAGTCAAATTTTATTTCCAAACACAAGCAGAGGGCCAGATCAGGCATACTTTTTGGCCAGAGATTATGGACCCTGTCCTAGAACATTGTGTGGGTCTCCTGGGCTAGTGCCCCGGCCTCCGATTTCTCCCTGTTCCTGTCAGCTCACTTGCAGGTGCCGTGGATAACATTCTTCAATCCTACTTCCACCATGTTTGCAGTCTGATAATGCACAAAAACAACTCTATCTACTTCAAGGTCATCCGTCGAATTCAACAAACACTTGGTCAGTTCCCCCTGAGTACATGTCCTTGGGTACTGTGTCTGCATCGTCTCATTTTAATTTATGCAACACTGTCATGAAGTGGGTGTTCTCACTATTTCCATTTGACTAATGAAAACAAAAAAAAGAAAGAGAGAGAGAGAGAAACAGGCACATGATCTAGTTCAATGTCATCCCAGCAACAATGGCAGAGGGACAGTCTTGAACCCAGCTTCAGTGGCTCCAGATAAATGGCTCTTTCCGCACCAAACCAGAATGTCTCCTGTTCAACAGTCTCCAAATGAGTCCAGCCTAATTTGTGGTTGTAGTGGTTGTTTCCGCTTCATTCCCTGGTCCATCAGGCCAGTGATTCTCAATCTGGGCTGCCATTACATAATTTGGGAAACTTAAAAGTATGAATGCGCACAGGTCCTAACCTAGATGAATTCATATAGCATCTCTGGAGGTGGGGGTCTAGTTACTGGCATTAAAAAAATTTTTTTATTTAATTTTAAGGTCCGGGATACATGTGCAGGACGTGCAGGTTACGTAGGTAAACATGTGCCATGGTGGTTTGCTGCAACAGATCAACCATCACCTAGGTATTAAGCCCAGATTCCATTAGCTATTCTTCCTGATGTTCTCCCTCCCCCGCCAATTCCCTAACAGGCCCCACTGTGTGTTGTTCCCCTCCTTGTGTCCATGTGCTCATTGTTCAGCTACCACTTATAAGTGAGAACCTGTGGTGTTTGGTTTTCTGTTCCTGTGTTAGTTTGCTGAGAGTGATGGTTTCCAGCTTCATCCATCTCCATGCAAAGGACATGATCTCATTCCTTTTTATGGCTGCATAGTATTTCATGGTGTACATGTACCACATTTTCTTTATTCAATCTATCACTGATGGGCATCTTGGTTGATTCCAGTCCTTGCTATTGGGAATAGTGCTGCAATAAACATATGTGTGCATGTATCTTTGTAACAGAATGATTTATATTCCTTTGGGTTTTCAGCATTTTTAAAAGCAGACACTCCCATGGGATTCTCATGTGTGGTCAAGGTTGAGAAATGCGAGCTGAGGCATTTCCCCAAACTCTCTAACTTAGATGCAAAGGAACACTTAGCATTGCCACACATAATTATAGTATTGCTTTGACCCTGCACCCCATTTCCCTTATACAAGCCTCTACTGTATTCTTTCAGCAGCTCCCATGATGTGACCCAGACCCACATGATTTCCTGGTACTCTAGCTCCTCCAAGCATAAGGCCTGTTTTGCTCTTCGGCATACCCCTGCTTTCTGGAAGACAGTCTCCTTCAAAAGCAGTTCCCTTCTAGCTCAGCTGTCTGACTATCTAGCTTCCCTGGTTTCTGGCTCCCTTCTGTTGACCAATCACAGGTCATCTTATTCCAAGAAATGTTTCAATTTTTCATTTTCCATGAGAGTCTCTTCATTGAGCAATTTGTAATTTTTGTTAGAAAATGTTCTCCTTTTAATTAACATAAAGATTTCATACCCTCATCCAATGCCAAATATCCAATATCATTTGATATTTCAAAGTAAATTAAATATTGCAGCCAAAGTCATTTTAGAAAAATGTAGATAACTCAGTTTGATCTTAAAAGTTAATTTTGATCACGAGATGTCCACAGGAGAGCCGAGTCTGCCAATGTGTCATCAGCTTTTCCTTTCTAGGCAGTTTATAAGTCACAGCAAGACATAGGTCCAGGTTGAGTTTCAAAAGCATGGAATCAGATTTGCTGTGGGAAGGAAAATGGCAATGATGACACACAAAGGCTGCTCGCTTGTTACGAGGTACACAGGGAATGTTTTACCCCAAAATTCCCCTAAGTGATTTTCTGGAAGTTATCTTTGGCAACCAAAGCAAACTTGAGTTCCAGCAAAGGCCCTGGAGACAGATCTTCTGACAAAGACGGAAGAGCAGTTGAAAAAAAAAAAAGAGAGAGAGAGTCCCTCACAAGCTTCTAAAAAGAATTTGCAACCACAGTGCCAGGGAAAAAGAGGCCTGGATTCATTGCACCATAATAGGCTGAATGAGATCTGACTTTTGTCTTCCATAAAATCATTTCCAAGAACGTTAGCTTAAAGAGCTTCATTAAGTCAAGAAAATGAAGACATTTTTAGCACCAATTTGCTGTACCCATACCTGGGTTTAGACTATAAATGCTTGAAGTGTGTTCTAACCAGCAATGATACCAGTTTTTGTCTCTTGAAACTTCAGGTTCAATGATTTCAAAGCTTCAGATGTTTCTTTGTTTGTTTGTTTGTTTGTTTGTTTGACACAGAGTCTTGCTCTGTCGCCCAGGCTGGAGTGCAGTGGCGCGATCTCGGATCACTGCAAGCTCTGCCTCCCGGGTTCACGCCATTCTCCGGCCTCAGCCTCCCGAGAAGCCGGGACTACAGGCACCCACCACCACGCTCGGCTAATTTTTTGTATTTTTAGTAGAGACGGGGTTTCACCGTGTTAGCCAGGATGGTCTCGATCTCCTGACCTTGTGATCCGCCCGCCTCGGCCTCCCAAAGTGCTGGGATTACAGGCGTGAGCCACCGCGCCCGGCCAGCTTCAAATGTTTTGTTGTGTTTTTTGTTTGTTTGTTTGTTTGTTTGCCAAATACGCTAAGTTCTGAAAGTTGGAGGCAGTTGGTCTTTGAACTGCTGTTACCATGGTGGGGCAACCGCATCTTCCTGCTTCTATAACTGGTCCATCATATTCCCAAGGAGTCTGAGTATGGACAAAAGGGCTTTGTTAGTAGCATTCAAATCGTCACCAAACAAGGCCAGAAAAAAGATAATGTATTTAGTGCTCTGTTTCCTAGAAAAATGAAAGGACTTGACAGCTGAGTCAAGGTCTTCTCTTAGATCACCAGGTGGTTTAGAAAACCGTCATTGGAGGGTAATGATAACAGTGTATACTAGAATAGAACAGATATTCACCGCAAATCCTGACCGTTGATCTGTGTGTGAGAGCACAACAAATTCACATTCCCGTCATCTTTGAAGAGCCTCTGCCCCGTTAGCCCCTAAACTTCAATCACTTTTTACATAGCCTTGAAGACAACACCAGCGTTAGTGGCGGTCTCCAGTGGTTGAGTTTGAGAAAGCAGCCTTTCTCCTTCCCCAGTTCCGTGAGTCCTATTTCATACATATGCCATAGTTGGACACAATCCCCTTTGTTGGTAGATTCATCAAAACTAAAAGCTAAACAACTATAACGATTTTATCCTTTGCAAAGCATCAACTGAGTGTCCTCAATGTAGCTATTTACTATAAAATCAGATGCGAAAATACTATAGAATTTCTTAATTTTCTCTTTAGCAGCACTTAAGATGAAAGATTTCATAAGTGTTTTTTCCACTGATTTATTTTTTTAAAATCTTTGCAATAAATGTGTTATTTTATATGAAATATTCATAGCCCTTATAAAATCCCACTAAAATGTTCCAAGAGTGAGGCGAATCACATGTGCTGAGAAGAATCATATTTTACAGTAAAAATTTTTAATGAGGTTTGATTTTTTTTTGTTGCTAAAATCTTGTTCCAATCAAAAGACCCACATGGGATGAATTTTTAGCAAAGGTTTTTAATTTTATTTTGCATTCATCACATTAAGTATGTTGAAAACTATCCTTTTCTCACTTTGTGAATCCATACTTGCTGTAATCCTCAAATTGTCATTCTTATTGGCCATATTCATTTACCAAAAAAGGTTCTGTGATTTCTTTTCTTTTCCTTTTTAATTTTTTTATTTTGAGCCAAGGTCTCACTCTGTTGCCCAGACTCGAGTGCAGGGGCTTCATCTCGACGGCTCATTGCAACCTCCGCCTCCCAGTTTCAAGTGATTCTCTTGCCTCAGCCTCCCGAGTAGCTGGGATTACAGGAGCATGCCACCAACCTCAGCTAATTTTTGTATTTTTAGTAGAGACGCGGTTTCACCATGTTGGCCAGGCTGTTCTTGAACTCCTGACCTCAAGTGAGCCATCTGCCTCAGCTTCCCAAAGCGCTGGGATTACAGACGTGAGCCTCTGCACCCGGCATTTCTGTGATTTAAAAAAAAAAAAAAAAAAAAAGAGGAGCGCTGACAATAATGTCTGGTTTGGGTTACAGAGAATGAAAGATTTCAATGGCAAACAGCAGCTATTTGAGGACGCCAGACAAATCAGCAAAGCCCTGACCCCATTCATTCCTGCTCCTTGGGCTTCTATGCCCCTCCTACTTCACTTCAGGGGTGAAATATCCAAGTGAAATTGAGATCTACAGAGAAGAGTTAGGGACCCTTATCAAAAAGGATCCAACAGAATGATGACCTTACATCGTGAGTGTGTCTCTAATTGGACTGCATCAGAATTGAACTATGGTGTTCTGCTGTCCTCAGGAGGGAGGGGGACTACCAGATAACCCACTTAGACTTTGATATCCTTCTCTGTATTTGGAAGACAGTAGTTCCATGAATGTCTTGGGACTGTAAGAAGAAAACTGAATGTGAAGCATGACTAAAAGTCTACAGCAGGGGTGTCCAATCTTTTGGCTTCCCCGGGCCACACGGGAAGAAGAATTGTCTTGGGCCACACACAAAATACACTAACACTAAGGACAGCTGAGGAGCTAAAACAAAACAAAACCAACCAAACAAACAAGAAAACGCACAAGAATCTCAAAATGTTTTAAAAGTGTTCACATTTGTGTTGGGCCTCATTCAAAGCTGTCCTGGGCCACAGGCTGGACAAGCTTGGTCTAGAGTGTTCTTTAGGCTATGCGTCAGGGAGAGTGGTCAGTTTGGCTATTGGACCACTGCACCTGAAGTGGCGCACCTGCCAAACCTGAGTAAAAGTTCTCTTCCCTTATACGGCACGTAAGCAAGATCAACATGGGAGGAAAGCCCCTGCCCCATCTTTTCAGGAGCTCCAGCATCAGGGAGGATGGACTTGATTTGCACCATATTCTCGGAGCCCTGTGACATACCCCATCTCCTCTATAGTCAACTGGCTTTGAGACAAACCACCGCCCTTCATCCAAACTCCCCACCCCTTGCCCAGCCTTCTGTGGAGACCACCTGGCGTGGAAGCCACACTTCACCAGAAGTGTCCGACTCTGGCCTGCAGTGTTCACTGTATGACAGTGGAACCAGATGACAGAAAGAAATGATGAGGCTGGTAAAAAGAGGAAAAGAAAGAGCTAGTTATCAAAGATAAGGAGGACTCTGTACTTGTTAAAGTTAGCAGTGGCAACACAGCCATCCAACAGCATGAGTAGCTGCCATCCAGAATATTCTAAAAAGAAATGGAAGCAAGCAGTTTTGTGAATGTAGCTGATTCCTTCAATGGCATCCCTCTGCTGTCAATGGCCCCTTCACCTAAATCAGTGTTACCTTCCTCAGCTCCATTGTAAATTAAAAACAAGAGAAGACAAGCAAAAGCCTGCCTGGACATTCCTTTGCCTCTAAGTGACTGTCCTCCTTTTTCCTATCTTCTTTTCCTTATTCACAGTAGTGTCCAACCCCCCTTTATCAGTTTGACTTACATTAAAGTTATATTCCAATTCCCACAAGTATCTACATTAGAAAAAGAAATGAGGAGGAAAATGAAAAAAAAAAAAATCACCTCTTTTTTCCCCCTTTCCTGACAAATCCAAACCATCCCTTAGGAGAAAATCAGAATGAGGAATGAGGTTTTATCGAAATAGATCAGGGAGAGAGGGGAATAGAAGATTTCATCAGGAGTTTGGCTTGACAGAAATAACGCTTTATCGGGATGGGCACTTGGCAAAGATAACATGTTACCAAGAGCAAGATAGATGTTTGGGTAAAATATTGTGCTAATACCTATTAAGATCAAAACCCAACATCTCTACTTTTGACGGACGGGTATTTTCTTCCAAGTCCTACACCAGAGAGTTTTTATAAGGTGCTTTCAGCAGTCTTATAAAAGTAAAAAGAATAAAACTAAGAACGCTCAACTCAACACCACTGTAAGGCAAAGTCAGGATTTTCCTCTGCAAATTGAGAGGAAGGATGGGCTTGAGTGCAGAAAGCAGTAACAGGCACAGAGGACCAAGGGGAAGTCTATGGTGGTGAAGCCTCCAGTACAGGATCCCACTTTCTGACTCCAAAGAGAAAAAGCCCCTTGCAGGACAGAGGCCCACCTGAGGGACTGATCTCAGAGACTGTGTCAGGATGGGGATGACGGGGCTGATCTGCCAAGAGGAGATCCTGGTTCAAGTCTTGCTAAACTTTCTGAAATTGCTGGTAAAATCTCCTGCACTTTATACTTCCATGTTCTGGCTCTGAAGCGTCCTCAGTGAACCAATGATCTTCATCAACAAGGATTTCAGAACCCCCTACAGATACAAGCCCTAGGCCAAGTTCCTGAATGCAAGGCTGGCAGTTGGAATAAGCATTAAGAATTTTGTGTTATTTCCTTTGCATGTTTTGTCAGTTGGTGAATTACCATGGACCCTCAACACCTGGCTCAACGATCCCTTCTAGAAACCCTTCTCCAATCTGCCCCGGGTGAGCCGGCTCCTCCTCTTCTTTCACCATCTCAGACTTCCTACTACCTTCCACAACACAGATAAGGTAGTGGCTCTCACTCCATGTGTACCAGCTCTTTATTCTACCTCCATTGTCTCAGCACGTCAACTGAACACCTGTTCAGGGCAGGAGCCAGGCTGAATCATCTGGGTTTCCCAGTGCCTGGCACAATGTGCATACACAGCGGCCATTCTTATGCTGCCACAACACTGTGGAAGGAGATGATGACTTAGGAGTCCTTTCATGTCCCCACATCCAAACAAGAGCCTTGGATTTCCGCCTCCAAAACCTTCTGCTTCTTTTCTCAGCAAATGTCATTACTTTTGTTCCCACTGCACAGGCCAAAAAACTAGGACTCACTCCTGAATTTCTTTCCTCATGTCCCACACGCACGTCATTAGCAATGTATTTGAATATTGGTTTGATCTTCAAAATATACCCTGGATACAAACACTTCCCCACAACCCCCACCACTATGACCCCAGTTCTGGGACCTCTTACCTGGACTCAGTCAATAGCCACCTAACAGGTCACTCTGCCTCACTCATTCTACTTGTCACTCACAGCCAAGTGGCCTTTAAAAATGGTTATCAGGGCTGGGCACAGTGGCTCATGCCTGTGATCCCAGCACTTTGGGAGGCCAAGGTGGGTGGATCACAAGGTCAAGAGATCACGACCATCCTGGCCAACATGATGAATCTTCGTCTCTACTAAAAATACAGAAATTAGCTGGGTGTGGTGGCGTGCGCCTGTAGTCTCAGCTACTCGGGAGGCTGAGGCAGAAGAATTGCTTGAATCCGGGAGGCAGAGACTGCAGTGAGCCAAGATTGGGCCATTGCACTCCAGCCTGGTGACAGAGCGAGACTCCATCTCAAAACAACAACAACAACAACAACAGAAAAAAACTGGTAATCAGACCACATGTCTATCCCGTTTGAGCCCAGGGCTTCGAACCTGCCTTCCCAGGGCTTCCCATCAAACTTAAAACTCAAATACCTTACAGTGACTTACACATAAGGTCTCAACCACAGTTATCTTTCTGATGTCAAAATGCTCCTCTGCTCCCCAGGCGCCAGCCATGCCGGCCTGGCAGATGCTCCTGGGATACACAGTAAGCACTCTCCCACTCAGGGCCTCTACACTTGCTGTTGCCTCTCACCCTGTTCATTGGGAATCTGTTTAAATATAATACCATTCTTCAGAGCAGCATCTGTAAATTGGCCTTTAAAACCCCATCCCCGCCCACCCTGAGGCCAAAGTGTTTCTTTCACTCTGTCCCCTGGTTTATTCTTCTCCACTCCACACATCACAACACTCTTGTCAAGTATAAACTTTTCTGTTTCCTTTTTATTTGCCTGTCTCCACCTCTAGAACACAAGTTCAATGGTAGCAGAGTCTTCTGTGGATCTGTTTCAACAACAGTATCTCCGGGGTCTGGCACCAAGCACATAGTAAGCACTCAAAAGACACATCTTGAATACTAAATCTAGAATGCAGGTGAATACAAGCAACTATTGCAGCAGTTCAGTGATGAGAATCAGATTTCAAATGAGGATCATGATTAGGACTCCCTTACTGACCAGCCACTTTGGCTGGATGAATGTCACACATTATCTTATGTAGTTATTTCAGTTATTGGAAACAGGTTTATTGTCCCCGTTTTAAAGAAGGAAAAACAGGGCCAGGCGCGGTGGCTCACGCTTGTAAGTCTTGCACTTTGGGAGGCCGAAGCGGGCGGATCACGAGGTCAGGAGATAGAGACCATCCTGGCTAACACGGAGAATTACCTCATCTCTACTAAAAAAAAAAAAAAAAGAAAAAGAAAAAAGAAAAAAAAATAATTAGCTGGGTGTGGTGGTGGGCACCTGTAGTCCCAGCTACTCAGGAGGCTGAGACAGGAGAATGGTGTGAACCCGGGAGGCGGAGCTTACAATGAGCAGAGATCGCGCCACTGCACTCCGGCCTGGGTGACAGAGCGAGACTCCGTCTCAAGAAAAAAAAAAAAAAAAGGCAGAAATAGAGCCTCACTGGGCTTAAGTAATTTGCAAGATTTACTGCAAAAAGAAGTTATATAAAAAAAAGATCAAATTGACTCCAAAAAAAACCTTGATTTTCATTTTACTTTCTGCATCTAATATCTCTTTCCAGGAAATAAAGGTTGTCCTTCTATGCAACAAGCTGAGGATACCCTCTTGCGAGATACCACTTGTACGAAAGACAAGCAGCAGCCTCGTTTCAACAAGATTCAGGAAAGTTAGGAACTCAGTGCAGAAAGATGAATAACCAAGAGAATCCAAATCATACCATTTTAAAAAATTTTTTAAATTTTTTTATTATTATACTTTAAGTCACTTGGACACAGGAAGGGGAACATCAAATCATACCATTTTTAACAGTCTGCTGAACTCTACCAAGGCCCAGCAAGAACAAGCGAGGCTGATAAAGCAGCCCAAGTATACTATTATTACACTCAGAGGGCAAGCATGGATGCAGAAGAAAGGAAAGAAGAATCAGAAAGAAGGCGATTTCCTGACATCTTAATCTGAACACCTTGGCTACCCTGCCTGAGTGGTCCTGTGTCCTTTCAAAAGGACACTGGCAGCTGCCTAAGCAGGAGAGCGACTGCAGAGAGTGCATGAGGCCATTATTTCTAGAGCTGTAAGCAAGCCTGCTACTGCCAATAGAGATGGATCTATTCTGCCTTCTGTAGCCTACAAAACAGAAAGGAGGTGGGAGCAGGGAAGAGATGCATACATGATAATAAAAGGGGTCAGGAGGTCTCAGCTGCCAGGCTCAGGTCAGACGGGAGAAGTGACACACAGGGGGAATCAGAAATCTTTTTCTGCAATCACCAGTGGATTCAGAGGCTGGTCTGAGGCAGCAGTCTCTAGGATGGTCTAGAAATGGTTAATTCACAGTTTCTCTCCTGATGAGTAGCTTCAGCTGCTCATCAATAGAATCTCCAGCTGATAATTATTAAGTGAAACTTGGGGCTTGCATTTGCATATGTAAAGCACACTTCCCTCCAAAGCCACAATGGGAGTGAGAATGCACTTCCTGATTGTACAGCACTGGGGAGGCTTGGGTGGGTGGGGCTCCAGCCTGCTTTGCATGTGCTTCTCCACGCTAATCAAGCCAGATATTCAGCAGAAATAAACCCCACATCCCAAAATATGCCATTTGTCAAAATCCAGAGCTCACATAAGAGACCTCTCGCTCTCCAGATCCCAGAAGGCTGCATTCCACCACAATAAGCCTCTGTAAGGGTTATAATTACTCAGCCCGGTGCACGCACCCACGTGCACACACCCTCGCATCTACACACACCTGGGTTGTTTTGCTGGATGATGGGAGTGTTATATGAGTGTCTCCAGAAAGAAGGCTTCCATCCTTCTCACATATTCCTGACACTTTTTTCCATCTTTGCACCTGTGGACTAAGAAGCGTCAGCCCCAAAGAACAAGCCAGAAGGAAATGCAAACAGCATCAAATTCGAAGTATCTGATGGCTTATCTCTATCGTGACGTTTATCTCAGTTTGTGAGGAAAGTCACTGAGCTCCTCCTCCTACAGGAAAGGACGCCTTAACAGAAAAGCCATCACTCCCAGGAGAAAAGCTAGGGACACCGGCCTTAACCTGGCCTGAAAAATCACAGACTTCTAAACACCAGTGTCAGTTGTAGGCACTACAGCCTGATTGTAATGAGAAAGCCACTGGGCCCAAGAAAAGGTGCCTAAAATTATACTTAAACCATTCGAAAGACAGAAGCAGACAACAGGATTAACAAATAATATAAATGATTAACTCTGGGTCTCTTCGTCACTGGTTAAGATCATGATCCCCTGGTCCTCACTGTCATCTGTTAAATGGGGGTAAAAATAGGCATACTCTTATACAGTACCATCAAGGCATGTATAAACTAGGAACACTTTAGCTTATCACATACAAACATGCATTCATTGGACAATTTTTGGATAGGGTGCAAAGGCCTTTTCTGTAAGGACAGGCCCGCTGTCTGAAATCCTACATTGCCTTCTTTGCATAAATCTCGAAGACATTGCCACACACTTTTATCTTGTTTTTTTGTTTGTTTGTTTGTTCGTTTTTATAGTGTGGGGTAAACTTAAAAGATATCTGTAAACTAATCAGAGTACAGAATTCCTTTCCTATTTTGATCTTTTCCCCCATTTTTTAGTTGTCTTGCCAACATTTTATTTGACAGCTCTTTTTAAGGCAATTTGCCTTTAGGCTACTGTTCCAAAACACACAACTTCTTATTTCTTATAGAAACACTCCTTTCTGCACTCATATTTCACTGCTCTATGGAATAATTAATTAAACTGTATTTGTTAATTGTAGGTAAAGATATGCCATAATAAGCTTGATAATACTAAGCACACCGTTTAACTGGTTTAACTGGTGCAATCAGCAAGGCTAAACGGTACCAGAAAGTAAGCTGGTAGCTGGAGACTCCACATTCAGTGGTCAGTGAACCCTCCTTTGACAGAGGGAATGGAGGAATCCTTGCTTATTGGATATGTTCTTCAGTGGAGGTGAGTTAAGGGCACTTACCTTGTGGTATTGTCGAATAAATGAGATGAAGCACTAGAGGCATTTAGCTGCCCCAGCTAAGTATGAGATAAGGGCTAGACAAAAGTTCTTATTATTTACCTTATTATATTGGTTAAGTCACTTTCCCTGTAAAGTGTGTTTCTCTGAAATAAACTCCCATATACTTCTGAGAAAAATAATACTGCCTGAGATCGGCAGAACTTGGAAACGGATTTGGGAGCATCTGAGGCTGTGCTAGGCATTGATCTCTCATGTCCACTGCTGCAGGTACAGAAGAGCCAGTGATTGTGCACACTCTACATGAGGCAGGTGAGGCCGAGAGACTCACAGGCACTTGCCTAAGATCTGCAGGAAGGTTGGAAGCAAGACCCCAGAGAGAATCAACTCCTTTCCTCTTTTGTTAGTTCCCATTCCCTGAACCTGCTTTTAGTACACATTTCGCTGCTTCTTCTCACCTTCCTAACTTTGGAAGCAGTGTAAGTATGTAATGGCGTAAAAAGATGGATAGAAACAGATCCTCCCTCACAATAATGAAAGGGTAAGAGAGGGCTGATTTGCAGCACTCATGAAGACCCTTCAGCAGACCTCTGTCCTTCCTCATGACACATTTCAGCCAACCTTGAGTCTTGACACCTCAGGCTGTGTTACTGGCATCTTCCAGACCCACAGAGTGGCAGGAGAGTGGAGAAAAGGCTCCCATTGCTTTGCAGCAACTGAGCCATTACAAAGGAGGACTCAGAAGAGTTACCAGCCATGTTGACCTTGGGGAAGTAATTTTATATCCCTCAGCCTCAATTAACCGGGAAGAGCTTTCCATCTATCTTTCAGGGCTCTTTTGAAAATGCATTTTTAAGCCTACGGGAAAGGCCTAGGGAAAACAGGAAATCTTAAAGGAATGGGACATGACCTTTTCCTTAAGTGGAGATGCACAGGACTGACTGAGATTACTATTACTGTTATCATTAGCCAACATTCATGCACCACGCTCTTCAATTTAGTCATAAAAACAGCCATCTGTGGTAGATTATAGCATTAGAATCCTCCTATTATGGGGATAAGGCAAAACCGAAGCAAAACAATGTCCACAGAGCTCAGAAAAGCCACTTGAGTTCTTTCAGTCTGGAGGGCGAAATGCACATCCCTCTTCCTTGATATTCATTGTATCAGAAGGTTCCTGATGTTCTATTAGTTCCAGAAACAGAAATACCTGCTAGCTGAGGCCTGGGGAGACCTTTCCCACCTGCTGTGGGGTAAAGCCTAAGATTTGCTCCCTGTGATCGGAGCTGCGCCACAGTCCCCAAGCCTCCATCACCTCTAGATTAAATTACTGCAGCACATCCGTATTTTCTATAATGCTGCAATATGCCAGGAGTTTGAGCCATCAGGGAACTTAATATATTTCCCTCTAAAGGAAAGAACAAATACATTTGAAGCAAGTTATACCTACAATTTCTGAACAGAGACATGCATATGGGTGAATGTCTCACAACATGAATAAATGCAAACGGCTCATATTGACCTGCACTGTTGTTTGTATTATAATTCATGAGGCCTTCTGCTATAACTAGGGAGTGCCATTGTGTGCAACCAAAGAGCATGTGAGGTCGCAGGATGCAAGAGACACTGCACGTCCCCAAGGTGAGGCTTTTACAGAAGCTCTTCTCCTACAAATGAAAGGAGCCCTGTACTTGTCAATCAGTTTGTTTATTTGATTTTCTCCAGCCAACAAGCTCATTCTGATTAAGATCCAATAGCAGTTATTCATTCATTCATTCATTCACTCATTAAATTCATACATTTATGAAATATCTGCAATGTCACTATAGAGTCCCTTTTCCCTATCAATCACCATAAAGCCTAGGAGAAGAAAAAAGATAAAATCACACTGCAAAGAGAAAAACAGCAGGGTGAAGGGCAGAGTGCTGAAACAGCATTTAGAAGCACCTCCTAACTCAGTCTTAAAAATAAAGGGAAAACTTCGAGGACTCATCATGCACATGTTGAGATGGAGAAGGTGAGCACCAAAATGCTGGATTGAGAGACATGTTCAAGCAGAGGAAGTGGCATATACAACGTCTTAGAACCATGATTCCCAAACTGTGTGCCAAGGTGCCCCAGGGAGCCAAAGTGGACCCACAGGGGCACTGCAGGATACTTTAAAACTTCCGGAGAAAGGCAGCAAATCTCAGCACCTGCTGGACACAGAATCAACTACTAGCTCAAGGTAGTTCACAGTTTCAACATTAGAATACACTAATTCCTTTGGTGGCTGTATTTAAACACAGCTGAATTTTCAGAACTTGCTATGATAAAAAGCAATAACTGCATGGAAATCAGTGTACAACACCTGTCCAATCTGATGTCAGAGTTTGAAAAATTGTAGTGTCCAACAGGTACATACATCTCATAAGTAAATGTGGATAAGAGTGAAATAATTGTATTTTTCCCTTCAATTTATACCTATTCTTTTTTTTCAGACAGCTACTAAGTTGTTAGGACATAAATGCTTAATAAACAAAATAGGTATTTCATTTTACCTACGGGTGCTGTGAAAAACTTACTGAGATGCCAAAGGCACCAAAAAACGAGAAAATGTGAGATCCTATGGTTGGAGATTAGAGGGAGTAGAGTTTCCAGTGAACATAAAATACTGTGATATGACTCAAGCCCTGGTCGAGACGGGGACCAGTGAAAGAAACTGCTGGAAAAACAAGTGGATCCGATACCAGAGGGCCTTCTAGGCACACCAAAAAACCTGAACTTTATCCCGAGGCCAGGGGGAGCTAAAAAAGAGTTGTTCTCTAAACCTCCCTGCTGCAGGAAGTACACCACCACCTGAGTTTTACTGGATTTCCCCAGTTCCCAGAATGGCTACATTTCACCATCTATTATGTAGATACCTCACTGTTGAGTCCATACTGAGTGAGATGAAAGCCATCATGAGACGTCTAGAAAATGGCCTGCAATTACACCTAAACACTGAACCAAAGTAAATACTACATGTAAAGTGTAAAATGCTTTATGAAGAAAAGTTATTACCTAGCATTCACATGTGTGCTTCATACTCTACAATTAGTTAATCTACAGCAAAGTTGAGTCCTGCCTCAAACCCTCAAGCTGTTAATGCCTCCTTTCCTGGTTCCATATTATTACCAAAGCTTATGCTAGATATAGCTAGAACCACTCATTCTCTAATCTGTAACACAACATTTGGATATGAAGAGAAAAGGCTATACGGTGAAATCTGAACTGCTTAACTTCATGATGCAGTATGTTCAGCATGCAGAATCAACATAATGTTGTCCTTTCTCTGAAGCACCATGTAAGATTTTTAACCGATATATGCCTAGTGTTCCATTATTGGAACACTAAGCACGTGAGGGTTATTGATCGCCTATTGTTCAAGGTCATCGCTAAGGTCTAATTGCAAAAATTCAAAAAATTGCAACCTCCAGCATAAGTGGGTTGAGAATGATGGCCATTCTTGTCTGCATGTGTGATATACTTGACAATAAAGAATACTGACAATCGATCTCCTAAAACATTTTACACGAAGATGTTTTACCTTTCAAATGTTATGTTTAGGAGACATTTCTTACCAGGCACAAAAAAATTTTATCCATCTTAAGCTACACTTGCTCTATCAGCCAATTTATCAGGCAGTTCCAAAAGTTAGGAAACATTTACATACTAGGTAATAAAAAATCATCATGTACACCCCTGGGTTCTAGAAAAAGAAGAACTAAGAAGACAGACGTTATAAAGCCTGTCCCAGATAAGCACAGAAGAGGAGACAGGTACCCACGTGTCTCTCATGCTCTTTCTTATACTAGACAGAAAATGGTCAGAGGACCAGAGACTTTGGCCACTCATAACACCTACCTCAGAAAAAACCAACAGCTCTGAAAAGGGCGGCAAGAAAAACTACCCCATCTATAAGCTTAAGAACCAAAGGAGTTGGTAGGGAGGTAGATTTAAAATGCCCCAAATCATCAGCATTTCACAAATATCTGTAAGGCACCTATTATGTGGAAGACAATATGCCAGGTGCTGAAGACAGCTGGTGAAGAAGGCAGATATGGTCTCTACCTGTGTGTTCTTTACAGCTTATGAGGAGGACAATCGATTGCCCAAATAATTATTTAGTTACACTGTGATAAGTACAGGGTGCTCTGAGAGATTGTATCAAGACGCTCTGTGTTGGCCAGGTGTAGCGGCTCACACTTGTAATCCCAGCACTTTGGGAGGCTGAGGTGGACAGATCACGAGGTCAGGAGTTTGAGACCAGCCTGGCCAACATGGTGAAACCTGTCTCTCCTAAAAATACAAAAAAAAAAAAAAATTAGCCAGACATGGTGGCACATACCTGTAATCCCAGCTACTTGGGAGTCTGAGGCAGGAGAATTGCTTGTACCTGAGAGGCGGAGGTTGCAGAGAGCAGAGATCGCGCCACTGCACTCCAGCCTGGACAACAAGTGTGAAAACTCTGTCTCAAAAAAAGATTCTCTGTGTTGGCAAATGGCCCCACCAGTTGGATAAGGCCGACCCACAGCCTCCCTTGACGCTGTACTCTTCCATGCTGCCAACCGCACCACAGCTAATCCATCCCCTCTCACCTCTCAGATCCATCTCCACCTCCAACTCCACATCCCAAACTCTCAGCAGGTCTCTCTGACTGCTGCAACAGCTTGCCAGCTGATCCCCTTGCATCTGTTCTTGTCAAAAAAATTATTAATCGTGGTAAAATATACATAACATAAAGTTGACCATCTTTACCATGTGAAGTGTACAGCTCAGTGGCATGAAGCATATTTACACTGCTGTGCAGCCATCATCACTATCCATCTCCAGAACTTTTTCATCTTGTAAAATGGAAACTCCAGACCTAATGAAATAACTCCCCATTCTTTTTATTTTTTTATTCTGAGACGGAGTCTTGCTCTGTTGCCCAGGCTGGAGTGCAGTGGCGCAATCTCGGCTCACTGTAGCCTCTGCCTCGTGGGTTCTAGGACTCTCCTGCCTCAGCCTGTTGGGTAGCTGAGATTACACGCCACCACACCCAACTTTTTTTTTTTTTTTGTTATTTTTAGTAGAGACAGGGTTTTGCCACGTTGGTCAGGCTGGTCTTGAACTCCAGACCTCATGTGATCCACCTCCCTCAGCCTCCCAAAGTGCTGAGATTACAGGTGTGAGCCACTGCACCCTGCTAATTTTATTATTATTATTATTTTTTATTTTTAGTAGAGATTGAGTTTTGCCATGTTGGCCAGGCTGGTCTCGAACTCCTGACCTCATGTGATCTATCCATCTCGGCCTCCCAAAGTGCTGGGATTATAGGTGTGAGCCACCACACTCAGCCAACTTCCCATTCTTCCCTCCCCCAAGCCTCTGGTAGCCACCATTCTACTTTCTGTGGCTTTGACTTTGACTACTCTAGGAATCTCACATAATTAGAATCATATAGTATTTACTCTTTTATTACTGGCTTATTTCACCTACTATCATGTCCTTAACTGGAATCTACTCTTGCCTCCCGATCTATTCTCTGCATAGTGGGAGCTGTTCAAAATGCCAATCCGACCTTGCCAGCCCTCCACGCAGCTTTAGTTTCTCGAAAGACTAAGACCAAACTCTTTCGCACCGCTCAAGTCCGTGCATGCGCAGCCCCCAGTGACTTCCCAGCATGCCACTCCCACTCTCAGTGCCCCGGGTGCAGCAAACTGTCTCATCCATCTCTCCTACTGCCAGGCCTTTGTATGCCATTCCCACTGCATGGATCACTCTTCCAGGATCTTGTCTACTCACTCCCATTGATCCTTCAGATAAGGGCCCATGATCCTCAACCTCAGGAAAGT
Source organism: Papio anubis (assembly GCF_008728515.1). NCBI lineage: Eukaryota > Metazoa > Chordata > Mammalia > Primates > Cercopithecidae > Papio > Papio anubis. The sequence continues at coordinate 17,077,154 of NC_044991.1, read as the reverse complement.
CTCCCCTGAAATCTCCAGCACATCCAGTTTGTACTATGAGCTTGTCTTGGCAGCATGGCTTTCTCCTGTGTGGAGCTCAATCGCGGTGACATCAAAATCTATCTGTATGCTTGCATGCTTGCAATACCTCTCTCTTCTGCTGAGCACAGAAGTTTCAAATGAGGAGAGGGAGTGTATGTTTTAAATTCCCATTCTATCTGCAGCATGCAGCATATATACTGGCATATAGTAGGGGCTCAGAAAACAAATGTTTGCCTGCTTACAAAAGAACACAAGGGGTCGGACGCGGTGACTCACGCCTGTAATCCCAGCACTCCGGGAGGCCGAGGCAGGCGGATCACCTGAGGTCGGGAGTTCGAGATCAGCCTGACCAACATGGAGAAACCCTGTCTCTACTAAAAATACAAAAACTTAGCCGGGCGTGGTGGCGCATGCCTGTAATTCCAGCTACTTGGGAGGCTGAGGCAGAAGAATCGCTTGAACCCAGGAGGCGGAGGTTGCTGTGAGCGGAGGTTGTGGTGAGCCCAGGTTGCAGTGAGCCCAGATCGCGCCATTGTACTCCAGCCTGGACGACAAGAACGAAACTTCGTCTCAAAAAAAAAAAAAAAAAAAAAAAGATAAAAAATAATAAATAAATAAATATATAAATAAATAAAAATGAAAGAACACAAGAGCAGAACCTGACCAAGACTGGTTCAGGAAAGGCATGCCTGAGAAAGTGAGATTTGATCCAAGAACTGAAGAACAAGAAGGAATGAATACAAAGAAAATAATCGGGAAGTGGGGCGTCGACTGTGGCAGAGAAGCGCGTATCTCAGATCGGAGAGGTATAAAAGCCATGGGGTCAGAAAGAGGTTGATGCACTTGGGTAACAAAAAACCACAAAATAAGACAAAAAACAAAGGCCAGTGTGGGTGGAACAGGGTGAACGAGGAGACCCAGCGATGAGCTGCCTGACCTAAAGACAATGGCAAAGTGGTGGTCTCTGAAGACTTCTGGTTCAAGGAAGTTCTATTATACCTGGTACCACAATGTTGAGTCACTTGCCAAAGGACCTGTCTCTAAATAACTCTCCAAGACCACTCCCCTCACAAAAGGCGTTTATGACCCAAACTGCTTTATAGGTATCTTCTCAGTTAATCCCTTCAACAGCCTCTACAATTGGTGTTCACTCCAATTTAGAGGACAGCATATTAAAGGTAAGAAAAGTCAAATAATTGCAAAGTGAAATAATTGGCCCAAGGTCATTCAGCTGGTGAGTGAAAGGGACTCAGGTGTGAACAAAAATCTGACTCCAAAATCCATGACATTTTCACCGAACCACAGCTCCTATAAAGCCTGGAGGATTTTTTTTTTTCAATGCTTATTTAAATTCTTGTTCCAAAGAGAGTTCTATGTTTTTATGCATTAAAGGCACTAGCAGTACAAGTTGTAGAGTGATATTTTAGTAACAAAAGATATTTTTGCACAAAACATCAAAAAGTGGCTTATGCAGATTCACTGCTCACTATACTGGCTGCAGAGACTTAGGTCACAGCTTGAGTTTCCCCCAAAGAGACCAAATTCTGGAGATGAAACTGGACAGTGAGAAGCCAGTCAGCTGCAGGTGGGAGAATCCTCTGAGAGATGTCACCAACTACATCAAATTATTTGCACATGAGAGAATACGTCCAGCAGGTTAAACCTACACATCATATATTACAGATTCAATGGCAAAAAAAAAAAAAAAAAAAAAATGCTGGCTGGCTAAAAGTGTTTTATAACAATAGTGATAGATAACTGAGGATGACATAAAACATCCCAAACTTCTAAGTGAAAAGCCAAAATACATATCAAAGACCAAGATATCTATACAATAAAATAAAAAGCTAAATCTACAATATCTGCCATCAGCAGGTACAGGAAAAGAAAAACACCACTAACAAAAAAATAAGAAAATCTACAATAATAAACAACATGTATATCAGAAGAACATTTTATTAATTCTCATCAAGACTGTAAGATCCTTGAACAGGCATTGACAAACGTTGCCTACAAAGGTCTAAATACTAAATAGTTTAGACTTTGTGGGTCAAAATATCCAATGTTGCCATTGCAGCTTGAAAGTGGTCACCAGAGGTCGAGACATGGTTCTGGTTCACTAGAAGCATATTTACAGACACATGTAGAGAGCAAGATTTAACCTGCAGGCTATAATTTGGCAACCTGTCCCTAAAGGTCAAGAAGAAGTCTTCTCAGATTCTTCAAAGCAGTAGCATAGAGCTTCAATATCACAAAAGAAGGAAAATTAAAATATTTCCAAAAGTTTTATTTTTCATAAAACCCTATGTCATAAAGTAAATATCATTTATCCTCATTTTACAGAAGAAAAAATCAACGGCTCAGAGACCTTTGACCATTTGCACAGGGCCGGCCAGCTCACAAGTGGCAGGGCCAGGATTAGAACCCAGGTGTGTTGATGTGTTCATGATCAGGGTCTTCTCACCATCCCAGGGGGTTAACTGTTTAATGACAGAGAAACAATCCCTTGGTGAAAAAGACAGGGGAGGATAATAAAATGATCCTCAAGAGGTAACAGCTCCTAGTGTGATTCAGTCCAGTCTTCCAGGAGAGAAAGACAAGAAGAAAGACAGACAGACAGAAAGACGGACGGACGGACGGACGGACGGACGGAAGGACGGAAGGAAGGAAGGAAGGAAGGAAAAAGAAAGACAAGAAAAGACAAGGAAGGAAAGGAAAGAAAGAAAAGAAAAGAAAGAAGGAAGGAAAGAAAGAAAGAAATTCACTTGAACTGTCCCAAGGAAAAAGGACAGTTTAACATAAACAATGGAACTAGTATAGGAACGAAGTAGTCTGATTCTTGCAGGAACTGGACACCCACTGGAAATTATGAGAGTTATCTCTCCATATTCATCTCTGTCTCTTCCATCTATCTCCCCCTTACCCCTCCCTCACTCTCTCCATATTTCATATTTTTCTCCATCACTCTTTATCTCCTCCCTCCTTCTTTCCCGTTCTCTCTTCTTTCCCTGTGCCCCACCATGGCCCTCAGTCAGAAGCCTAAGCTTTTCTCATTTGTGTTTTACCTGGGGTTTGCAGCCTGCTCTCTTTTCTACCAGCTGGTATCTTCTTTTGCCCAAGGGTGCCTGACTGTCCAGTCGACAGGGGAACAAGGATGCCTGCCAGAGTGGTACCATTGCCCTGAGTCAGCTTCTCCTGGTCCAGACCAACAGCTTACACCCATGTTACAGACACTCAGGAATTGGGTCCAAATTCCTGAGCCCCAGTGAGGCACATGTGAGCACAGGAGTTAGCTAGGCATGGGTTACAGGGGCAACCTTAGTCCAGTTATGGCCAAAGATGGAACGTGGTCCTCCAGTACCAGACATATTTCAGAATGCAGGAGCTAGAGACAAAGTCAGTTCTTGACAATTGGGCACACACCTCAATGTGTCTAGTATCAGGAAAAGCGAGAGGACTACAGGGATCTACAATATGAGAAAACCAGCAGACAAATCAGAGGGACAGAAACCAACTGGAATAAAAAATGTATCTGTAAAAATTACATAAAAGAAGTGGGACATATTTACTCAATTCAGGAAGAATCTGGAGAGCTCAACAGAGACCAAATAAGAGTGATAGTCATATAGATGAGAAATCCAGTATGTAAAACTATATTATGCGTGTGGAGAGGGTTCTTATTTTACATAAAGGGATACTATTTCCACAGCTGCAAAAAGCTGCTTTTTATCCCTATAAAGGAGAGAGGGAGAAGGAACAATACCCCGAGCTGGGGCCTCCTCTTTGACTTAAAGAATTTGACCATATATTCTAATATAGGTTGCTAATGGATACCATGCAATATCTAAATTAACATAGACAACCTAGTATAAACCACCGCCTAAATGCATGCACAAGACATTTGGGGGAGGAGGGGTGACTGATACTGCAAAGAATTCCTCACTTTACATAAAATTGTACCAGGAAGATGCTAGAATAGGAAGCCTCATTATTGTCTTTAATTTCTCCATTCTAGTGGTGCTTAGGAGATGAGAAGATAAATCTCAGCTCAAGTTCTATTTTCAGCACCAGCACTAGCAGCTAATTCTCTCTTTCCTGCTTCTCCAAGCTGACCCAGATCTCTCAGCATTTCTTAATGACATTCGGAGATCTGAAGGGAGTGTGGGTAAGATGACATATCCTCCACGAATGAGAGCAGAGCACACCATGGGACAGAACCCCGCATAACTACCCTGAGGAAGAGGCACATCTGAGACCGTCTTGCCATGCCATGGTCAAAACACTGCGGTGGGAACTGAGGTCCACTGCCCATCCACTTTCCTTGATGCGCGTCCAATGAAACAGTTGACTACAGAAATTGTGCCAATGCATTAGGGCAGCGATGCTTAACCCTGAGTGGGTAGCAGAATTAACCATAGAGCTTTGTATAAAAAAAAACAGATGCCAAGCCCAGACTCCCTCAATTCAGCAGGTAGTGGTGAGGACCCCAGAATCGGCCACCTGCAGAACTCTCCAGATGGTATTTATTGTTTAATATCTATCTCTGCCATTAAAATAAAAGCTTCTGAAGATCAAGAAGTCTATCTGCTTTGGTCATCCCCTTATCCTCAGTATCTAGAACATTGCCTGATTCATGCACTCAAAGATTCACTCAATGAACAATGAATGGATGAATCCATCATCTATGTGCCGGATACTTTGCTCCTCACAGAGTGTTACGGATTTGTGTTCCACCCCTAAAATTTATATGTTGAAGTACTAACCCCCAGCACCTCAGAATGTGACCTTATTTGGCAATAAAGCTGTTGAAGACGTAACTGGTTAAGATGAGGTCATACCGGAGTAGAAATGGCCATGAATCCATTATAACCAATGTTCTTATATAAAGGAGAAATTTGGACACACACACACACACGCACAAACACACACGAAGAACGCCTTGTGAAGATTGGAGTCACGCTGCCACAAGCTAAAGAACTATCAGAAGTCAGGAGAAAGGCCGGGTGCGGTGGCTCACACCTGGAATCCCAGAACTTTGGGAGGCCGAGGCAGGTGGATTACGTGAGGTCAGGAGTTCGAGACCAGCCTGGCCAACATGATGAAACCCTGTCTCTACCAAAAGTACAAAAATTAGCTGGGTGTGATGGCGGGCACCTGTAATCTCAGCTACTCGGGAGGCTGAGGCAGGAGAATCGCTTGAACTCGGGAGGCGGAGGTTGCAGTGAGCCAAGATCGTGCCACTGCACTCCAGCCTGCGCAACAAGAGCGAAACTCCGTCTCAAAAAAAAAAAAGTTAGGAGAGAGGCCTGGAACATCCTTCCCTAGTATCTCCAGAAGGAGTACCGTTTAGCCAATACCTTGATTTTGGGCTTCTAGCCTCCACAAGTATGACACAAATTTGTTTTTTTTTTTTTTTTTTTTCAGTCATCCAGTTTGTGGTGCTTTGTTTCAGCAGCTGCAGGGACTTCAAATGGAGGGGATTCCATTCCAGTCTAAAGTGGCTCATGGCCCTGATTTGGCCCACTCAAAACAATGTGCTTCAGGTCATGCATCCAGTTTTAAACACAGAGTTCCCTCGGAGTCTGTGAACACTGATGAAGGGCGCTAAGTAATGGCAGTAAGTGGAGAAGTGAGATGGTCCATTCCAGAGAAAACACAATCAGAAAAAATGCAAAGGTACAGGTGCGTGTATGACAAAATCAGTCCACGGTCTATGCCTGGACTTTTCTAACTCCAGAATGGGGCTCGGGGCGGATGCAGAAGAGACCTTTGATGCACAAAATTGATCAGGCTTTACTTTTAAAACAACTACTGACAGAGAGCAGATCCCACTCTATCCATATCAAACCCTTGAGAGATTTCTAACTCCAGAATGGGGCGGGGTGCAGAAGAGACCTGTGATGTACAAATCTGTATTGATCAGGCTTTATTTTTACAATAACTACTGGCTGACAGCAGATCTCACTCTGTCCATATCAAACCTTTGGGAGGGTCGTGAAAAACAACCTCAACAGTTGCACCATTTTCCTGGTTTCCAATGAACAGACTGTTAGCTTTTGGAGAGGGTGAAGGCCGCGCATGAGTGTGAAAGATGCAGATGCTTCCTGTGTCTAACAAAGAGAATCCTGACTTTCAGATGTCTCATTGAGACATTATCCAGAAGGCAAGTCATTATTTCAACTCAGATGTCTTCTCAGAATACCCCCTTGTCATCTGCTTTAGGCTAAAAAAACTGAAAAGATGATGTTGTGGGAAATGTCATCTGCCTGTTATGCAGAAGTGAAATTGAAGTGCTCTTTGTGTGAAATGTGACAACCATCACACTTGAAATCCACAGTATAAATGTTACTAATACCCTCTGCAGTCACCCACCCAGTTATCAGCTGGAGGAGGCTGCAAAGACAGATTCAGGTTTCTTAATTTTGCCACTTATTTTTTCTTGTTAATTTAAAAATATCACAGTGTTTTAATTGCACTCAATTTAATGTACTATACCTGCCAGTTCCAACACACTTCATTATTTATATTGCTAGAAAAGCACTTAAAAATCAAATTGCATAATTTGTACTTGTACATCTTTAGGTAGATTTATATCTGAAATTGTCAAATAGCTGGGGCCATACTGCTCTGAATATTAAATTTGAACAAGCTGTCACCCCAAAACGTTTGCAGGGGATAATGTGAATGGGCCATTAGTTATTTGCGTAGAAAGTTATTTAAAAAGGCGTTGAAATGTTAATTCATACTTTCAGTTGTTAGAAGCGAAGAGTCAAGGGCCAAACCACGAGGGTTCGTGTCCCAGGTCTGCTGTTTATTAACCCTGTATCCTTAGGTTCATGACTTATGATTTCTGGGCCTCATCGTCCTCTTCTGTTAAATAGGAATACTAATAACACCTACCTCGTACGGATATGATGAAGATTAAAACAGATAACATATATAAAGTTCTCAGAACAATACCTGGCACATGGGAAGCAAAATTTAAGCACTTGCTAGAATCAGTATTTCTTATACTATTAAAGATTACCATCGTTTGTACAATAACAATCATCAGTCTCCCACTCTACATTAGCATGATTTAATCAACCAGGTCTCTCCAAAATTTCTCTTTATCACTGCTATGTCTCAAACGTCATAGTGGCTGGGGTTTCTGTGTTTTCTAAAAGTATTTGCTAATTTGGAATTTTTACTTTGATAATTATCTTTTTAAAAATGTACAGAGGCACATTCAGGGTCATCTGGACAGTCATCTTTTAGCACAGCCCAATGTCACAGCCCACTTTTGTACCTAAGTCTATGCTCGTGCTAGCCCCAGGTTGTACCCACTACCTTAACTGCCCCAGGCTGATCAGAAGATACCAGCAAAAGGCTAGATACCTAAATGATGAACTTCTACCATGCAAAGACCAAGAATCTGCCGCAAAGTGGTTGGGTGCTCTCTGGTTGGAAAGAAATATGAGCCATGGTGTGGTGCGTGGACACCGCAAATTCCATGCCAAAGTGATCCACACCATATTAACACAGTATCACCTGACACGTTAACATGATGATAACTTAAACTTCGTTAGTTTTATAGTTTTGTTAGAATTTACTATATAAATCTGTTGTACTCTTCCAGTTCATGCAGGCTATCTCTATACAGAGGTTGCACCAAATTGCACATTTAAGTAATATTAAAATGAAAAGAATTTACATTAACACAGCAGTCTGTGAAAATTGTACCTTGGGATGGCAAGATACCAAATTGAAGAAACTGAGTCCAAACGACCTGTGATCTGGCCCTGGCCTCCTTCTCCCACCCTTCCCACCTCTTCTCCTGCACCAGGACATCCCCAGGCTGTTCCCTGTCACCCAGGCAGCTACTATTGCCTCCAAATGGGAAATTCTTACTCAACTCTCAAGTCTCCCTCATCATAAATCCATGAGAAATCTTCTTGACTCCTGCTGGTGGACATTAGCACCTCCTGACTGGTTCCTCTGCCCTCATACCATCTTCCATTTCTGCAACCCTCTCATTGTATGAAATCCTTTCTCATCACATCTGAGCTCTTGGGAAACAGTAGGTACTCTGAAATCAAGAACCATGAATCTTTGAATTACTGGATCTCTAGTAACACACACAATGGCTGGCACAGAGGAAAAACTTGGTACAGTGTGTGACCTGCTGTGAGTCAGGCACTCTGCTGTGAGCTTGCTGCTATGTTATCTGAACCCAAAGGAAAACCAGAGACATATGGTTTTATTTTACAGAGGCTCAGTCCCAAGGCCATACCAATGGCAGGGAACAAAGCCAGCGGTCCCATCCCAAGTTTGCTGGCTCCAACCCACTTCGGGTTAGTAATGAAAACAATGATGATGGCAATGACAAAGATGATAGTAGAAATGGGATAATGGGTAACATATACTGAGGGTCTCCTATATCACAAGAATTGTTCTAGCCATTTTGTGCTCTTATTTTATAATACCATAAGATATACGATGTAATCTGTGATGGTAATAAATTGACTTGACTGGGCTACAGGGTGCCCAGACATTTGGTCAAACATTATTCCAGGTGTGCCTGTAAGAGTGTTTCTGGATGAGATTAACATTTGATTTGATAGAATGAATACAGGAGACTGCCCTCCCTAATGGGGAGGGGCTCCATCCAATTCACTGAAGATCTGAGTAGAATAAAAAGGCTGAGTAAGAAGAAACTCTGCCTGCCTGACAGCTGAGCTGGGACACTGGTCTTTTCTTGCCTTTAAATGTGAACAGAAATATAGCTGTGGGTTTTGAGTCTGTTGGCTTTCAGACTGGAACTATATCATTGGCTCTCCTGGGTCTCCAGCTTTGCCGACAGAAGATCTTGGGACTTCTCAGCCTCCATGATTAAATGAGCCAATTCCTTATAATAAATCTCTTTATATATTATATGTAACAGAATCAATAGGATGGATGGACAGATGGACGGATGGATGAACAGATGATAGGTAGAGATAGAGGAAAACTGAAAAACAGAATGGTTAGACAGACAGACAGATGATAGACAGACAGAAGACAGATGGAGATAGAGGAAAACTGAGGAAGAGAATGGTAAGGCAATATACACAAAGTCACATAGTTACTAAATGACAGAGATACTATCTGAACTCTGCCAGTCTGGGTCCATGTCTTCTCTTCCCAGCAAGTTGACTATACACCACCAAGGTAACAGAGTATACTCTCTCTGGAGCCCTTGATGAAAAGCCCAGCCTGGGTCCAGAAGTACTAGCATGGAGCTGGGGGTTTACTGTAGGTAAAGCACCACCAGAGTCTGGTCCATAGCGGTTATCTCAGCATCACCAGTGGTTGTAGGAATATCAGCAGGACGGCCCTCGCTGGAAGACTGTCCTTTGGCATGACAGCCAGGAGGGTAGGAAGGTGCTGAGAGTAAACCATTCTGAGATACTAACAGTTTTGTAGTGAGCAGCAATTTAATAAGACACGAGGCAAGATTTAGTACTGAATGTGCTTGCTCTTAAGTCAGCAACATCAGAAATTACTGCAGGTTGTACACGCGGTGCATGTGGAATGTGTTTGGGGAACGAGCGCTGTTGTGCGACACCTCCCTCTGGAATCCCTTCTCTGTATCATCCACTCCCTTCTCTGCCCTCGCTCCCCACCACCGACACCTTGGTAACAAATTTACGTAAGAGAAATATACAATTATCAAGGCCAACGAGAGTGCCAGGACCTAGAGAAGAGCCTCAGCCTCAGGCTCAGGCTACCCATGTGATTTATACCCTTCACATCCCCGGCTCCCACAGGCCCTGATCTGCCCCCGAGAAACAAGACAGATGGAAGAGAAAAATCCCACAGAGGTCACCCTGAGAACCTTTTCTTTGAGAATGAATCTGGTGTTTCACTGCTCTTCTAAGTTGCGCTGCCTATTAACTAAGGGATGGCCCGTTTAGGGGCAGTTAGTGGTTGCCTGTAACTCCATGAGGAACTGAGGAAATTGAGAACTTAGCTCAGTAGAGGTTACTCTGTGCATAATGATAAGTTCCTCATTAGGGCATGCAAGGATGAAGAAAAATATCGCCAAGCCAGTTAGGGTGGAGCTAAAAAGCTGAGAACTCATTCTAAAGCTCACCCCAGGATGCCACCCAACCCCATGTGCTTCCTACAGTGATGGGCTTCCCTTTTCTCCATCAAAAAGGAGGGGGTGGCCTAGGAATCTGCATTTTAACAAACCACAGTTGATTCAGATCAACTTGTTCCCCCACTTTTCAACCAAGGTTGTTCATATTTCATTTCACTTCTTCAAGGTGATGAATGATGTTTGCCGAGGCTCCGTGTCCACTGGTTTCATTCTGAGGATTTTCAGGTGTACAGGGGGTGGAGCCACCAAGCACAGACCAATCCTAGCACTGCAAGCTCCTCACTCCAGAGATTTCCCTTGAGATGAGATGGGATGGAAACACAGTCCATGGGAACCCATCCTAAACCACACACACAAGGAAAGGGCAAGAGCTTCTGGTCAAGACAGTGACTGGGGTAGCTGGCATAGGCTCTGGAGATGAGGAGAGAGGTAGTGTGATGGTGACCTGGAAACCCTGGGCACTGGGAAGTGCTGAACAAATGCCAGGAGATATTAAAATACAAAAGAAATCCCAGCCATCCTGCCTGAAATGCTGAACAAAGCACTTCCTGAAGGCATCTAGTAAAGCATGTGCAAATGCCTAAAAACAGGAATATGAGTGACATCAACCTGTAGTCAAACTTGCATCCCTAATACCCAAATTATAGAACCCAGTCATACTCCTTGGGATCATTTGGGGGACAGGTTTTTCTCTTTGGTATGATTAAGGCAAAGTCCTACAGCATTTCCCAAAGCAGATACAGGAATAATGGCTTCTGAATCAACTGTAGTTTTGTTAAAATGCAGATTCCTAGGTTACGCCCCCTGTCTGACTGAACTAGAATCCTAGGCACAAGACTCAGGTATAGGTACTATAAACAAATTTGTTATGTACCTTTTATTTCCACTAAAGTCTGTGAACACTGCTCTATAAAGTTCTGGAATCAGAACTGGGTTCTAATTCTAGCATTTAGGATTGAGGCAGCTTTCCAAGATGGGCCCTCATCTAAACCATGTTCCCTCTGAGAGCTGACTGTGGGTCTGGGAGACACATGGGCCAACAAAACTTCAGGAGAGAAAGAAAGAACCATGACACCATAAAGCAAATACAGTAGAATGTGTGTCACACTCTCCTGAGTCTCGATTTTCTTAGCTGTAAAATGTGGACCATCACGGCACAACCCCACCTGTTGTGAGGCTCAACCAAGAGACAAACATGCAGAGCAATTAATTAGCGGAGAATCTGGCACAGGATAAGTGCTCAAAAGATGATGAATTCATTTACAGTAGTATTTATCAACTCATCTATCTATACAGAGTGCATAAAAACTCACTGAGAGTTCAAAAAAAATGCAGCAAGCCATGGCAAGTTAAATCAGCCGACTCTCTGTCCTTGTGGGCACCTAAAGCTAACCCAGCTAGAGGCATGTGGGTTGGGCTCAGGCAAACAAGTGGGGACTTGGTGTACAGCCGACCGGGGCCTGAGATGCTCAATATCCCTCCCTGTAAACTGGAGCTTAGGACTGGCTCTGTCTGACTGCCCTCTTTCCCTGGTGTACCCAATCCACTAACAAGCCACACAGGCATCACAACATACCCCCAAATCCAAACACTTCTCAGCATGTCCATTTGGCCTATCATGGCCTAGATCAGCCATGCTTTGGTCTTGGGGACTACGGCGCCCTTCCCTTCCTGGTCTCCTGACCGCTTTTTTCCTTCCAGCCCAATGTTCTCTCCACACAGCAGATCCCTGCTCTGGGCCCATCAATGTAGGGTTGCCAGATTTAGCAAACAAAAATATAGGATGTCCAGTTATGTCCAAACCAAACAATTATCCATCGTTTATCTGAAATTCAAATTTAACAGGCTGTCTTCTATTTTAGCTGGCAATCCCAATGCCAGTGGCTTCCCACTGCACTTGGAACAAAACTCAATCTCCTGGCTAGCATCTGTGAGGTTCCCAATCATGGATGCTGGCCTGACTCTCTGTTCTCATCTCCTCCTCCTTGTTGTCCCTTGAACATGCCAAGCTTGTTCTGTCTCGGGATCACTGCACTGGCTGCTCCCTCCATCTGGAATATTCTTCCCTCAGATCTCTGCTTGGTTTCCCACTCCAAGATGACCATCCTGCTCCAAGATGACCACCTCTTCTCTCTCTCTCTTTTTTCCCTTTTTTTTTTTTTTTTTTTGGTAGAGATGGGGTTCTGCCACATTACCCAGGCTGGTCTCAAACTCCTGGCTTCAGGCAATCCTCCCTCCTTGGCCTCCCCAAGTGTTAGGATTACAGGCATGTGCCACCGTGCATGGCCTCAAGCTGACCTCTTCAAAGAAGTCCTCTCTGACCTTCTAAAATCCTACTCTCCACCCAATGCCTCAGTCTCCATCTCTTTACCTTGCTGCTTTTTTTTTTTTTTTTTTTTTTTTTTATTTTTTTTTTCCCCCTCTTTTATATTTTTTTTTTTTTTTTTTTTTTTTAGTAATATTCATCACCAGCTGATAGAACTTGGTTCTTATCCATTTCTCTTACTGGAAAGTAACTATTATGAGGGCAAAGACTGCATCTGCCTTGGTCACTAACGTATCCCCAGGGCTGAGAACAACAGGGAGCACAGAGTAGGTGAGAAGCAGGCATTTGTTGAATGAGTGAAGGTTCCAGGAGGCATCGCGTGTTCTTGAGAGCCACACCAGAAGCTGTGCCAGGCTGACACACCCCAGCAGGTGTTATTGACTTCTCAGTTATGTCACATGTTAGGGAAAGTGTGGAGAGATGGGAGGGGAAGAGGAGCGCTCCGGACCAATGCACCCACTCACATGGAAGACAGAGGAGGTGGGAGGTGGGAAGAGAATCTGCCGTTCACCAGGTATGCCTGATGCCAACCTGAGTGCTACCCACTTAAAAAGTAAAAATACCAACTACTAATATTTGTCCTATTCTTTATCTGATGGCGCCTCCATTCACCTTCTCTCTTGATGGTAAACATAATACGATGTCACACCTACAGAGAACTTCCATATGCTTCTTCCCTCCCTAGACCCGCCACAACCTCACATGGAAGGTATTCCAGCCCTCATCTTCCTGGGGAGAAAGTCAAGGCTCAAAGAGGTGAAGAAACTTATCCAAGATAACACAGCATGTAAGTAACAATGTCAGGATTTAAATGCAGCAAAACGGAAGTAATGAAGTGCATCAACCCTGAAGCCGGGCTCCTTGGGATGAGATCCTACTCGAATGCTGTCTCTATCGCAACGTCCACCTATAAAGTAGAGGTGAGAAGAGTCCCTCCCCACAGAGCTGTGGTCAAAATTAAATGGGTGAGTATGAACTTGCTGGAAACAGTGCTAGCCCATAGGAAGCAGTAGGTAAGTGTTCATCATTGTCTGAGTCCAAATCCCCTGCAGTTTGCATTGTTTATTTTTTCTTTTTTTTTTGAGACGGAGTTTCGCTCTTGTCACCCAGGCTGGAGTGCAATGGTGCGATCTCGGCTCACTGCAACCTCTACTTCCTGGGTTCAGGAGATTCTCCCGCCTCAGCCTCCTGAGTAGCTGGGATTAAAGGCATGCACCACCACGCCTGGCTAATTTTGTATTTTTAGTAGAGACGGGGTTTCTCCACGTTCGTCAGGTTGGTCTTGATCTCCCAACCTCAGGTGACCTGCCTGCCTTGGCCTCCTAAAGTGCTGGGATTACAGGCGTGAGCCACTGCACCCAGCCCTGCATTGTTTTGAACTCAGACTTCCAAAAGTCATGCACCTTCAGCCTCCTCCCCTGGCTGTATCATCCTTTCTCTCCAGATCTTGGTCTCCTTTGCAAGTGCAGGGATGGTCATAAAGCCTCCTTCCCTTGCTGGTCTGGTCATTAAGCCTCCTATCCTGACCAACTGTGCTGTCCATAATGTGTCTATTTCTGCCACTTCTGATTGGCAGGGCACACTGATTGGTCCCAGGCGGCCCATTCCACCTCCCTAATTTTTCCACCACTCCTGAACCTCCTTCAGTGACTTCCCCCAGCACTGGCCCTAGATTTGAAAAGTTTTATGCCTTTCCTAAGCACACATCCAAATGTAAAAACACTACATGAAGCATCAAGCCCTGGTTTAGAGCTTCAGGCCAGTAAATTAAAAGTTATAGTTCCCACAGTAACCATCTTTCTTCCTACTATGCCCATATTTAGAACTGCGTGCTACTGTAAGGCCTGACAAATTTATTGTCTCTCTCTCTCTCTCTCTCTCTCGGTGTGTGTGTGCATGCACGTGCATGTGTGTATGTCAGGTTGGCTGAGTTTATGAGGAGTGCAAAATCTCAGAACTTTTCTGACTCTGGTGAGGTTAAATTCTCAGCAGCAGTGGGTGCTGTATGGTTGCTCGAGCAGGAAGAACTCCAGAGCACACCCTGATGAATGCCCAGGAAGCTGCATTCAGCGCATCTCTAGGGCTTGGTTGGGCCAGTATCGTGACAGATAAAACACAGAGAGACGAGACAGACGGCAGTGACCGAAGGGAAAAACCAAACAAGCAAGGAGCAGGCTTAGGGGAAGAGTGATTTGGGGAGCACAAAAGAAAGAGGCAAAAAGGAAATGGGTACTGAGAGGAAGGAATATATTGAGGACTCCAAGAAGTAGAAATGACACAAAGAAGAAGAGATAGGCAAAATACTCAGAAGAAGGAAAGGTAAAGAAAAGGGCTGGCGGGGGGGGGGGGGGCAGGGGAAAGAATTAAAATGGAGAGAAGACCAGGCACGGTGGCTCACACCTGTAATCCCAGCACTTTGGGGAGGCCGAGGTGGGCAGATCACGAGATCAGGGGTTCGAGACCAGCCTGGCCAGCATGGTGAAAACCTGTCTCTACTAAAGATACAAAAAATTAGCCAAGTGTGGTGGTGCGTGCCTGTAATCCCAGCTACTTGGGAGGCTGAGGCAGGAGAATCGCTTGAACCTGGGAGGCAGAGGGTGCAGTGAGCCAAGATTCTGCCATTGCACTCCAGCCTGGGTGACAGGGTGAGACACTGTTTCAAAAAAAAAAGGAGGAAAAAATTATACAAACAACTAATCTTGTAGATACTTATAATGTACATCTTTCACATTACACGTGACAGAGCTTTCACTCCCACAGGATCACTAGATGTCTGTCCTCCATCTCTCCCGTGCTAGCTGTTTCCATGGGGAGTCTCCGCAGGGTATGAAGGGTAAGAGAGGGTATTCTGTGGCCAGGCCGCCCTGGGTTGCCTGGGGCAAAAGAAAAAGGCAGAAAGGAAATGGAGACAGGAAGAGGGAATATGGAACCCAAAAGGTAGAAATGATAAAAAGAAAGAAGAGTTAGGCAAGACGACGTAACAGCTAAGCGAACTTCAAGCTGGTTAATGTTCCCACGCCTCAGTTTTTTCTCCTTTATAAACTGAAGATAATGGCCCCCATCTCATGGGCTGTCCTCAGTACTAACTAAGTGTACTCATGAAGCACCAGTAAGTGCTGTGTGAATGTAAGGGCTGTAAAAGTTTGACATTCAGCCCTCCCACAAACCCCAGAAACAGGTATCTACATCCCCAGGTGAGGCTGGAGGAAGCCTGACTGAGTGACTCTCCCAAAGGTCAACAGGAGGTGGAATTCCAACACACCTAATGCTCCTTCTACTAGAGACCGGGGAAAAGGAGGGAGGGAAGTGTGGAAAACAGGGAAGAAAAGAAAGGGAGAAGGACCTTTCCCTGCAGGGTGAGGGCAGACAGAGTAAGAGGGCAAAGAGACCAGAGAAGAGAGAGAAAAAAAAAAAGAATGGTAAGAGAAATCCTGAGGTCCCTTGACAAAGGCAGCCAAGGTGGAGGCCAGCTTGGGGGCCGTCTCCATCTGACACCAGGGGCCCTGCTAGCTGGTGAGGCTGGCACTTGATGTTGCAGGCTGCCGACTCCCTGGCAACTTCCCGCTGTTCCGCCCACATGCCTGTCCATCCCTCCACCCACACCTTTCCATGGTTCCATCCATCACCCTCCCGGTCTCATCCAGAACCACAGAACCACTGCCACAATACAGAGCAGGTGCTCATGTGGACCTTGTCGTGGTGCTTCCACAACAAGTCTGCCAGTTCTTTCCTAACTCTGGAACCTACACCAGAGCTGGCGGGGCACCAGACCCCAAGTCCTCATCTCTGGGGGAACCCCAGGTTGACTGGGCAGCCCATGGAACAAATCAACCTTTGGCTTGAGAGCAGTGCACATTTGCTATGGATGTCACTGAAAGAAATAAATATAGAAAACCCAGAATGGCTCTGGGCAACTGTTTTCCAAAGTCCAGCCACACTCTGTTAGCAGATGTGGAGGCAGCCACAACTGCAAAATGTTAATCCAATTGACATTTTGAGGGAGGGATGAGGGAGGGAGGGAGGAGGAGGAGAAGAGGCTTACTGGTCAGGAGAAATGGTTTCAGCCATTTCTAAAAGACAGGAAGGAGGAGGGAATTAAAAATAGATTTGTTGCTGCCTTAACACTACAAGCCATGCACACGCCATTGATCAGAGAGAGAATAAGCACGGCAGAGGATCCGATGCACCAGGACCAGCAGGCTCATTTCTCACCAGCAAATATTGACTGCGCAGTAAGAAACTCAAGACTGGAATACGGCTCCTCATAGGGCAGGAAACAAGTCAGTCAGCAAGCAAAACGCATGCCTCTCTGCTCACGTCCATACATCTCTACACAGGTTCGGACATAAAAATCTGCTAAGCCCCATTAATCTAAGATTTGCAGCATGTCCTGGGCCATCGTGGCTGACTTCTAACAAGCATTTGCAAATGCCATGACTCCACTTAACAATTAGCCTCCTCCTACTGTCTGGGTCAGATCCTTGGATGGGTCTCACAGGAAGACAATGGGAGACCCACATGGAACTTAGAACAGCCTTGGCCTAGGAGGGGTGGCCTCTCATCTTCTCTAGGCAGCTCCTTGGACTCTAGGAGAGCAGCTCTCTTCCTCCCTCCACCCCCATATTTCTTTTCTCCTAAGTGAAGAGGGTTACAGTATCTTGAATAGACCTTAGAGAAAAGCATCTCCCTCATTATGTCACTGATTTGTTTCTGAAAATAAAATGTTTTGTGCCAAAAGGCCACCATGGGAACCAATCTCCTATTATTTTAAGTAGGACAAATTAGAATTAAAAATTAAAATTTATTGTATGCTAAGAAAAACCGCCCACTTCCATTTCCAATCAATGTCCAAAATAGAAAAGAAAGTACCATTAGATACTTGTATGTAAATGACAGCTTCTCTTGTTAGGATGCAAAATGCTTAAAACACTGCTTCCTGATCTCAAAACTATCTATGCAGCCATCAGCCAATAATGGCTATGCATACAGTAACATGGCCTTCCCCAATAATAGCAACTTTTATTTTATTTTATCTTATTTTATTTTATTGAGATTAAGTTTTCCTCTGTCACCCAGGCTGGAGTGCAAATGGCACGATCTCGGCTCACTGCAACCTCCGCCTCCTGAGTTCCAGTGTTTCTCCTGCCTCAGCCTCCTGAGTAGATGGGAGTACAGGCACCTGTCATTACACCCGGCTAATTTTTGTAGCTTTAGTAGAGATGGGGTTTCACCATGTTGGCCAGGCTGGTCATGAACTCCTGACCTCAGGTGATCTGCCCACCTTGGCCTCCCAAAGTGCTGGGATTACAGGCATGAGCCACTGCACCCGGCCAATGGCACCATTTTAGACCCTGATTATCCTCTTGCTGATGCTTAAGGTTTTCAAAATGTGTATATATCATTCTGATGTTCTACCAATTGTATCAGTCCAATATTTATCACACACGCCATTTTGCTAAAAGTATTGTATTAATTTTTGCAATGTAAGTATAAGTTCTCTGTATGTAAACATCACTCCAAAAATATGACATACATACTTTTTATGAAGTTTAGGTATTTAAAAAAGAAAAGGCAGAGAGCTGCCATTCAAACCTGCAATCCCATTTCTGAGTATATACCCAAAAGAATATAAATCATTTTATTATAAAGACACATGCACACATATGTTCACTGCGGCACTATTCACAATAGCAAAGACATGGAGCCAACCTAAATGTACATCAACAGTGGACTGGATAAAGAAAATGTGGTGCATATACACCATGGAATACTATGCAGCCATAAAAAAGAATGAAATCATCTCCTCTACAGCAACCTGGATGGAACTGGAGGCCATTATCCTAGGCAAATTGACGGAAGAACAGAAAACCAAATACCACACGTTTTCACTTACAAGTGAGAGCTAAACTATGGTTCGCAAAGGCAGAAAGAGCAGTACAATGGACATTGGAGACTCAGAAGCGGGAAGGCTGGGGGAAGTAAGAGCCAAAACATTACCTGCTGGGTACAATGTATGCTACTTGGGTGACAGGTCCACTAAAATCTCAGACTTAACCACTACACAATTCGTTTTTGTACCCAAAAACCACCTGTAACCTTAAAGCTACTGAAATAAAAAAAAAAATAGAAAAAGAAAAGAAAAGAAAGAAAAAAAAAGAGAGAGAGAGAGGGAGGAGGGAAGGAAGGGAAGGAAGGCAAGGAAGACAAGGAAGGCAAGGAAGGGAAGGAAGGAAAGGAAGGGAGATGATTTTATTTATTTATTTATTTATTTATTTATTTATTTATTTATTTATTTATTTATTTTGGAGACAGAGTCTCGCTCTGTCATCCAGGTGGCAGTGCAATGGCGTGATCCTGGCTAACTGCAACCTCCGCCTCCTGGATTCAAGCAATTCTCATGCCTCAGCCCCCCAGGTAGCTGGGATTACAGGTGTCCACCACTACGCCCGGCTAATTTTTGTATTTTTAGTAGAGACGGGGTTTCACCATGTTGCCCAGGCTGGTCTTGAACTCCTGAGCTCAGGCAATAAGCCCGCATCGGCCTCCCAAAGGACTAGGATTACAGGCATGAGCCACCGTACCCAGCCAGATCATGTTTTTTAAAAAACCAAGGGGCAGCAGCATTATTAACAATAGGCAAGGTGGAAAAAACACAAATGTCCGTCTACAGATGAATGGGTAAACACACTGTGATACGTACATACAATGGAATACTACTCCACCTTCACAAGAAAGGAAATTCTAACACATACTACAACATACCTGAACCTTGAAGACATTGTGCTAAGTGAAACAAGCCAGGCACAAAAGGACAAATCTATAATTCCATATAGAGGAAGGATCTAGAGTAGTCAAACTCACAGAAACAGAAATACAGGTCACCAGGGGCCAAAGGTGGGGGACGGGGATGGGTAATGGGGAGTTATTTTTTCATGAATATAGACCTTCTGTTTGAGGTGATGAAACCATTCTGGAGATGGGTGGTGAAAATAGATGCACAACACTGTGACTGTGCTTAATGTCACCGAAGTGTACACTTAAAAATGGTTAGAATGGTACATTTTGTATTATGTATATTTTACCAAATTGAAACAAACAAGACTCATTCTACTATGAAAACCTCAACTCATGGCCGGGCACAGTGGCTCACACCTGTGATCCCAGCACTTTGGGAGGCCGAGGTGGGCGGATCACGAGGTCAGGAGTTCAAGACCAGCCTGGCCAACATGGTGAAACCCCAACTCTGCTAAAGATGCAGAAGGTTGCCTGGGTGTGGTAGCGCATGCCTGTGGTCCCAGCTGCTTGGGAGGCTGAGGCAGGAGAATCACTGGAACCTGGGAGGCAGAGGTTGCAGTAAGCTGAGATTATACCATTGCACTCCAGCCTAGGCGACAGGGTGAGACTCCACCTCTATTTAAAAAAAAAAAAAAGAAAAGGAAAAAATAAATAAAGAAAGAAAAACAAACACAAAAAAAAAGAAAAAGGAAAAGAAAAGAAAAGAAAAGCTCAACCCAGAAGCACGCTGTAGGGTGTGCCTATGCGTCATGATAGACTTTATATGATAAGTCTTAGGTTGCCCTGCACCCCAGGTGTAGCCAGTGACCATTTTACTCAGGGGCGCACCCTGGAGGAAGGAGCAGTATCTGCTCACTGTATCTGAGGCCCGATACAGTCCTGAGGTGGCTCCCTCTGTTACCACTGTCTTGATCGAGTGAATTCTGGAATCGGTTTTTCCTGGTGACATTAGCAGCATGTCAAATGACATGTTAGATGTTAGGAAAGGGCTCTCATTGGTAAGATAAAGTGCTATCAACAATGTGGACTGGCTACGGTTTATTAGAGATACTCGCCACTTTTTCATAACACAGAATGAAAATCTAGAGAGGTTGACATCAACGTTCTTAGTGATGCTGTCTAAGGGGTGATCCACAGCTAGCCTGTTTCCAGCTGCTGCTTAGAAGAAACTCTGTTTGCCTAATGCCAACTATGAGGGTGACAGCAATGGTCCCTGTCACAGTGTCACGCTTGCCTCTAGTGAACCTTTCTGTAAGAGAGTGGTCAGAGCATCTGAAAGGACAGACGGCAGAAACATATCTTCACTGTTGGCTGAATCGTTGTGTGCCTACTAATGAATGTTTGATCAATAAACGTCTTTCTGTGTGGCAGAATCTGGTGGAATAATTTTTTTTTCATCACAGTATGTTAGTGAAGTTCTAGTTTGAGGTTCTTTCATCTTCAACTTTTTGGCCACTACTATTACCTACAAATTCAGCTAAGAGTTGTTCATGACCATATTGATTCAGGTAAATTCACACACTCACATACACACACACACGGAGAGAGAGAGAGAGAGGGAGAGATAGGAGGGGGAAGGGAGAGAGAGGAGAGAAAGAAAAAAAATAGGATCAGGTAGTCCCCTAGTCTCTTCCAACTATAAAAGTTTGCATTGAACCTTACCTAAGAAATGACTAGTGGTCGCGTTTGCATGGCCAGCACTGACTCTGGGGGGCATAAGCAAGGATGAGGAGATTAGAGAATGAGACTTTGGGCTTATCTTTACAAAGTAAAAGAAATAAATTGCTTACCGAGCATCTTTAGTGAATACTGTATCCAGACCATATCCCCAACCCCAGTTATTTCAGTCCCCTAAGATTTTAATTTTGTGTACTCTCTATTCAATTCAGCAAAAATCACCCTTGTCCCATAAAGCAATGATCAGATAGCTGCAGTGATTTTCTTTTTTATTTTTTTTGAGACAGAGTCTCACTCTGTCTCCCAGGCTGGAGCACAGTGGCACGACCTCGGCTCATTGCAACTCTGCCTCCTGGGTTCAAGCAATTCTCGTGCCTCAGTTTCCTGAGTAGCTGGGATTACAGGCGCGCGCCACCATACCTGGCTAATTTTTCTATTTTTAGTAGAGATGGGGTTTCACCACGTTGGCCAGGCTGGTCTCAAATTCCTGACCCCAAGTGATCCACCCACCTCAGACTCCCAAAGTGTTAGAATTACAGGCGTGAGCCGCAGCACCTAGCCATGATTTTCTTGACAAACAACTGCCACCTGATGCAGATGAAGGATGATACCACACATCCTATATGATTTTATTTTCAGATTTTTCCCTAAGGTTTTATTATGAAAAATTCCAAACACACAATAAAGTTGAAAGAATTTTACAATGAACATATATATAGCTGCACCTATAATGTACCATGACTGTCTTACCATATTTGCTTTATCATATTTATCCTTCTATCCATCCATCAACACATCTTTGGTTTTTTTTTAATGCATTTCAAAACAGTAAGACAGTCAGCAGCACATTACTTCCTAGGCATTTTAATATGTATATCATTAACCAGGGTTCAATAGCGTTTGTGGGACTTTTCCCCCACCTTCCATGTAAAAGTTACATACAATGAAATGCACAAACCACTTGGCAAATTTTGACAGTGCATACTGCTACGTAACCCAAACACTTTTCAAGATGCAGAAAGTTCTGGAGTGATGAGGAAGTTCCCTCAAGCTCCTCCTTTGACAATATCTGCATCCTCCCACCAGAGGCAATCCCTTCTTGATTAAGCTTAGTTACAGATTGGTTCTTCCTGTCCCCAAACTCAATCTATTAGGAATCCTGAAGTACACACTCTTTGAGTAAGCTTTCTCTCATAGCATCAAGTTTCTGCAATTCATTCAAGTTGTTTCATGTACTGCTAATCTGTTTTTACTTACTGCTTGGTGAGTGGCATACCATAATATTAACAGAACACAAATTATTTATCTATTCTCTCAGTGATGAATACCTGGGCTGTTTTTGCAATAACAGTTTCATAGTCCAGCGATAACTACAACTGCAATGGAAGGGTCAGAGGGTAGATATCTATTCAGTAATTTTTTTTTTTTTTTTTTGAGACAGAGTCTCGGTCTATTGCCCAGGCCGGAGTACAATGGCGCGATCTTGGTTCAGTGCAACCTCTGCCTCCCAGGTTCAAGCAACTCTCCTGCCTCAGCCTCCTGAGAAGCTAGGACTACAGGCGTACATCACCACACCCAGCTAACTTTTTATATTTTTAAAAGAGACAAGGTTTCACTATGTGGGCCCGGCTGGTCTCGAACTCCTGACCTCAAGCAATCTGCCCGCCTCGGCCTCCCAAAGTGCTAGGATTACAGACCTATCTATTCAGTTTTATAGGAAATCACCAAACCTTTCTTTAAAGGGGATGAACCATTTATATTCCCACCAGTAATGTGTGAGAGTTACAGTTGCAACACATCCTTACCAACATCTGATGTTGTTAGTTTTGTTTTATTTTAATTTTAGCCACGCTGGTGGGTTTGAAATGGCATCTCATTGTGGTTTTTCCTGCTTCCTGTGAGTTACTTGAACATTTTTTAGAATTCCATTGTAATTTACCTATGGTGGTTTTTAATGCATCTCTTTGTATAGCTTTTTGAACGGTTGCTCTAGATATTACATTACATATGCATAATTTATCAAAGTCTACTGGGGCTGACATTTTACCAGTTCGAGTGAACTGCAGCACACTTAACTCCTATTGTATCCCTTTATCCTCTCTCATTTACAGTAGGATGGCCTTAAATATTTCCCTTACATACATCAAAAGCCACATTAGATATTTTCCAAACTCCTTTATAACTTGGACTCTGTTGTGGAACTCAGTTTCCACCAAGCACACACACCTGCATGAGATGACAGAGGCAAAAATGAACGTCAGGAGGCAGAGGATGCTCTTGGGCTTCTGCTGCTTCTACTGTTTTCTGGCAAGCATGAGCAAGGGATGTTATTTTGCTTTTGAGGTAGCTGTTGTTAGAGCTCTGAGTCCGGTCCCAAACTTCTCAAGTATCAAAAAGTGTGGCTCTCGTCCTGCTCACACAGTTCTCAGCAGACGCGGCAGGGTCCTTAAGGGAGCAGCCGCCCCGTGGCTTCTTAACCACAGTTTCCTTGGTGGTCTGGTTTGATACGGTTCTCGCCTGTGCCTCTAGCCTCTCTTAGGATTCTGCAAGGCACTTAAGAATAGCAATACACGGCTGGGCGCGGTGGCTCAAGCCTGTAATCCCAGCACTTTGGGAGGCGGAGACGGGCGGATCACGAGGTCAGGAGATCGAGACCATCCTGGCTAACCCGGTGAAACCCCGTCTCTACAAAATATACAAAAAAAAAAATAGCCAGGCGAGGTGGCAGGCGCCTGTAGTCCTAGATACTCGGGAGGCTGAGGCAGGAGAATGGTGTAAACCCGGGAGGTGGAGCTTGCAGTGAGCTGAGATCTGGCCACTGTACTCCAGCCCGGGCGACAGAGTAAGACTCCGTCTCAAAAAAAAAAAAAAAAAAAGGAATAGCAATACACTGGCCGGGTGCAGTGGCTCATGCCTATAATCCCAGCACTTTGGGAGGCCAAGGCGGGCGGATCACGAGGTCAGGAGATTGAGACCATCCTGACCAACAGGACACTCCAGCCTGGCGACAGAGCGAGACTCTGTCTCAAAAAAAAAAAAAAAAAAAAAAAAGAAATACATCTTTTTCTGTTGAAGCTCATGTATCCTCTTGTCTGTAACTGAACTCTAATGGTTATAGTTCCACAGCTAATTACTGGCAGAGCTGGGATCAAAACTCAGATCTCCGTTCTTTCTTCTGCAGTGCGCTGCAGAGTCTTTCTCTCAACAATGTTCTTCAAAGAAGAAAGAGTTGGAAGTCCCACATTCTATTTTGAGAACACACACTGGGAATGAAATGTTTGTATTTCTCTGTCACATCCTTTTCACCCTACATGTGTGGTTATCTTTGCCTGGGTGAGTTAAATTACTGCTCAGGAATGAGACACTGTGGGTGTTTCTTAGGCAGCACAATGGTGACATCAATGGGCATATTTTTCTCCCGTGCCTTGTTACTGGGCTGGATTAATCAAGACATTTGTTTCTTAAAAGATTCAACTCACCCCAGTAAACAGAGAAGGATGTAATCTGCAGTGGCTTCTCACACTTCATTGCATGTGGACAAACCCTTATTTATTATTTATTTTTTAAGATGGAGTGTCCCTCACTCTGTCACCCAGGCTGGAGTGCAGTGCAGTGGTGCAATCTCTGCTCACTACAACCTCTGTCTCCCAGGTTCAAGCGATTCTCTTGCCTCATCAGCTCCCCGAGCAGGTGTGAGTACAGGAGCACGCCACCACGCTCGGCTAATTTTTGTATTTTTTTGTAGAGATGGGATTTCACCATGTTGGCCAGGCTGGTCTTGAACTCCTGGCCTCAAGCAATCCACCTGCCTCAGCCTCCCAAAGTGATGGGATTATAAACGTGAGCCACTGCGCCCAGCCAACAAACCCTTAGCTTAGAACTCAAAGATCTGGATGGACATTTCAGCTCAGCTACATCCCAGGTAGGGCCATTGACTGAACCTTTACTGAGCTTCCACTCATCCAGCCCAACTGGCTTCCTTGCTGATCTTCCAACAAGACAAGCACACGCCTGCCACAGGACCTTCACACGTGCAATGTCCACTGGATGGAATCTGCATCCTCTTGATATTTGTGTGCTGTGCACCCTGACATCACTCTAGTGTCTGCTCAAAAAGCTTTCCATAACACCCTGCTCCCCTGACTTACCTTTTCCCCCATAACACTCAAATGTCTCGATCTTATATACATACCTATTTCTTCACTGATTATCCCCTGTGACTGGCACATAGTACGAACTCCATCAATCTTTCAGGAGTGAATGAATGTCTGCCTGCAAGTTTGACAGAGACTCGGGGTCCTCCTCTGTAGGCTAACCTCCCAAAGCTGACCTTGAACAACTGATGTAAATATGAACTGAGACTGGTTATATGAAAACCCACGATCGTGAAAACATGTGCTCAGCACGTAGTGAGCATTTACAAGTTTCATTGTTTCTAAGAAAAACTATTTTTCACATTCTAACATCTCTAAAGTCGAGAAAGTTTGAGCAATCACTGGAGATCACAGAGCAGAGGCTGACACAGTTGTTCCCACTAATGCCTCTTCGCAGAATGGGTGTCAGAGGCTTCAGTGAAAATCCCAGAGACAATGAAGGGAGTCACTCTTTTAACCACTATGAACCAAATGGTTGTGGGAAGAGGCAGGAAGAAATGGAGAACCAGATGTGTTTAGTAACATTCCTAGAAGATGAGCCAGGAGGAGGCCAGCTCCACAGAACTGCAAAGTGGGTTAAGCGTTGTCTTCACAGGATTCTCATAAGAAATGCTGCATGCTCACAATGATGCACGATATAGACAGATGCAGGAGACGGCACTGAGTTGAAAAATGGATTCTAAAGAGTGAGACTCCAAGAGAAGAAGCTTTTGCAATATCTGAGCCAATATGTAGGCATAGCAATAAAACATGACAAAAACCCAAGTCTAAAATAGTTCTTTCAATAAGCATAAAAGAAAGATTCAAAGGGATTAAAAAAAATTGTGCCATGATTTAATTAAAAGATTTCTTGGCTTTACATAAAATAATGCCATGTCTTACACTCAGCAGCATCTAAGGTTAGGTGAATTTGGAAAAAAACTGAAAAACAAGAGTTCAAAGCACTCTTGACCCCAGACACTTCTCTACTGGTTCATCCATTGACCTAATTTCCCTGTATTTAATTCCCATGTCTATTTTCAAGACTGACTTACACTGCGGATTCCAAAACAACCACTGACTTACATTGCAGGTTCCAATGTAACCACTGTCCTTAACGTGTACATAGATTTGTTGCCTTCTCTCCAGGGGCATGAGATTTGTTGCCTCCAGGAAAGGCAACAAAACTATGTATTCCTTAAGGACAGTGGTTCTCAAAGGGTTGTCCTGGGACCAGCAGCAACAGCATCACCTAGACAGTAGTTAGAAATGCACATTTGCCGGGCGCGGTGGCTCACGCCTATAATCCCAACACTTTGGGAGACCGAGGCGGGTGGATCACGAGGTCAGGAGATCGAGACCATCCTGGCTAACACAGTGAAACCTCGTCTCTACTAAAAATACAAAAAAATAGCCAGGCGTGGTGGTGGGCGCTTGTAGTCCCAGCTACTTGGGAGGCTGAGGCAGGAGAATGGCGTGAACCCGGGAGGCGGAACTTGCAGTGAGCTGAGATCACGCCACTACACTCCAGCCTGGGCGACAGAGCGAGACTCCGTCTCAAAAAAAAAAAAAAAAAAAAAAGAAATGCACATTCTGAGGCCTCCCAAGATCTGCTAACTCAGACACTGGAGGAGAAGAAGGGTGTTCCAACAAGTCTTTCAGGTCACTATGATTCATCCTATAGAGTTTGAGAATCGCTGCTCCAGGAAAATCACCCAGTACCATCTACCATCAACTTGACCACTCAAGTGTCACCACTCATTGAAGCTTAACTAAAATGTCCAGAGAATTAACTGCGCACCAGGCACTATGTGGAAGGCTGAATGCTGCCTCACAATCCAAAGTGGTATGTGTGTAAAAAATACAAAAATGGGATGACATGAGGGCTGGCGGGGGTGCCAGAACCATGCTCTGTTCAGGGGAATAGAGGACTGATTCTGATCCAAGAGTCCCGGTGGACTTCATCTCTGAATTTTATAGGTGAAGAAGCTGTTCGGAGCCCACTGTGGTGCTCTCTTATTGATGGAGAGGCACAGTCCCTCTCCCCCAAATGCTGGTGGCCTGGAGGCAGTGTCTGAGCTGGCCTTGAAGAGTGAGTAGTAAACCCACAGGTAGGCAGAGTCCTTGAAGGACATTCCGAGTGGAGGGAAAAACAGAAACGAAAGTAGGGAAGTGTGAAAGTAATTATTTTGTTCAGGGAAGAGTGGGTAGCAATCTGCAGTAGTGTAGGTACCTTTTAAGCTTGTAGGAAAGGCTGACGAGTGAGAGATCGGGAGGGACAGGAGAGCGTAGCCCGAGAGTGGATTTCCACATCCATGGTCTGAGGTAAGCAGCTGGCAGTGAGGACAAAGATGTTGACGGCAGTGTTTCTCACCCTGTAAGAGGAACATGGGATTTCCTGGAATCTCGTTAAACTGCGGGATCTGATTCATCATCTTGGGATGGGCCTGCAGTTGTGTCTTTTTGAGCAGCTCCAAGGTGATGCTGGGATCACACTCGGAGTGGTGAATCTAGCTGCTACAGGGAGAGTGCATGAAGATGCTTGGAAATGATACCTTTACATTGCTGTCAGGACACATGGTTGGGTGGGTCCATGATGGTGTTTTCAGAAGAATGGCAATACATGGAAAGGAAAATGGGAATTGGGGGCAAAAGTTTTTTATAAAGCAAAGGCGGAACGTGGCGTTCTGCAGACGAAAAGGAGGTTATTGGAAACAGAACAGTGCATCCACCGCAATTAGTCTCGGCAGTGTGTGACAGTAAGTTCCTGATAACAGTGGCTTAAACCAGAGGGACTTTTATGTCTCTCTCACATTCCCAGAAAGTCAGTAAGTTGGTAGTGTAGGGTGGAATGTGATTTAACAGTGCCATTGTCTTCCCAGGATCCCATCATTCTGCTTTGCCATCCTCAGCTGTAAGTTGAGGCCCCTCAGTGTCCAATATCATGCTAGAGCATCAACATCCTTGTTGCAGGCTGGCAGCCAAAAGTAGTGGAAGAGAAAGCCAAAGACGGGGATGCATCTCAACAGCAAAAGTCACTGTAAGTGGCTTCCCTGAAGTTCTATGGCTATGCCCAACTGCCACAGGGGCAGGGAGACATAGTCATTTCTCTGGCTGTTTTGCTCTCCTGAATGTAAGCAGAGGTCTGTTCCTAAGCAGAAAAGGGACAATGGATATAGGGAGGCAACATGGCAGTCCTTGCTGCAAGTGGAATCCATGGTGACAACTCAAAAGGGGGAGGGCACAATGAAGTAATCAGATTCTTAGGGGATACTTGAGTGTCAGCCTCCTGTGCTCACGGATGTCTGAATCTACTTGTGTCTTGCGATTTCGCTAGTTCATTAGTGTGAGTGTTCCTCTCCTCTGTCAGAAAAAACCTGTCCCAATCCTTCTCATCTGCAAGAGCCAGCTCCACTGCCATCTCCTCCAATAATGGTGGCTGCATTTCACAGGGTTGTTCTAAGAAGTCAAGGAGATAAAGCACTTGGAACAATGCTTGGCATATATTATGCGCTGGGCACATAATAACCACTTAATAAATGCTAGATATGAATTATATGCACCAAGACCCAACATGGGTGCAGAAACACAGTAGGCACTCAATATGCATTGGCTGAATCTAATCTGTATCTTCTGGACTGACCTCTGTGCCTTAGTCTTTTTCCTGTGGCTCATGTGTCCACCACACCTACCATTCTCCAAGGCCCAGCCAAAAGCCAGAATCTAGCCCCAACAGGGACATTATTTAGATGAAAGAACATTTTCCCACAGCCATCCTAGTTTTCAGGGCCTTGCCAAGAAATAGGAAAGAAAAGCAATATAAATGTTAATAGGAAATTGTCTATTCACTTTTACTTAGGCTAATCTACGGCAGACCAACAAAGAGGGAATTAGACAGCCGGAGGGACAGGAAAACACGGGACCTTGACAGGCTGAAGCCCAACAGACTGCAGTTTCCAGGAGGAAATGTAATTCCAGGCCGACAACGAAGGCTACATGGAAATCAGGACAGAGGGTTTCTCCTTGGGATGCCTCTATGGTGTGAGATGAGGTTCCTACTGTGGTCCCTGTTTTCCCGGGCATCCATCAAATTAGTGCCTACCATATGCAGCCACAGGTCTGACTGGTAGGGACAAAAGGGTGATTATAGCAGCTCCTGTCCCCAAGGACTACGGAGGCAAGAAAAATAAACCAATAACTACAATACTGTGTGAAGTAAATGTTACTAGATGTGTAGGCTCAAGATATTGGATAAGCAAGGAAGAGGGGCAGATTGCCAGAACAACAGAGCAGGAGAAAGATTAGGTACAAAGTTGTCTTCTTGTAGAACAGAAGACCCTGAGGCGGGGTTCTAAAGGGTGAATAGGAGTTTCCCTGGCAAAGAAGGCAGGAAAAGGTGTTCTAGGAAGTGAGACCACCAGGTACAAAGACTAGACAGCATGAGTTCATGTCCTTTCCAGGGACACTGATGAAGCTCAAAACCATCATCCTCAACAAACTAACACAGGAACAGAAAACCAAACACCGCATTTTCTCACTCATAAATAGGAGTCGAACAATGAGAACACATGGACACAGGGTGAGGAACATCACACACCAGGGCCTAGCGGGGTGTGGGGAGGGGTTGGAGGCAAAGGGGAAGGAGAGCATTAGGACAAATACCTAATGCATGTGGGGCTTAAAACCTAGATGACGGGCTGACAGGTGCAGCAAACCACCGTGGCACATGTATACCTACGTAACAAACATGCACGTTCAGGTCATGTATCCCAGACCTTAAAGTAAAAAAAAAGAAAAAAAAAAGACTAGAGAGATACATCATGATAGGCTAAATAATGCCTCCCAAAGATGACCACCTGATAATTCCTGAAATTTGTGAGTATCACATTACATAACAAAAAAAGGACTTTGTAGGTATGATTAAAGACCTTGAGGTGGAAGATGATCCCAGATTATTCTGCTGGGCCTCATATAATCACATAGGTCCTTGTAAGAGAGATGCAGGAAGAGTCGGCGTCAGAGGGAACGTTGGTGTGATAATGGAAGCAGAAAGTGGTGTGATTCATTGCAGAGGATGGGGCCACAAGCCAAGGGATGCAGGTGGCTGCTAGAAGCTGAAAAAGGCAAGGGGATGGGATTCTCCCTCAGAGCTTCCAGAAGAAAACAGCCCTATGGACACCCTGAATTTAGTTCAGTGAGACTGATTTTAGACTTCTGACCTCCAGCACTATAAAAGAGTAAATCTGTATTATTTAAAAGAGTAAATCTGTATTATTTTAAGCCACTAAGTTTATGGTGATTTGATACAGTAGCAACAGAAAACGAACATACACGTGTTAAGGGTGTGTCTTCCAGAATGTTAAGGAAGAACATCAGAAAACTGAATCAGAGGGGGCAGGCTCAGGCCAAGTCATGGAAGGATCTGTGCACCAGCCTGAGTTTAAGTTTTTTTTTTTTTTTTTTTTTGAGACGGAGTCTTGCTCTGTCGCCCAGGCTGGAGTAAGTTTTATCCTCAATGCGGAGCTTCCACTAAAGCGTCTCAGCAGAGGGATACTAAAGCGCTGACTCATCAAATTTCTGGATCTTAAATCTTAGCAATGACCACATGTCTAATTCTCCATTTTATTGACTCATTTCTTTTATTATAGACTGTAATGACTGTATAAAAAAAAGGAATAACCTAAGGAAGGCTATTTCATCCCTCCAAATTCCACTCTCATGTTCTTGAAGATGCATACACGTATCTGCAGGGCTGTGATCCAGTATGAGCATGGGTGTGCAGACAGGGAGACTTACTGGAAATTGGGGATTTCTCCCCAGAATCCTGGCCTGATGACTGCTGTATGGCTACAAAGGTCTTGTTCAAATGTCCCACCCTGTCCCAACTCCAGGAACAGGACAGGCAACCCATGTTCACTGAGTGCTCTCTTAGGGCCAGAAGCTTTGTGAACATCCTATCATTGAGCTCTCCACGATCCTTCTGGGCAGTACCCGCAGCTGCTGGGAGCCTCTTGTAACTGAGCCTGATTCCCTGAGCACTGCTGTTGCAAGGCACGACACCCATCAGTGAAGCCTGGAAAAGATGATCATCCACCTACACATGGTCCCTACCTACCTCTGCCCAGTCTCTGTCTATACACAGAAAAGCCCCGAAGGGTAGAATTCCAGCCGGCCCCCTCCTTCTCACTCACTCTTGGTACACCAACCTTTATGCACTCACACACCCCACGTCAGGGCCCCTGCCAGCTATGTCTTTGGCCGAATGTTGCTTGCTGCCAAAGGAATCACTTAGGTGGCCTCTAAGCAGCCCCGGATCTGACAAGCTGGGTCTGCTCTAGCACCGCCGCTAGACCCCTGAGGCCATGGCCAGACACGCAGAGGCTCTAAAGCAGTGCTCTGGCTGTTGCCAGAGCAGGGGACCCAAACTAAGGAGGATCCAAGGCACAAGAAGCCTGAGTTCAAATCCTCACTGAGACACTTCACAGCTAGAAACCTTGGCCAAGTCACTGTCCTTCCATCAAAACAGGAGGGTATGGCCATCATCTACGCTTGCCACCATGGTGCACTCCACAAGTTAGAAAGCAACACTTCCCATGCATCTGACAGGTCCCACAGCCACAGAGGGCTCTGTGGTGGAAACACAACACAACACAACACAACACAACACAACACAACACACACCTGGCATGCTGAAGCCTCAAATTTGAGCTGTTTTCAACAGTGTTGTCATGAACAGATTCTTGCAGTCTATTCCACCCCCTTCCATCTTTTCTTTTAGAATCTGTATTTGGAGACAGTACTTCCCTGGAAATAAAAGCATTGAGTTGAAAGGTCTATCATGGAGTTAAAGGATATGCACAATTTATGGTTCTTGTGATGACCTGGCTCTCTCCAGGAAGAGCAATGTCGATCCCACCAAGTCAGATCAGACAGCACTGCTCATGTCCCTACTTCATTCCAGCATGGAACCAAGCACTTCAGTTATTCTTTTCCAATACCACACAACGCTCAGCCCCATTTGACTGATGAGGAAAGTGAAATTATGGAAAGCAAAGCGACTTGCCCAAGGCAATGCAGTTATTTTGATACAGAGCTGGGAGAAGGATCTGAGTCCCTGGAATCTTCCAACTCCATTGTATCTGCTGAATTATTCAGGTCTTTGAGTTATCCCACACTACTTCAACAGCTCTCATTTATTACACATAACCATAGGCCAGGTTCTAGACGCTACTTTATTATATACACTACCACGTTCGTCCAAGGCAATAAGGCAATAAACATGATAATGTTGCTGATGATGATAGTAGCACCTACCTACTACTGAATGTTTAATACGTGCGGGCATTGTGTAAGGCACTTACATTATTTTAACTCTAAAGATCTATGAGTTAGTCTGAACATGCCCAGTTTATAGATGAAAGAACTGGAGCTCAGAAAAGAGACATCCCCCAAGAGTCCCACAGATGATAAATGGAAAACACATCCATCAATAAATGGATTTGAACACAGGGCTGGCTCCTAACCGTTAACTGCCCCAGGTGGGCGACAAGAGAGACGGTTTCTAAAGATGACAGTGAGAAAAATCAGCATTCTGTGTTGGTTTGTCTTCCCTGCAATGTGCCGGCTGTGTGTCGTTTGATCAGTGCTGAGTTTATTTCAACCCCATCAGACTGGCTGCATACAAATGCATGTCTTTCTCTTCTAGGGGCTGCTTCCCATTATAGCAAACATGGATCACACGGCTCAGCCCACACCCCCACACAAGCCTCCAGGGTACTGCCTCCAATGGCCAAGAGGGACCTCGTCAGGGCCTGAGAACAGAGGGAAAGCTCCCTCTCAGGGCACCATCTGCACTGCAGAGGAGGACACAGGAAGGGGGAGCTCCTAGAAAGCAGCAAGAGTATCCTGGTATAAGGGATGAGCTTCGAGGCTAGGAAAGAAGCCACAGGTTCAAGTCCCAACTCTGCCCATAACTCAATGTGTGACCTGGGGTAAGTTAGTCTTGGTCACAGGACAACTAATAAAATTATGAAACAAGTAACTTGATGTAATTTCAGATTTCCCTCCTGGAAGGGGATGGCAGAGGTTCTAGTAAAAATAAACTGAATCGCTTTAAAGAAAGGAAATGATTTGGCAAATCCAGACAGAAAACACCTGGGCCCCAGATCATTTGCATAGCTAACCTACCTTCTTAGAAGTTCTTTTCATCAAAAGACCGAGACATAAATCCCTGTGAATTGGCCCTTTTCTGCCCTCAGGCAGGTACAATCTCAGCTTCTTCCTGATCCACAGCATCTCAGATCCTGAAACCACTGCAGAATGAAAGCAGCCTGAAAAAGAAACCATGACCCCATCATCGAGTAAGAATTCTATCACCTTCAGTAGATCCAGAACTGGCACGCGAGACAATTCCAGCCGAAAAAGGTCATGGCTACTAAAGACGTGGGAGGGAATGGGGAAAACACGCTGGCTTCAGTCCTTCACTGCCCTGACACTAGATGCATCTGCCAGGTGAGAAAGGGAGCGCTCCCGGGGCCACACCTGCCCCTTGGCACAAGCAACCCCATCATTTTACTATGAGTCCATCGGTAAAACACAGGGAGTATCCAGGTGAGTAGGAAAAAGCATTCAACCTCCATATAACAAGATTTATAAAATCAACGCTGGCTTGCCAGGGATCCTCTTTGACTGTAACTTAGAGAGTGTCAAGGTGTTAACAGCTGTAAGTGGTTACTAGGTTCTTGAAATCCTATAGCTGGGGTTGATGGTTACATTTCTGATGCACAACAGCCAAGCCTGTCCAAGCACACATGCATCATGCTCCCTCCCTCCTTTCTCCAGCTGCTCTGGCTTTGCAGCCAGTCCTACTCCCTGGTCTCAGTTCTTGGGAATCAAGGGAACTTTCTAAAATATCAAGTTGCTTTAGAGAAGTGTCAATTTGTAAATTCTCCACTTGGCCCTGTCTACCTGCAAAGATACAGATAAGTCTGGGGGAAGCAAAAGAGATTTTGTGTCTCTTTTTAGTTTCCAGATGGAGCTGCCTCCCACGGTCGACCCACACACCCAAGTGGCTGATGTCACCGTTATGATTTTAGTAGCACTGTGAGGGCCCTGGGGGCGAGAACCCCCATAAAAATCAACAATATCAAGCATATCTGAGGAAGCCAGAGAGACAGAAACTAGGGAACCAGAGTGTGCTTAGCTCTGGAAGGGTCTGCAGAATCACCAAGCAGAGACGCATCATATGGACATCTGTGCATATACACAGGATGGAATGAGCCAGGGCCTTAGAGAGGATGACACTTGACCAGGCTGATGATGTCCAAGCTGCTGAGAAGGATCCAGTCCCAAATATCACCCAGTACGACCCTTTGGGAAAATTCCCTTGGCCACTGTGTAGAATGTCAGGCTCGGGACTAAGAAAGCACCTGTCCCAGAGGAGAAAAGAGTGTTTTCAACCAAGCTTGGCACTGTGGTGAGTCCAGCCTCCACGGACTGAACAGAAGTTAGAAGTTGCTGATGTGGAGCTGCTATTGCAGGAACGAAAGGAGGGAGGCGGAAGAGAAAAGAAAAAATCTAAGGAATATGACAGTGCACTGGGCACTGAGGCTGTCTGTGGGGAAAAGAGGCTCTGGAAGGGGGTTGTGGTGGCCACTGTGTAGACAGAGACCCTTATACCCAGCTCAGCCAGGAGCTCTCCTGAGCTCCCCTCACCATAACACAGGCATTACATGCCTGCCTGAGGTATTTCATCCCTTCAGGTGATTGTCATCGTACTATGTTGCTAGGGCGGATGTAACAGAATACCAGACTGGGGGGCTGAAACAACAGGAATTCATTCTCTTAGAGTTCTGGAGGTTGGAAGTCTGATATCAAAGTGTTGGCAGAGTTTGTTTCTTCTTTTTTGTGTGTGTGAGACGGAGTCTTGCTCTGTCGCCCAGGCTGGAGTGTGGTGGTGTGATCTCGGCTCACTGCAACCTCTGCCTCCGGGTTCAAGCGATTCTCCTGCCTCAGCCTCCTGAGTAGCTGGGATTGCAGGCATGTGCCACCACACCCAGCTAATTTTTGTATTTTCAGTAGAGACAGGGTTTCACGATGTTGATCAGGCTGGTCTCGAACTCCTGACCTTGTGATCTGCCCGCCTCGGCCTCCCAAAGTGCTGGGATTACAGGCATGAGCCACTGTGCCC
This sequence comes from Papio anubis, assembly GCF_008728515.1. Taxonomy (NCBI): domain Eukaryota; kingdom Metazoa; phylum Chordata; class Mammalia; order Primates; family Cercopithecidae; genus Papio; species Papio anubis. The sequence goes on along the minus strand of NC_044991.1, from coordinate 17,041,890 downwards.
AGTCCAGAGTTAGTTTCTTCTGAGGCCTGTCCTTGGCCTGCAGCTGGCCGTTTTCTGCCTGTGTCTTCACAAGGTCTTTCCTCTGTATCTGTGTTCTAATCTCCTCTTCTTACAGGGACACCAGTCGCATCGGACCAGGGGCCACCATAATGACCTCATTTTCCTTTAATCACCTCTATAAAGACCCTATCCCCAAACAGTCACATTCCTGGGTACCAGGGGTTAAGGCTTCAACACATAACTTTGGAAATGGAGGGGCACGATTCAGCCAATCACAGTCATTACCACTTTCATACCACTGAGCGAAATGAGACACACAGGAAATAAGTGACTTCTCAGAAGCCACACCGCTCATCTGCAGCAGAGCCAGGATTAAAATCCAGACCTTCAAGACCCTGAAAACACGATCCCACCACGCCCCGAAGCTGCCTAGACCTGTGAGGTTGCTGGCATCAGGCCCTGTTTTACAAGTAAGAGAGCCAAGGCTGAGGAAGGTGAAGGAACTTACCAGAGGGTCATGGATCTAAAAAGAGTGGCACTGGGACTCATATCTAGGGTCTATCTAGCTTTACCCCTACTAGTCATTTGCGTTGAATGCACGCCAAGACTGACTGCACTTGGATTTAAACTCTTCATTGGTGAGGCAGTAGCGCCCTTCCTTCGTAACTCGTTCTTCTCTATTCAGGGTGGTCCAGGCAGCATGGTTGTTTAGAGGTACCTATTCTCCATTTGCTCCATTTTAATCTTGCTCTGTCGCCCAGGCTGGAGTGCAGTGGTGCAATCTCGGCTCACTGCAAGCTCCGCCTCCTGGGTTCATGTCATTCTCCTGCCTCAGCCTCCTGAGTAGCTGGGACTACAGGCACCCGCCACCACACCCGGCTAATTTTTTGTATTTTTAGTCAAGATGGGGTTTCACCGTGTTAGCCAGGATGGTCTCGATCTCCTGACCTCATGATCCACCCGCCTCGGCCTCCCAAAGTGCTAGGATGACAGACGTGAGCCATCATGCCTGGCCTAATTCTCTAATTCTTAAATTAATTTCTTAATATTTACAAATCTTAGGAAAGGTATTTAAAATCCTTCATTAAAGGCCATTCAACTATATGATCACAGCATCCTTCAGTGAGTCCCCATGTAACTGACACTGGCTCTCCGATTTGTACTTTATGCTTCCTTGGGGACCTCTCCATGGTGCTTACTATAAAACCTTGTACTTAGTAGTTTTCCAATAAATATTTGCTGAATGCATGAATGGATGGACAGACAAAGTGGTCCAAGGAACCTCAAAAGGCCCTTCCCAGCTTTAAGCTTCATGATTCTGCTCTAGGGGGTGACACAGTGGGACTGCTGCCCTATGGCTGAGCACTGCATTAGATCTAAACCAGACCTTTTGATCTCTTCAGTGTATCTTCCTCCAGCAAAGCCAGCATGTCAGGGCAGCTTCACCAACCAAATCAAGGCAGGGATAAGAAGCTGCCTTTGAGAATAATGGGCTTTGCCCAGGCACAAAATGATAGAAAGCTCTGGGAACCAATTAAACTTTTCCTTTATAATTAAAGCCAATACTTTTTTTTTTTTTTTTTCCTGAGATGGAGTAATGCTCTGTCACCCAGGCTGGAGTGCAGTGGTGTCATCTTGGCTCACTGCAACCTCCATTCCTGGGTTCAAGTGATTCTCGTGCCTCAGCCTCCTAAGTAGCTGGGATTACAGGAATGCACCACCACGCCCAGCTAATTTTTACATTTTTCGTACAGACGGGGTTTTGCCATGTTAGCAAAGTTAGTTCGAGGCTGGTCTCGAACTCCTGACCTCAGGTGATCCGCCCACCTCGGCCTCTCAAAGTGCTAGGATTACAGGCGTAAGCAACCATGCCCAGCTGGCCAATGCTACTTTGATGTACTTTCCTCTCTCATCAGACCTTTGCTAGGTGGAAAACCAAAAAAAAAAGGAAAACTTCATCATCACCGTAGAATTCCACTGTCCCTGCTGTCTATGTTCCCACTTGGAAAATGCTACTGCCGTTCAACAAATGTCTGTGTGAGTAGCCATACAAGCAAAGAACCACCCTGGGCACTTTCCAAAGAAGCAGAAGACAATAGCTCATGACAGCAAGACAGCAAGGCACTTACAAGCAATTCATGGAGATTAAAAAAAAAAAAAAAAAAAAACTTAAGAATGCAGAATAATGTAATACAAATTGTATTCAGTGTTAAGCCTTTGAGGAATAACCAGTCTGGGGAAAGGTTTTAAAAGACTAAAGTCTTCTCAAAAGAGAAGACACTGAATCAGTGAATCAAAGAATCAAATTAAAAATGAAAACTGGATGAATTGGCCCCAGAAAATGGCTAGGTCACGGTCTAATGGACGGCCATGGTGATGAACTGGCCAGGGAACTGAACAAGTTAGGAAGACAGTGGCAATAAAGGCTCAGAAGCCAAACTGTGTGTCAAGGGGAAAGGGACAACTCGTCCCTGGCTGGCTGGAGAAAGGAGAATGGGAAAGACAGCAGCAGGTGCAGAGAGTTCCTGGAGGACCACAAAAGGTTCTTTTAATCAGAGGCATTTAGACTGGTCACAATGGGCACAAGGCACTCATTTGATTTTTCTGAGCAGAGGAACAGAATGATGCAAATTCCTGAGGAATTCATAACATTCCAACAGCTCTGCTGTCATTTGAGTAGAATAAATCAAGGATCACCACAACGGCAGGTATGCCGATCCCAGTGTAATGGGGTGGTCCTACACACTAGAGAAGGAAATGGCAAAATTCTTTAAAACCAGGGGCACATTTCAACAGGAAGTCATTATTTTGAAAAAGAGGCATTAGAATGCAAGATAAATGCTGTATGATGTTTCTTCTCAAAAGACCAGTTAAAACTTAGAAATGTCCAAAGCAACAAATCACACAGCTGGAAAAGATCTTTGGTAGCAAACTGTCCCAAAGCTTTATGTAGGAAATCATTCGCTCATCGTTTAGTGTGCCCCTGCTGTGTACGAGGCACTGTGCTGGATACAGATCCCAAGCAAGCAAGAGTGGGCCAAGTGTTATAGGAGCAGTTGTAGGGTGACAGACACCAAGCTCCAGCTTAATCCCACAGAGGTGCAGCAGTTTCCCCAGGTGAACAAGGTGAAGCAAGGCAGGAGAGAGAACAGCCCAGCTAGGTTAGGAGCTGTGCAAGAGCAAGGTGTGGCCACCAGGCTTCCACGTGTGTAACCTGCCAGAGCAAAGGGTTCCAGGGGGTCTGCAGCAGGAAAGGAGACAGGGAAGAACCGAGATCTGAAGGTTAGAATAGATTAGTCTCTTTCAAGGGTTCTAACCCCTGTGTTAAAATCCTCTGCTATACCATGCCTCAATCTGCAATTCTTCACACTGTCGTTTAAATGTGTCCTAAAATACTGAATAGAACATGGGTCTGAAGGATACCCTGGAAACCAGGAATGAGGCCAACCTCCTCACTAGAGAGAAGTTAGGTGAGCTGTCCACAGCTGACTGATAACATAGGATGCTGTTCAGGAAAACTGACTGCTACCTATGGCCAAATGATATAAGCAGAAAGAAGACTAAAAGGAAAGAGCACACAGACGGGAAAAGGTAAGAATATGAGTTTGTCTGTGTTTGTTTTAGAGTTGAGGTCTTGCTTTATCACCAGGCTGGAGAGCAGTGGTGTGATCACAGCTCACTGCAGCCTCCAACTTCTGGGCTCCCAGCGATCCTCCTTCCTCAGCCTCCCAGGTAGCTGGGACTACAAGTGAGCACCACTATGCTTGGCTAATTTTTATTTTTATTGTTTTAGTTTTTTTTTTTTTTTGCAGAGATGGGATCTTGCTATGTTGCACAGGTTACTCTCAAACTCCCGGCCTCAAGTAATCCTCCAGCCTCAGCCTCCCAAAGTGTTGGGATTTTAGGTGTGAGCCACAGTGCCTGACCTAGAAATACGGGTTTTAAACAGACACTACCTTCTCCAGATTTCAGAAAATAAAGGTAAGAGCTAATGTGTGCTGCATATTGAGTGGTATGCCATTTTGTAAAGGAGGAAATTGAAGTCCAGAGAAGTTGGAGTAACTTGTCCCAACCAAACTATCCAACGAGTACAGCAAATGCCAAGATTCAACTCCAGGCAGTTTGAGTCTGGAGAATGTTAACCACTACCACTATCCCATTTGGCACAACCCTAGGGATGGGGGGCGGGGAAAGGGCAAATCCTACCTGGACAGGGAAGCTGCAGCCTGGATGGCAGGCCTAACACTGGAAATGAATGGCCTTGAGCCAGTAAAGATGCCAGCCTCAGTGGGAGAAATGGCCCTGCACTGAGCATCTCAACAGTCTTCAGGCAGGCAGCAGCAGATGGATCACAGGCTCGAAGGCTTCTAGAGGAGACCAGCACAAGAAGGGCATGTTCACTGAGGCCAGGAACCCACTGGCTACAAGGTGGGTCCAGCCATGGGGTAACTAGGTGAGTCACACAGTCCACTCCGTCATCAATAGAAATTAATCAGGAAACCCCTCCTTGGCTCCAAGTGGTGAAGAGATGAAAGAAATGGGTGGAGAAGTATGGGTGCAGAAGTGTGGGAAACAAACAGTGATTAGAGTCATAGAAATTGAGGGGTGAGGGGTACAGAGTGTGTGTGTGTGTGTGTGTGTCTGTGTATGTGAGGGGTGAGGGGTACAGAGTGTGTGTGTGTGTGTGTGTGTGTGTGTGTGTGTCTACATGTGGGTAGCATGCACCCTGCTGAGGCCAGCAAGAAAAGCCACTAACCTATTAGTCTCTAAAAAAGAAAGCGCAGGCAACAACACAGGGAAGAAACCTTGACCCCGAGCATTCTTCAACAGCCTCAACCAGAGTGAAATTTAAATTGTTTCCATGGTGTGGACTCTGTGCCTCAGGAATTTGCTCTGCATCGCCTTTGTACTCACAGAAGGTATATCATAAGTATTTGTCAACGGTGAGGATGACAGCTACACTTTTAAAGGCACCTAAATTGCCTATCCTGTGGCTAATGTGTTGCGTGTTTGTTCTGAAAAATCGCCCTTTATGGAACCTCTCCATCTTGAGGGCAAAATCCTATCACTTGAGGGCTGAGATGTGCTAAGAAGAAACTCAGTGCTTCATTTCATATCTATTTTCTTATAATTAATCAGTTTTATTTTAAGAGGAGGAGGGGGATAGATATATCTACAGATGAGGGAAAATAGATTCAGCTTAGAGAAGGATTATACATGATAGTCCCAGAAGGTTTGGCTGTTCAGATGATCATTAAAGGAATGGATACAGTTGGTTCTTTAAAAAAAGTCCCAGCTCCCCCAGGATCAGATAAAGAAAAATGAGAGGGCTGTTTCCGCTCCTTTCTGGAACCACATTAAAATGTATCCCTAAACAGCCTTTTGCTAGGAATCCCCCCTGCTATTCCACTAGTACATAAATGCAGGGAACCATATCTGGCTACTAGGAGGCACATCAATCACAGCTCAGAATTCATTCATTCCGTGGTCACTGGTGGTTTATTTGAAACACACAAGCCAGCACACACAGCTGGACCCAGCAAACCAGGTCGGCACTCTTAATTACCTAATTGGTGGTTCTGTTTTAGGCTCTTTTTTTCTTTTTCTTTTTTTTCCTTCAGGTTAAAATTTCTTAATACATAAATGATCAATCCATGTATTTGTTTACTCTTCCTCCTTGATATTCAGCACTTTAAAATGAGGGCCCAGGACTGGGCACAGTGGCTCCCATGTGTAATCACAGCACCTTGGGTGTCCAAGGTGAGAGGATCGATTCACCCCAGGAGTTCAAGACCAGCGTGGGCAACATGGCGAGACCCCGCGCCTACAAAATAATTTAAAAACTTAGCCAGCTATGGTGGCGTGTGCCTGTGTTCCCAGCGATTTAGGAGGCTGAGGTGAGAGGATCACTTGAGTTTGGGAGGTTGAAGCTATAGTGAGCCAGGATGGTGCTGCTGCACTCCAGTCTGTGTGACAGCAAGACCCTGTCTCAAGGAAAAAGTATATAAATAAATAAATAAAATGAAACAATCAAAACAAAACAATGATTACCCAGTAGTTAATAATGAAAAGCGGAATCATCCTGAAAACTGGTCCATGCAGACTGACTCCTGCCCTCCTACCACCACGGTGATCGGCAAGCTAAAAATGCTGCCCCTCTTCCATCACACACATGCTCAAGTAACTCCAAAGAAATGCAAAAAGCTGGTCTTGGCCTGGAAAAATGAGGACCCCCTGGTTCAGAGAATAGCCTCATATTCAAGAGCATGGAGACAAAAAAATCCCAGCTCCAGAGTCAGATAAGGCTGGTTCAACCCTCGGCTTCTCTGGCGGGATACCATGGAGACATTCCTTACCCTCACTAAGCCTGAGACCTCATCTGTAAACTGGGAGACATAATTATATCCATTTAATAGAATTAGATGACCAAAGTCAAAAATGAGATAAAACACAACACATAATCTACTCGGGACAATGACAAATAATAACTGGTTTAATCATATAAATGCCAAATTAAGAACTGTAATATAAATTTATCTTGATAACAAATCAATAGAAGAAAGGAAAAACAAAAGAAATTGGCAGGATAATTTTCACTGTTCAGGTAAAACTGACTGTGGCATGGTCCTACATTGTTACCCAACTTGTTCTCACTCAGGCCTGTGGCCTCCCTTGGCCCAACTGGCCTCAAGTACTTGTATGAAGGAACAGCAACCACATGCAGCTCTCTGACCCATTCAAACCCCACTCTGCCTCCACATACTCTAAATTCCAATCTATGCCATCTCAGGTCATGGAAAGATTACCTCTTGTGTAATGAACGTAGGACACATTTCTCACCCCCTTCAGATTGTCCTCTGGAATTCAAAGGCAGTCCCCTCTCATATCCTTTGGAGGTATGCTGCCAGAAGGACATGTTGGCAAGAGGTAGAAAGAAGTCAGGAAGGAGAAGAGACTATTTAAGTAGCAGGAATACCTGAACTCCATGCTTAATTGATGGAGGCTCCACTTCCACCATCTTTGGGCTCCTACCTTTGCATGAGAAGCTTGAGCTAGAAAGAATCAGAATTAGAGTCGTTCCTTCAAAATCTTCACTTTACACAATCAGAAATGGAAGTCCAGAGAAAATTAAGCAGTTGTATGAGATCACTCTGTTAAGTTACTGGCTAGGTCAGGCCCACAACCCAGAGTTACCGGCCTATCACCTCAGGCTTTTCCCATTTCTTAACATCACTCATGAATCTCTTTTTACCACTAATAGGATGGTCTTTTTCCAAGCTCACTGAGTCCTCCAATACTTCTTAGAGGTACAACAGATCCATGTTGTCCTGGTTCTTTGAATTAATGTTCCTATGAGCAGACTGGTAACTGGATACTGGGTAACACCTGAGTCACTTTTTTAAAATGGTCTTCCTGGCTGGCTGCACTCTCATCCCCACACTGCATATGCAGTCATCCTTTTAACTGTAAAGCAAACATTCTTCCACAGTGCCATCCCCTTGTACCATCTATAGCAGTGGCTCCTAAACTTTATCCAGCATCAAGGTCCTCTGGAGGGCTGGGTGAAATGTAGGATCACCAGGCCCTACGTCCCCAGAACGTCTGCCTCTGAAACAGAGTCCAAGTATTTATATTTCAAACAAGTTCCCAGTTCAGAAATTCTCTTCCCCTAGCTCCCCAATCAAACAACACGTGGCAAGGATTGGAAAGCAGATGAGCCCCCAGTTGCAACTGCAGTGGCATCGCACAGGCGAGGCTAAAGTTGTCACTCTCCCAGGATCACAGACAGACATCACTGAGCAAAGGGCCCCCATGGAAACGCGGCAGATCCCAGCTGACAATGGCTTTCCTTTTACTGTTCTGAAACCAGCACTAAGAAATTTCTCTGAAGAGTTACAAACCATCCACAAATTTATTTAAATCTGAGTTAACTCCCCATTACTAACTACTAATTCCAAACTCATGTTTCCCTCCAGATAAATTGTCCCAGTTCCCTGCACAATGTACACTCAAATTTCCATCTCGCCCCATATACTTAATTAAGTATGATCAGCACAGGTCACAGGTAGCCCTTACTTGGGGAAACAGAGATAAGCCTTCAAATCTGTTCCCATAAAATGATTCCTATATCCTCGGGTTGACAAATTTAGCAAATTAAACTATAGGATGGCCGTTAGATTTGAATTTCTGATAAACAATAAATTTTCTTGTATAAACATGTGCCCTGCAATATTTAGGATATATTTATACTAAAAAAATTGTCCATTGTTTATGTGAAATTCCAATTTAACAGAGGGAACTACATTTTTGTATGGCAACTCTACTTCATCTGTGCATTTGTTCAGAAATTTTTTTCTTTTTATTTTCTTTGTTGTTGTTGTTGTTGTTGTTTTGAAACAGAATCTCAGTCACCCAGGCTCAAAAACAGTGGTGCAATCACAGCTCACTGCAGCCTTGACCTCCCAGGCTCAAGCGATCCTTCCATCTCAGTCTCCTGAGTAGCTGGGACCACAGGCATGTACCACTACACCCAGCTAACTTACATACTTTTTGCAGAGACAGGTTTTCACCATGTTGCCCAGGCTGGTCTTGAATTCCTGCATTCAAGATCAATCCACCTGCCTCAGCCTCCCGAAGTGCTAGGATTATAGGCATGAGCCACCACACCTGGCCACCCCCAAAACATTTACTGAGCCTCTACTATGTCACTTGCTGTGAATATAAGACATGGAGCCAGAGTGTGTTGGTAAATGTTTAACAACCAGTTAGCAAGAAGGGGATAAATGTTACTGTTGGCTCATGGTTGGAGACCCTGCAGCCATCCTGCAAATATGAGAAGGCAAAAAGACCTGCCAAGATGCCTATTCAGAGCACAGACATTACGGAGCCACAAGACCAGGGTCAACAACCAAGATCTCATTATAGATCAAATGAATGAGTTCTTTCTTGTTTAAAACATCCAACTGATACCCAAAGGATACCCCTCTTCACTGTATATGTTGTACTCTCCGTCTCCAAATATATCAACACCTGTTTCTGCATGGCCCACGTTGGTGGGTCTCTTCTTTCCTCCCTCCATCTCCTTCATGTATTCACTCATTCACCCACTCACTCACCTTCCTACCCATTCATCCATCCATCTACCCCCACAGTGTACTATGGATTTATCGATTCATTTTCTTGTAATATCCAATGAAACCAGGCTCTAGAACTATTGGGAGGCATCCCAATGAGTGCTTCTGACTGACTCTGAGTCAATCACTGACATTTTCCATCAAGGACCTCTTTTGGAGGAATACTTTGTGAATCTGCTCTCAGCTGCTACAACAGAGTAAGAGCTTTTTCTTTTCCTTTCCAGTATTGATACATTCCTGGACTCTCTGTTGACCCAGTTCTTCTCCTCATCTACTCAATATTTCCTTGGGGTCAGATTATAATCTTGCAGAAATCCAGAAAGCCACAGAGGAGCCCTTAAAGATCAATACACCCACTTGAGAACACTCAAATCCCCACAGTGGAATCGAGGGCTCGAAGCCACAGGTTACTGGAGAAGGCTTTTGACCCAACAGACGCTTCTTTTGTGAACAGTCCCAAGCACTAGCGAATGTACTCAAGAAACCAACTAGCACTAATTCTCTGATGTGACAAATGAAAAAAGAAACAAGGAATGAAGGATGAAAATTAATAAAACCATACAGAAAACCACTTAACTAACCATTCTGAAATCCCATGTCAAATGCATTCTGCCAAAGTCACTTTGTCCCCATGAGCCAGAGTGTCCACCCCTACTCCAGGCCTCTGTGCCAGGCCTGCCCAGTCCAGTCACCACTCATGTCCACCCTGAGCAATCCCTTTATTTGTCATCACTCTGTTTTCATTCCTTCCATCTCGGCTCTAAAATTTCCCTTTCTAATCTCCAGGGTCCTGCCACACTTTGTGAGATACGCCATTTGAAGAGAGGCTCAACCACAACACTGCAGTAAAGACAACTTTTCCATGTGGTTGCAGAAAATTCTGTACACTATCTAGGCTTTCCCTTCAAGCACACCAAATACGCTGTTATTTACAGTCAGCTGAGGGTCCCTTATTAGCACATCCACTAACTACGTCCAGAGAACAAACGTCTGGGGATCAATACCAACAGGCTGACCAAAGCAGAGGCCCATCCTCCTGCTCTGAGAACCCCCCGGCTAAGTATGACCCATCAGGATCTCAGCTGCTCACTGAAGACAGCACTATGCAGAGCCAGACAACATGCTGGGAAAAAGCTAAGACAGCGACCAATTTATGAGAGGAACTAGATTGGACAAACTGAAAGGCACAGAATGAGGCTAAGAAAATAAACAAGACAGGAAGTCTGTTCACACTGAGGATAATTAATGTGTTGAATGGACTCCCAGAGGTAGTCACAGAAACTGAAGCCATGATTATTTTTAATAGACATAGGTTCTTATTGGGTGAAAACAACATGAGCTTTTTGGCTGGCCATGTGGCCAATGGGCTAAGTAAGTTCTTTCCATCCTGATCCGTAACTATTTTGTGGTGAGGTGGTTTCCCTACCCTAACTCCAACTTAATGCATGTTCATGCCCATGAAGACCTCTCAGTGAAAGAAAAAGTGGAGGCGGAAGACAGTGATACTGATAATCCTGAACCTGTGTGGGCCTTAGCTAAAGTAAAGTGTGCACTTGTATCTTCGTTTTCTTTTCTTTTTTTTCTGACACAGAGTCTCGCTCTGTCACCCAGGCTGGGTCACCAGGCTGGAGTGCAGTGGCACAAATGTGGTTCACTGCAACATCCGCCTCCCAGGTTTAAGTGATTCTCCTGCCTCAGCCTCCCAAGTGGCTGGGATTACAGGTGCCCGCCACCATGCCTGGCTATGTTTTGTATTTTCAGTAGAGATGCGGTTTCACCATGTTGTCCAGGCTCATCTCAAACTCCTGAGCTCAGGTGATCCACCTGCCTCAGCCTCCCAGAGTGCTGGGATTATAGCCGTGAGCCACCACACCAGGCTGTATCTTTGTTTTCAACAAAAAAGTTTAAAAAGTAAAAATTAAAAGATTTTAAAACAGCAAAAAGCTTACAGTGTAAGGATATAAAACACTTTTGTACAGCTATACAATGTGTTTGTTAGAAGCTGAGTGTTATGACAGAAGAGTCAAAAAGTTTACAAATATTTCAAAGTTTATAAAGTAAAAAAGTTACAGTAAACTAACGTAGCATGACTAAAGATGGCAAAACAGTTTTACAAATTTACTGTAGCGTAAGTGCACAGTGTTTAGAAAGTCTATGGCAGTATACAGTAATGTCCTAGCCCTTCACATCCACACACCACTCACTCGCTGACTGACCCACAGAAAGAAACTTCCAGTGCTGCAAGCGCCATTCACGGTAAGTGCCCTATACAGGTATGCCATCTATACCATATAATATACACATATACATATATATATATAGAGAGAGAGAGAGAGTTTTGTTTTGTTTTTTGAGACAGAGTCTCACTCTGTCACCCAGGCTGGAGTGTAGTGACGCGATCTCTGCTCACTGCAACCCCCGCCTCTCGGAGTCAAGTAATTCTCCTGCCTCAGCCTCCCAAGTAGCTGGGATTACAGGCACACACCACCACGCCTGGCTAATGTTTTGTATTTTTAGTAGAGATGGGGTTTCATGTGTTAGCCAGGATGGTCTCGATCTCCTGACCTCGTAATCTGCCCGCCTCGGCCTCCCAAAGGGCTAGGATTACAGACATGAGCCACTGCGCCCAGCCCATCTATACCATATTTTTACTGTACCTTTTCCATGTTTAGGTGCACAAATGCTTACCATTGTGTTAGAATTGCCTCCGGTAGTCAGTACAGTCACATGCTACACAGGATTGCTGCCTAGAGGCAACAGGCTATACCAGCAGTCCCCAGCCTTTTTGGTACCAGGTAGCGATTTTTTTGGAAGACCATTTTTCCACAGACAAAGGTTGAGGGAAGGGGATGGTTTAGGGATGATTCAAATACATTATCTTTATTGTTACTTTATTTCTATTATTATTACATTTGTAATATATAATGAAATAATTATACTACTCACCATAATGTAAAATCAGCATGAGTCCTGAGTTTGTTTTCCTGCAACTTAGATGGTCCCATCTGGGGGTGATGGGAGACCGTGACAGATCATCAGGCATTAGAGTCTCATAAGGAGCCCACAACCGAGATCCCGCTCATGCTCAGTTCACAGTAGGGTTTGCAATAATCTAATGCCACTGCCAATCTGACAGGAGGCAGAGCTCAGGGGGTAACGTGAGTGGTAGGGAGTGGCTGTAAATACAGATGAAGCTTCTCTCACTAGCCGGCAGTCCCTAACCTCCTGTTGTGTGGTCACGTTCCTAACAGGCCACGGACTGGTACCAGCAGCTGAGGACCCCTGGGCTATACCATATAGGCTAGGTGTACACTCTATGATATTTATACAACAATGAAATTGCCAAATAATGCATTTCTCAGAATGTATCTCCATCATATGCATGACTATACTACAAAAGTACTACAATAACTTTTTTTTTTTTTTTTTTTTTAAAGACAGAGTCTCGCTCTGTCGCCCAGGCTGGAGTGCAGTAGCGCAATCTCAGCTCACTGCAACCTCTGCCTCCCGGGTTCACGCCATTCTCCTGCCTCAGCCTCCCGAACAGCTGGGACCGCAGGCGCCCGCCACCACACCTGGCTACCTTTTTGTAATTTCAGTAGAGACGGGGTTTCCCCGTGCTAGACAGGATGGTCTCGATCTCCTGACCTTGTGATCCACCCGCCTTGGCCTCCCAAAATGCTGGGATTACAGGCGTGAGCCACCACGCCTGGCTACAATTACTTTTTAATAATTTGTTTTCTTTTCTGAGAGTGACTGTACCAGCACACACCTGAGGTGCAAGTCCCAGGGGCCAGAGAACGTGGCCTGTGGTTACATAAGACTGGAAAAGAAAATGTCAGAGAAGGAACTGGCTACAAAGTGGACAGGGTCCATATCCCACAGATCCTTGTAGGCCTGAAGAAGTGCAGCCTGCCTTAAGCCACGGGTGGTTTAAGCAAGGGAGTGTAGTGGTTGGTCTGCTGATCTGGTGTCACAGCAGAGATGGTTCCTAAGAAAAGATAAGGCAACTGAGGCCAGGGGGCTGCTGGAAAAAGAACAGCCCAATTCTCAGGAATGCCCTCCTCAAACAGGGAAAGACAGCCTGCTTTGGGAGGGTAATTTTGGGGTCCTTTGTATGTATGAGATTCCTGGAGGAGTGAAAGAAAACCAGAAATTCAGAGCACGAAAGTAAACCAAATCTTCTTGATGGAAAACAAAGAAATGGAGGCAAAGGAAGTGGAATTCGACAGTGTGGTGTCAACCAAACGACAGAACTGGGCTTTATAATTTGCAGCTGCTACAATATTTAGTGAGGTTCTCTATGTAGAAGTGACTTTGGAATCAGGTGTTGTAGAGGAGAAGAGGACTGAACTTAAGACTTGCTAGCTCTACACTGGAATCCTGGCTTTCCAGGTGTAGGACCTTGAACAAGATATTAAACCAGAGCAAAACAGACATTCCTTCTGAATTGCAATAGTCTCACTCACAGAATATGGGCAAAAATTCCTGTTTCCACCGGTGTATTATGACGATTAGGTGAGAATTTGAACGTGCAAGTTTCTCATGGGTGTCGTGCTTGATAATCACAGGGGACTATTATCAATTCATACAATATCGAAATTCACCCACTTACCTTAAATGTCTGGGTGAAATAGGGAAAGGCAAAGAAGAAGAAAGTACACACACCTGTGAGCATAAAGAGGCAACACACTTGTGAACATTCTCAGCAAGTGTCTTTGAAGACGATCTTCTAAGGCAAATCCATGCCCCCAACTGAAGAGCAGCTTATCAATTTGCCAAAGAATCAGAGCAGCCATACAGTAAATGCATGTGCTGCTCCTTTTAAGCTTATTAAATGGTGTAGGTTAAAGGTACTGTAGAAATACTCTTAAGTGGCATAGAAGGACAAATAACTTCTCACAGAGCTCTGGACTACACATCCCGACTGGTCTGAGTGGTATCTTTTTCCTCAGTACTACGCAGAACACAAAAGCCTTACGTACAACCTCTATACTGCTTTGTACTCTTTATTTTTGTCTTTGGTGTATGGTTTTATAGGCAGCAGTCACAGCCACAGTGGAGATCCTTGCATAAGACATTACTTTGTTGGCCGGCCGCGGTGGTTCACACCTGTAATCTCAGCACTTTGGGAGGCCAAGGCGGGCGGATCACCTGAGGTCAGGAGTTCAAGACCAGCCTGGCCAACATGGTGAAAACTCGTCTCTACTAAAAATACAAAAAATACAAAAAATACAAAGAAATGGTGGCAGGCATCTGTAATCTCAGCTACTCGGGAGGCTGAGGCAGGAGAATCACTTGAACCTGGGAGACGGAGGTTGCAGTGAGCCGAGATCATGCCACTGCCCTCCAGCCTGGGAGGGATAGAGGGAGAGAGGGAGGGAGAAAGGGAGCGAGAAGGAGAGAGGGAGGGAGAAGGAGGGAGGGATGGAGAGAGGGGAGAGAGAGAGAGAAGGAAAAGGAGAGGGAAAGAGAGAAAGAGAAGAAAAGAAAGGAAGGAAAGGAAGGAAGGAAGGAAAGGAAAGAAGGAAGGAAGGAAGGAAGGAAGGAAGGAAGGAAGGAAGGAAGGAAGGAAGGAAGGAAGGAAGGAAGGAAGGAAGGAAGGAAGGAAGGAAGGAA